>NC_079292.1:69360662-69669083 GCF_023638135.1 Falco biarmicus
GGAGCAGGCAGCCGTGGCCCAGCCCCCAGAAGCGTGGCCACAGCAGCGCAGGGATAGCAAGGCTGCCAGTGATGCCAGCAGCCGGGCAGCAGGCAGCACACATCGTACCCCCACGGGTTTTCACACCCTGGAGCAGACCTGGGGACTGATACTGTTTCCCAGCAGAGCAAGCGGCACATGGCTGACACCCAGCACCAGATTCACCAGAACTGCTGGCTGAGGCACCTGCTGGGGTAAAGCATCCAAGACAGGTCAAAATGGAAAATATCTTTCTCCTCCAGTACAATGTCAAAGGAGAATTGCATCTTTCCAGTGTGCGGAGTAGGTGTAATGGAGGGATTTATAGCATAACATACTCCTAATCCCCAAAAGTGCAGGCAATCTGAAGGGAGACACTGAGACACCTAGAGAGCCTCCATAGAGTAGCCTCACCACCATGGGACAGAGGACATGCTTTACCAGCCTCAGCCTGTCCCTGGGGTGCCAGGGCAGTGCAAGCCCAGGGAGTGGTACCAGGACAAGGAACAGTGCAGTGAGCTCTTGGCGTAGCGTCCTCTGTGGCCCAGGGCCCCCATTCCTCCCGTGCTGTTGTAACTCCTGCCTCTGTGCCAATGGCTTCCAGAATGCAGAGGAAAACTCTCGCATCTCAATCACCTTCTTCCGACTCTTCCGCGTGATGCGTCTCGTGAAGCTCCTGAGCCGAGGGGAGGGCATCCGGACACTGCTTTGGACCTTCATCAAGTCCTTCCAGGTATTCTTTCACTTAACTCTAAGTAAGACCTATCTCCTTTTTATTTCCCCTTGGTGGCCTCTTGGGGTGGGGTTTCAACCCAAGTGCCTGAGCTCAAAAAGGCTCCTGGTCAGAGCTGCCCGCACCAGTGACAAATGGCACAATGACAGTCAAGTAAATGCAGCTCTCAAGGGATGACTGCCTGGGTATGAGTTCCATCTTTAAAACATGAGTAATTGCTTGAGATCTTCCTGAACAGCCTTAATAGTTCAGTTCAACTCAATAACCACCTGTCTATAACCCTTCAATCTCCTCTTGCTTTTTTTTTTTCTATTTTAGCAGTATTTTATACCTGTCATTTTAAGCAAAATACACAGCTGTGAGGAAGGTCTGGGTCCCAATTAAGTTTCCCTTAAGCCTTGTTTTGAGGATTTCCAGTGAGTATTAGAGTTGAGTGGCCTCCATGCTTTCATCAAGGAAGAATTTCACCTTTTCAGCCCCACATCTCTGACCCTGGTAACAATGCCAAGATATTAAATTGCTGCCGCTTTTGCCCTGGAGGCACGTTGCATTTCAGTGGTAGGTAAAGTACCAGAGTAGATAGGGGAAGGTAAAGGAGACCAGACTGGATAAGAATCAACACGTCTAGGGGAAAACAAACACCAAGAGAGAGCAATTTGCTAGAAAAACTGCTTCCAAACCAGCCCCTAACTTAGCAACATATAGAAAAATGGTGGTTAGAGATGAAGCATAGCATATTCCTGCATTTTAGAAGTATTTGACCTGGATTTACTGGGCCAGTGCAACCTGGATGTTAGCTGGGGCAGGTCTGGAGGAAGCATCAGGGACAGGAATACAAATGGTGGTCTAAACATGAGAAAAGATGCAGGACACCGGACAAAGGCATGGAAGGGTAACTTGTACAACACACAGATCTTGAAACAGCAACCATATATCCCTCAGACTGAGGCTTTAAATGGTTGATGGCATTTGTATTGACTCAAATGGGAAAGAAGCTCATCCACACTTCAAAACTTGAATGTCACCAGCTACAACACAAGCCGAGACCAAAGCCTGCAGTGCTGTGGATCACCACAGCTCTGTCTCTGTCAGCAGAAGTAGCACATGTGTACACCAGGGATCAGTCTGGACCTTTTCCAGTGCAGCTCTCAGGTGGTCTCAGTGGCCAGACCACCAGGCTCATGCAAGGGACTCTCATTTTGCACACTTCTTGACTGCCAGAGGATCTAATATTGCACAGCAGTTTTCTGACACATCCATGCCACAAGCAAATTTTTCCATTGCTTACATGGTTGCTAACTTCTAGGTTGTTATTTGAGCTCCAGTGGGAACCATTTTGTCTATATGCATAGGAATGAGATTCCCTTGGCACAGTTTAGGCATCCCTGATGCAGGGGACAGAGTCACACTTTCCAGTTCCTGCTTCCCCTCCCATTGCTCCTGTGCCCCTCCAGCCTCTTTAGCAATAGCTCACTCTTATCCTGAGCTCGGCTTGCCACAGCCCTTGGCTGGAGAGGATGAGAGGGATGGGAAAGGGAGCGCTTGGTACTTCCCTCCAGTGACCTTCAGACCTCTTTGATTGGAGAGCCACTTTTAGGCAGGGTCGTAGGGTGATGTGAGAAAGTCTCAAGGGAGGTATCTTCCACGGTGGGGGGCAGGGGTGGGGAGCAGGCTGGGGGGACAACAAGGCACTGCAAGCAAGTGCCTTTTCCCTTGCAAGCCATTAGCCGTTTATAACATGGCATTCTCTGCTCAGAGCTCCTCCTCTTGCGGCTACTGGGAGGCTCCTTCGGTAGCTAAGAATAGCCGCTGTGCAGGGCTCTGAGCTCAGCCACTCCCACTGTCAAAACCTGGGACCCCTGCAGTCCCTGGCACAGGCTCCTCTCTGGGTCCCCACACGCTTCCAGGGAGCGTCTCTGCTCGCACAGGGCAGCCTAATGAGCAACGATCCCATCGCGACTGCCATGTGCCCTGTGCATGGCGCATAGTGCTTCCTTACATGTTAGGGCACCAGTAAGAGGATCATGTGGTGGGAAAATGCTTAGTGGGGTTTCCGCCTGCAGAGATAGCAACAGAGCTCAGGCTGGCGAGTGGGAGGAGTAGGAAGTGAGAGGGGTGCTGAGAGCAAGGCAAGGCCGTGGGAATCACAAGGACAAAGGAGTAAAGGCAGGCAAGGACAGGGACAGAGGAGGACAGAGCCAGAGGAGTGGAATACAGGAGATGGGAGGCTGAAGGCGCCATGGGGAATAAGGGGCAGAGATGAGCTAGAAGGTCCATCAGTGGAAGGGAGTGGGCTGAGCAGAACATGGAAAGAAAGCAGAGGGCCAGATGGCCAAGAGAGAAGACACTTTTCCCATCCCCATTTGAAAGAGAGAAGAACTGGTAAGGTTATGCACCTCAGGTCCTGTCTAGACACTATCCCAGGAACTCTTTTTAGGTCTTGTGTGTATCAGGTCCAAACTAGATCATCACAAAACGTTTGAAGCCCAGTTCTTTGCTGGTGTATGTCCACTGACATTGTGGGGTAACCATACAGAACTCTCTGACCCCATAAAACACAGAGGAATCTGCCACTGAGCCTCAAGACAATGATTACATTGTTTAAAGGTTTGAATTTTTGCCATTTTAATATTCAGATCTCATGAGATCTCCGTCAAATTTCCATAGTGGTCAGTGATTTTTTTTTTTTCTTTATTCTTCCTATAGGATTTAGCCCTGTTGAATTTAGGCATGAACTTAAAATTTGTAAATAGTCTTACATTTTAAAAAATAATGAATCTTTAGGCTTTTTGTACTCTGTGAAATGGGGTGTTCAAAATCCAGATCAGGGACTGTACTCACATTTTGAGGATGAAAGTGTCTGTCCATTGCCTCTGAAGTAAGGTCTGGAAATCTCTGGTCTGAGCAATATATATTACAAAAGCAACAGAGTAGAAAATTCCTCCTCAAAAGCCTGAGCCTGTGACATCCCAGGCTGTGCCCTTGATTCTTGCTAGTGGTGGAGGAAACAGATAGCACTCAACACTCTGCTGATTGCACTGGCCTCTTCCTTACCAGGCAGCTCTGCATATCAGGGCTCTGCATTTCCTCTTCAGCAGCTGATCACAGACACTTAGTGCACTGCAGACACCATCAGAGACACCTAACACTGAACATGGAACACAGCTGATGCTGCTTTAGGTACTTAGGATAGTACCAGCCATTGTAGAAGAAGCCTTGAATTTGGACCTCTGCAGCTGTTGCATTTTCTGTTACACCAGACTGGATCCAGAAAAAATCCCGTTGCCATTAGTGTCAGAATAATTCTGGTTATGAGAGTTTTCTCCTCTTGGTAAGCAGCTGTAGACACAGTTTTTGGCCTCGCTTTCCTCACTCCATCAAGGGCAGGACTGACTTGAAGGCAGCAGAGCTCCACCATCACGAGTGGGAGCAGCCAGCGCCTGCCTGAGCTGGGTGGCAGCAGCCTGGTGGCGGGAGGGGCAACCAAATCTGGGCCTGTAGAGGCATCTAGTGGCCACCTGGCAAATTACAGGCTCCATGTTCGGGGCCAGCTTCTGCTGTTTCCCAAAGCCAAGAGCATGAACCAGGTTCCAGTGTGCCGGGCTCGATGGAGACACAGTGTTCTCTTTTGTTTTTTTCTTTTTTTTTTTTTTTTGTTTTTTCCCCCATTTCTAGGCTCTCCCCTATGTGGCTCTTTTAATAGTGATGTTGTTCTTCATCTACGCTGTGATCGGGATGCAGGTAAGTGATGTTAAAAAGCTCAACTATGCTCGTCTTCTTCTGTTGGAGTTTTGGGAACTGACTTATAAAGGAACTAGATCAATGTGTGGTTGTAGGGGTTTACAAGAATGTTTTTGCCCAGTAAGGTAAGATGGCAACTAACCTTGGTTGGAAAACATTGCCTATGCATGTCAAACAACACACTCCAGGGAAAAGAAGAAAAAAAAAGAAGAAAAAAAGAAAAAGAAAAGAAAAACAAAAAGACACATTTAATGGCGGAATGCAATATGAAAATAATAAAAGGACTGTGCCTGTCCTCCACACTTTCAAAGGAATACCCCGCAGTGGTGGCAAAGGAAATTTACTGCCTCGCTTACTGGTTCAAAATACTTGTTTCAGTGGGATTATGGCCATGGTGCACTGAACAAAGCCAATTTTTCTCTCACATCGCTTTCATACTGGCATAACTTCCACTGAGTTGTAAAGAGCAGCTTTTGATTCACACCCGTGAAGGTAAATACGGGATCAGACTCAATGTACCGACGCTCTGTATTTGTGCCAGTTCTTCACGATGCTGCATCAATACAATATCCTATTCAGTTTGCAAAATAAACTTGGAACCAGCTTGAGCATTCACCTGTGCAAGAACTGATGTTGCATACAGACCATTGAAGAAAGCAGGTGATACAGGCACAGTCTGTGACAGTCCCAGCCCCACTGGCTCCTCTGCTTTTCAAACTAAGCTTCACTTTCCACTTTGGTGTTAATCAAAGATCTCAGAGAAGTCAGCCATATGGGACCAGAGACCAAAGTATAGAAAGGCATGGCATAATTGCTTCCAGAGGTCTTCAAACATGACAGGCTTCTTGGTTTCACAATGCCTGCAGAGTTTGTAACAAAATTGATCTGACCTCTGTGACCTTGTTTTAATTTATTTCCTGTTAATATAATCAGATCTTTTCACAGACTCCATCTACCCTTCCCTAGCTTGAAAAATAAAACTAATCTTTTCTTGAATTATTGCAGGTTATCTCAATGTCCCCAGTAATTACAGTTGCCATTTAGGCTCATACTGTAAATTTGCCGGTTTTGCCTTTAATACCCATCTAGTTCAAATGGCCAGGACCTTACAGGATTGCCTGTGCTACGCTGAAAATCACTTGAGAGTATTACACTAGTGTTTTGTAGCTACACAAAGCATTAAAAATTACTTCCAAGCACCCACACAGATGGGGTCTGCAATGATCGTGGCACTGCTAAGGATGGATATTTTATTCTTTAATTCTATTCCCTTTTCTGTCAGCTAGTTCTAACGTAAGCTTTGGCTTACATTCAAACCTCTGTTTAAATCATCTCAGCAGCCTGAAGACCATACACCTGTCTTTCACGCTGATCTAGATTACTAGATCGCTTCCTGCCCTTTTGTCTTCCAACAAGAAAACCAACTTTTCTCTTCTTCCTTCTTTGCTTTGGGCCCACAGACCTGTTATCATCACTTTTTGTCCAAATGGCATCTCAGACGTCTTGTGTGCTGCTCTCTTGAACCTGCTGATGCAGCATGTTCCCTCACACGTAGGGACAAGTAGGAAGGAAAATCCTTCCTCACTCCATTAAGCAGCTACCTTGAAAGACTAGCTGTACCAGGTCTGATGAAAATATAAGAATTTCCCACATAAAGGACACCGACCACTTTATCTCAGCTACTGTCCTGGCTTGGAGCGTAACGATGTTCAAGGCTCACTACCTCGCGTGCTCAAGCGGAAAAATCCAAATTGCTGCTGATGGATGAACCCACTCGGATCATGGCCCAGGAGGCACAGGCTGGAGAGGCTGTGAGAGAGGGATCTCTGCCTACAACTCCTCCTAGGTGCCTAACGCAAAGCACCCGTGTAGCAGCTGCCACCAGTGTCTCGTGTGTAAGGGAAGTGGCAGGGTTGAAAGGAAAATCGAACTTCCAGCATGGGAAGTTCCCTTGCCTGAAATGAAAAGTACGGGCTGCCTCAGCTCAAGCTGCCTCTGAGCATTAAACTGTCCTTGTGCTCCTCCCCGGTGCAGCTGGGGCTGTCACTGCCACCCGTGGTGGGGGGCGGCCGGGGCTGGGGAAGGCCCCCGTGTCCATGAGGAACCCCTGCAGAAAGCCTGCCACATACAGACACTCCCTCCCATCTGGCATGGCCTCCCCACCATTGTCCCTGTGCTGCTCTCCACGTCGTTTTTTCTCGTGGAGTGTTAATTATCAGTGACATTTGCTTGAAAAGAAGCTCCGTGTTCTCTCAGAGCTGCTCTGTTCCTGCTGCTTGTTTTGGCTACAAGATTACAGCTCTCGGTCCTTGAGATCTCTGTCATGTTGCTATCGTTGGGGAATAAATAGTCCTGACTGACTATGCTGTGCAGAGGCCTTTCTGCCAGGCAAGACTTGTTAAGCTCTCAGTCCCGGTGCCTGAAAGTACCAACGCTACACAAGACTTTTCCAAAGAAGCCTGAAACTCTCCAGCAGTGGGGACTTCACATCCGAGAGCAGGCCTCTCCAAAGGTTTGCTGATGGCTGCAGGCTTCGTGCCGTGGCTGGACGAACTAATTGCTGCAGCGACAGTCGGATGGGCATGGAAGGAAGCCGTAAGCCATCCTTGTCTGGGCAAATCTGGTCAGCTTATTCGCACTGCTGCATTCTGCAGCGGGGGGGGAACGGAGCTGAAACACCTGCTGGTGACAAGTGTGGCTACTAAAAGGGCAGGCATTTGGACAATCTCCAGATCCAAGGCAACACACTTTACATTGTTTTGGGAAGCACCCCACAGAGTTGGAGGCTCAAGACTTTGCAGCTGCTGGTCATTTACTATCATTTCCTCCTGGTGAAGACAGATAAGCAATGAAGGAAGGACCCTTTTCTTGTTAGTGATTTTTTCAGCTGAACCTCCTCCCCGTATGAATGCCTGTTAAAATAAGGGCCCGTATCATGTATTCACAGCATTTGAAATAAGGAAGGATGTCTTGTTTTAACAAAAGATGCCTCTTGTTACAAAATGAATGCTTTTCTGGTGATAAAGCACAAGCAAGGGAAGGGACAGCAAATATGAAAGACCTCTGGAAACCAATTTTAGGAGGAAATCAGATTCGGTTAAATATTAGAGTTAGGGTGAGGCCAAGAGCTACAGGTGGCAAGAGGTTTGGGGATTTTGCAGGGCTAACCTGAAAAGACCTCTGCTTTCTGCCAGGTGTTTGGTAAAATTGCGCTGAATGATACCACAGAAATCAACCGCAACAACAACTTCCAGACCTTCCCCCAGGCAGTGCTGCTGCTTTTCAGGTGGGTGTCTGACAGCGCTGGATTGTGTCAGTCTGGGAGCACAATTCCTCTGCTCTTGGGCACAGCTTATCTCTTTCTACCGTGTCATGCTCACGAGGTGAGTAGAAACATGTTGTCCCTTAGCAGGGGAGCCTAAGAGTTATGTCAGATGAAATAATCAGTCCGTTAATCTTTGTACCCTGCCAGCTGATGCAGGCCAACACTCAGTGCTGGGGAAGGAGGCAAGTCCTCCTACCCAGAAGGAAGGTAGCCAGTTTTCAGTGCTCTCAAATGTTGATACGCACCACAAACTCTTCCTTTTATTCAAATCTAGCCAGTACGACTTCCACCTTATTTTAACAGGGAAAAGGACATGAACTCATGCTTTGGCCTGGCCATGCCCAGCTCAGCATAGCACAACACCCTGCTCCAGCTGTGGCCAGGTATGGCAGGGCCAGGGAGGGGTGCTGAAGAGGTGGTCTCAATGACTCTGGCTGGTTGGAGTGTGACAGCCCTGTACCCAGACCAGCCAAAGCCAGTCAGAATAACACGCTGATGGTGGCAGTAAAGCCAAAAAGAGGAGTAGGGTATGCCAGTGTATGTCAAAGCCTGGCCATCAGCCTAACCTGCTCTTAACAGACCTCAGTGGCAAAATTCCCGTTAATCTTCATGGGAGCAGGAACAGGTTGCTGATGTGCCAGTCCATCTTACATGGAAAGTCACTGCTGTATTCCCTTGCCCTTTGCCATGCCCAGGTGTGCCACCGGTGAGGCCTGGCAGGAAATCATGCTGGCATGTCTCCCAGACAAGAAGTGCGACCCAGAGTCGGAGCCAGCCAACTCCACCGAAGCCGATCACTCTTGTGGCAGCAGCTTCGCCGTTTTCTATTTCATCAGCTTCTACATGCTCTGTGCCTTCCTGGTGAGTCTGCCCCAGCAACCAAAAGCTGACCTCTGTCAGACTGAGCCTCCCCATCAGCACTGCACTGCAGAAGAATGATCTTAAAGAGGGGAAATCCCCCCATGGGGTCTTTCCCAGCAGCACTCTTTCAGTGACATCACTGCCTTGGTCAGTGCCATTCCTGCCTCTCTCCAGCTCTGGGGGATGCTCTCTGCTTCCAATCCCAATACTTTGCACACAGCAAAGGAGCACTTTTCCCCTTCCCCCTCAATGAGAAAACCAAATTAGCATGTTGTGGGCTGTGCTGAGGCTAGCAACGCCTCAGCCACACTTCCCACCTTCCCTCCTACCTTCCTTCTGGCTGCTGAGCAGGTTTTTCTTCCCATGCCAGCAGCAATGACTGTGAGAATACACATATCCCATTTGCATCTGCTCCATGTTGGCAATGCGGCATTGCTCAGAGCAACAGCACATGCTCTGCAGCTGGCATCAGTGCGCAAAACTGTCTCGGTGAACAGCAGCAACATTTTGAAAGTTTTGGTCTTGGGCCAGAAGAAAGGACATTTATCTCAGCCCCACTGCCTATAGAGGATAAATTCCAGGTTCTCTCACCACTACCCATCCTGCTGGGCAAAGACACAGGTAAATAAAAAGCCATCACAGCAAGTCTAAGCATTCAGCCAAATTGGGCCTCATCCCTGTAGTAGGGAAGAGAAAAATGCGACCAGCTGAGAATATCCTGCCTCTGGGATGTTCCTGTTGTGGAAACAGAGAACCCACGCTCAATGGCTTCCTAGTTTTATGAGTCCAAATCCAGACCTTAAGTGGAGAACCCAGTAAAGTCTATTGTTAACCTGCCTCATCAAGTTATCTCTGTCCTTTTTTGCAGATCATCAATCTTTTTGTAGCTGTTATAATGGATAACTTTGATTACCTGACACGGGACTGGTCCATTTTAGGACCACACCACCTGGATGAGTTTAAAAGAATCTGGGCAGAGTATGACCCTGAAGCCAAGTAAGTAACCCAGCCTGGATATCAGAGCTCCTCAGGAGAACAAGCCCATTATTTTCTGTTCTCTAGACCCAGTGCAGTAAGTGCCATGTTTCTCCTGCAGGAACACTTTTTTTTTTCTGCAAAAATTCTAAAATAGATGCCTCCACAAGGTATTGCTGGTGAGTCTGTAAGCCAGCAATGCAAGGATACACACAAAAATCTCAGCATTTAAGCTGCTTTGTCACCTGACAGAACATTGATTTGCTTTCGGTCAGGGGGAGATACAGACTGTTTAGGGAGGCGCAGCAGGAGATTGAGCAAAGGAGGTTAGAGGGTTGGTTTATTGTTGCATGTGTTTGGGATATTGAGCTGTGACTCTTCAGTTTGACTTTCTATTTACAGTAGAGCTGCTGGGCTCAGCTCTCCATTTTGTCATATGTCATACAGGTCCATCAGAACCTGTACCTTCACATGGCTGTGTTACATTGTCTGCATGATTATTCACATCAGACTTGCAGGGATTTTACACAAGAACAACTCACACAAGGGCTTAACTGACATTCAGTATTATATGCTCTGTTTGACACATGCTTAGGCTTAAAGTGCATTTAGATCCCATGGCATTACAGTACAGCTGACAATTGTAATTGCAAAGCCCCCTTCATAATGCAAAAACTGTGGAAAGAGATATTGGCGTAAACTCAAAGCGGATCTCTTTAGGAGACATAGTGTCAAGATAATTTGGACTCAGGTTCTGCAATATGTGAGTCCATGTCACATTATCAGAGTGATATGTAAATTGAAACCCTTCTTCCCATCCATGGTGACTTTCCAGAGAGACTTTTAATATGGATAGGGGATAAGCACAGTATTCTAATAAATATACTGTTTGTTAACAAAACAGATGCTGCTATTTGTGCTTGTTTGAAGGCAAGATGGCAGTGGCTGAATCCATATAATAGGTAGCCACTCAGTCCAGA
Source organism: Falco biarmicus (assembly GCF_023638135.1). Classification (NCBI taxonomy): domain Eukaryota; kingdom Metazoa; phylum Chordata; class Aves; order Falconiformes; family Falconidae; genus Falco; species Falco biarmicus. The sequence continues at coordinate 69,371,296 of NC_079292.1, forward strand.
TGACGGCCTGTTCTTCCCATCTATAAATGGGAAGCTCTGTTTTTCCTCTTCCTCATCCATATCCCATGGTTGAAGCCACACCCCTGGCTCTGGTAGCTCTTCTCCCTCCGTGAGAGAATTCTTCTTTTGAGATGCCATTTACAGAACTTAAAAGAAACCCAAGTGCTGCTGTGCAAGAGTTTCAGCACTTTGTTTTGGACTGGCTTGTGACAGCCCCAAGCATAAACAATTATCAATAATATTATAAATAGCTTGGGGCTATTTATATGGCAGGTAAAGTGCTGGGAGGAAGAAGAGACCCTTTGCACCTCTGTGCCTGTTACAGCCCTAAGACCAACAAGTAAATATGCAGCCATAAATTTTGAGCAGGTGGGGAGACGACCCCAAACTGTTCATACACTTAGAAACTGCAGCATTTGGAACACTAAGTCGATTCTTGCAAGTATTGACTCGTTTATGACTAACAGCCAGGTTTTCTGTACTAGCAGGAGTTATATGAATGCTGGGCAAATCCTGAAGAATGTACCTAATGCAAGAGGCCTGAAATAATACCTTAAGGCTTAAGCTATGTCTGAGCCACTGGCAGTGGCAGCGTGGGGCTGGAAGGACCTCGGTGATACTTGTAGCTGCATCTGCACTCTGCAGACGGGTCAGCAGGTCACCCCACGGTAAGGATGCGACCCTCACTGTCCTTTCTTCTTCAGGGGACGGATCAAACACTTGGACGTGGTGACGCTGCTCCGGCGGATTCAGCCCCCCCTGGGCTTCGGGAAGCTCTGCCCTCACCGGGTGGCTTGCAAAGTAAGGCACGCTGTGGCTTGGGGAGAGCTGGGACTCACAGCAGCAGAGTAGCCCGCGGTGGCACGTTCTAGCAAGCGCTGCCGCGCAGCCGGGCCGCCTGCCGCTCCGCTGCCCGCCGAGCCGCCCCGCTGGCCCCGCCCGCCCCGGCGGCGGCGTCTGCTGCCCCGCTGCGGCAGCGCCGGCAACGGTGCCCCGGCCCCCCGCCGGCGCCGCTCGTCGCAGCAGCCTCGGCGGGGACTGGGGGGTCACCGGCAGGCGGGCTGCCCTCTGGTCAGAAAGCAGCGCACCGCCAGCCCTCTCCAGCTGGGAGCGAGCATCCCTGCTAGCTGCACCTGTCAAATACCGGGCACTGAATCAGCCACGTGTGTGTTTGCGGTAGCAAACGCACTTCCCAAGACAGATTAGGACAGGCAGAAATAACGCTGCAAGTAAAAATATCTCTGAGATTTTCTTTGGACTAAGTGGTGCACCAGAAACCTCTCATTCTTGCTTAAATAACTGATGGGTATTCAACAGCAAGGGGAGTGTGGTATTACAACACACGAAGGGCAAGGGCAGATGTTCTGTGAAAATGTCTCACTCCTTTCTTTGGTTGTGAGACCTCAGCTATGAAAAAGGACTCTCTTTAGTGAATAATGACATGTTTATAACCTTCGTGCTTCCTTCACTTGAAGTTCTGTGTTCATCTCCTCACAGGTCCCAGAGTTTGTATGTGACACTTTGTAGTTGCTTTTTACGTCAGCCTCAAAGCAAAATACAAAGCCTGGGGCCTGTACACAGAAATATGACTTCTGCAGTCTCCTGCCAATCCCCTGCAGTCGGCTGTCTAGCAACTGTTCGTAGTCTTGACCTGGTTCAAAACCCCAAGTCTATGACTGGCGTGGTAGTGATGGGGATGACACCCTTTCCTCCAATTTGGTACCGAACCAGGCCCGTTGCATGAAAGGGGCAGAAGACAGAGCTTGAACAAAATCAACCCCCTGAAAGCATAAGAGTTCAAACCGAGTCCCGGGTGTCTCTTACCTCCTGAAACAGAAGTAAGGATGTAAGATCTGGCAACTCTGCTACATCTATCTCGGATAGATGTCTTTGGTCTCACTGAAGTTCACACTGCAGCTGCAACAGTACTCGCACTCACTCTTGGTCCTACATAGCTTTAAAGAATTACTGCTAGGCAGACACAGCCTTGTTTTAAAAGGGAGAGGGGGAACAGCTGGATAAAGCAGACCGGCTTTCAATTTGGCTAATCCCCTTTCTTCAAGCGTGTCACCTAAAAGAAAGATTCTGGCACTCTTTACATACATTTGCAACAGGCACAGCTTTAGGACAGGCAAGTTTGAAATGCTTCATGAGGTATGAAGAAATCAGGTTGCTCCTGATAAGAAAAAAAGGTGTCATTTAAAAAACAAAATGGTTTGGGGTCTGGAACAAAACTCTGTCCATGCAATACACTGTGGGCAAATGCTCAATGGGGAAAACAAAAGTTAGAAAATTATAGCAACATTGAAGAAAACAGAGTATCTAGCAATGGAAGAGACTCCAGGGCAAACACACCATGGTTGGGACCATCAGTGGAAACAAGTACTTATATAATCAACTAAACCCACATGCCATGGATGCTCTCATAAGAGGGGTGGCAGGTCTAGAGGGCATCATGAGGGCATAAGGAAGAGCATGCTTCAGTCCATGTGTCGGCAATATGATTGTTCTCTTTCTTGTCCTTATCCCGTAGCGCCTTGTCTCCATGAATATGCCACTGAACAGTGATGGGACCGTCATGTTCAATGCCACTCTCTTTGCGTTAGTCAGAACAGCATTGAGGATCAAGACAGAAGGTAAGAAGCTTGCTGACTGCAAAGGCACAAAGGTAGTTGAGTGGTGCTCACACCAAAGTGTGCTGAGCTGGAATACAACAATAAGGGCATCTTGTGTAAAATGATCCTAGTTATTCATATGCAGCACACAGTACAAAAAACAATGTAAAGATGTTTGGAGGAATACTAACTTCTAGGGAGAGAACAGTGTTTCCCATTACCTAGAAAGCTGGTGCTTCCCATGGTATCATTTCAGGTTATTATCACGTTCTTTACAATGGTCTCAAAAGTTTTAGATCGTCTGCTCAAACAGCAATCAAGGAAGGAAAAAGGGCAAAGAGGCCTCTCCTTGTGCAAACTGGCCGCAGAGCTGGGGCGCTTTTTGACTGCTCTTGCCACTGATCTTCCAACCCAAGGGAGGCAAAAGAACTTGAACTCGAGGATCTCACCTCACTAAAATTCCTCCTGTGCTTCCATTAGCATGATTTGACATCATATTGTAGTGGCAGTGGTGGTGTAGGCCTAAAGACAGATAAAAAGTGAAGGGACTGTTATATAGCTCTGCATAGACCAGCAGATAAAGTTGGGGAAAGCAGTCAAGATTTTTGGTTTGCCTCCGGGGTACAACCTTTGTTGCACTCTGTCACCTGCTGTAACGAAAGGTGTTGATCCTGAGTCAAAACCTGGCTTCATATATTAATGAGATGCTCTAAAAGAATGTGTAGGTCTGTGATTCACAGCTAAACACCTCTGCCTCAGGAGTGGCTGCATTACATTTCAGGCATGGGAAGGCAGAGACCAGCAGAATCCTAGCTCACTGTGCCAGGATTATACTGACAGCTGAGCCAGAAGAAGTGGTAAAATTAAAAGATTATGTTAAGGCCTTGAATGTTGTGCTAAACAGAATTTGACCGTAGCCAAAGAGGCTCTCCTGAGGAAAAAGCCAACCTCAACTCCTGTAGGACATCTTATGTCTTATGAAACAGAGACCCAGAAAGGACTCAATTTTCTTGTCTGTCTTAGCCTCGAACTCTCAGAGTCATTGCCAGTGAACCCCTGGGAAATCACCTAAAGCCTCAATCTGCTTGCTTCCTTGCCTTAGCAGGATCTTGTAAGTGGTTAGGGCAGGAGTTTGGAATTGGCCCTCCTGAGTCAGATTTCTGCCTTTGATGCTGTCTACCTAGTTCATCCTCAGCAAGTTACTCAATGTCCCTATTTTCACTGCATCCTGATAAGAGAGATACTGCCATGCAGGGCCCTGTGCAGCACACAGAGGAGCCTTAGTGCTGGGGAGCAATAAGAAAAGCTGCAGGAACAGCACCTTTAGGAGGAGAAGGTAGTGGTTTCACACACCTAGAGTCAGAAGAGAGCTTCAATTATAAGGGGTTTGAATGTACATAAATCAAGAAATAAAATTGATGGTGAGTCGTTTGTGAGGAAATGGGTATCTAGAAGGAAAGGATATAAACCGAATCTGCTTCACTCACTCTCAGAGGGGTACTGTGGCTTGATTAATATCTCATTTTGCTCAGAGCCCCTTGCAGGAATATGTAGAGTCTAAGTTCAGACAGTTACATAAAAGGCTTGTTATAGCCTATGCTGTTCTTCTGAGAATAAACACAAGTACCCTGGGACAGTCCCCTGTGTCAAGTAATGAAAGCCTTGCACATGCCTGTAGTGCATTGTTAGAGTGCTGTGCAAACTCTCCAGGGCAGACTCTTGGCACCATGTGAAGAACTTGGTATCTGCTGGGAGGCAGTGATTGCAACAGGTAATTCTTGGGAAGTGCTGCAATCAGGCCGAGGTCTTCAGATTTCTAGATGTGTCCTTACCACCAATTATTTCTGTTCCCCAAGCTGTTCCCATTAACTGACCTCTATTCCCATCATGTTTAACCTTCTCTGGATCTCAATTAAAATTTGAAGCTTTGGATGAGATTGTTACTTTTTAGGATGAAGTAGCACCATGGTTCTACTGTTTCTGGCTGTTGCACACTATCAGTCAGCAACACAGTCACCTTCCTACCTTGACTGTGCATATTTAGGAAGAAGACCTCTTACTGTGAGGGGGCTTTAGCAATGGTCAGAGCATCTCTTTGCCCAAAATTTTCCACTATTGAAAATGCTCTGGTATTTTCCTCCTAAGATTTCCATGCCAAACGTGAAATTGCTCCTCTGCAGGGTCTGCTTAATTCCTGTCTCTGATGTTTTTCACCCTGCAGGTAACCTGGAGCAAGCCAACGAAGAGCTGAGAGCAATAATTAAGAAAATCTGGAAGCGCACCAGTATGAAGCTGCTGGACCAGGTGGTGCCCCCCGCAGGCGGTGAGTGCAGGATCTTGTTGCAGTCTCTGAATCTGTCTTTTTCCCCACCCGACATGTCCTACTGCAGCTCATGATCATCAGGTAAAATACAGGGGACAAACTTTTTTCTACAAGTTGTTATCTGTATTTCACCAGCCTGAGATCTGCTTCTGCCTGTACTAATATAAATACCGTGTTCTTACTGCTGAGAAAACAGGGAAGGAAAAAAGGTGCATAAATAGGAGTTAGAAATCTTTATTCCTAGATCTTGCCCCAGTTTGTTCATAGGCATTTGCTCCCCTGGACATTACCTGGTGCCTTCTGGGTACAAAGGAAGCAGGCAGAGCAAAGTAGCTTCAGGGAGGATGATGTGGACTTTGCCTAAGAAATATGGCCTTATGCTCAAGCTAAGGATGTAGCCCCATTTCATAACCCCTTCGTATTTAGCAAAACTACCTGTATTATGGCATATAACTTTTTTTACTCACATAACTGCTTTCTACTATGATACCTGTCAAAGACTCATGTACCTGGGGACATACCTCAGCCAGTTTGAATGGGTGTAACAGATTGCTGTAGGTTCTATTCAGCATCCCTGGTAGGCTTGGGATTCCAGGTGCCTGGGAATCCAATGTGGCCTTCACTGACCCTCCAGGTGGCTCCAGGGGTTATAGCACAAAACAGGACTTGGCAGTTAGTTAACAGCTGCAGCCAGATCCTGAACCTTGCTTGGCCTGCTCTGAAACCAGTGGACTATGTCTCATAAAATTTCCAGAGGGTTTGGAGAAGGGAGGAGAGCTACCCGGACAAAAACTTTGTGCACATTTTGGCTGACTGACTGTATCGAGTGAAATATGTATGTATTGCAATGACTGTATTTCTGGAGAGAGGTGATCATTTTGCTTCACTCACGGCCTTGCTAGGCACAAAGAGACAGAATTTCAATGCAGAGGAGAGCTACATCGGGTCTGGGATGGACGGTCAGTCAGATGCTGTTGGTGAGCACAAACTCTGAGTATGAGTTACCCCAGGCTATCATAAGACAGAGTAGCATGCGTTGACCTAGACTGGGAGGCTGCTGCTATAGCAAGATCCTATGTGGTAAACCAATACCAGAGATTGCAAAGATTAGAGGCACTTCACCATAAACAATGTACATCCAGAGGTACATAGCTATAGAGTTCTCTGCCAGCAGAGCCAGTCTATCCAAATGCCACATGCACCTCTCCTCCTGACTACTTACAGCAAGCTCTGGCTGTGGAGCAATCCCTTCCTTCAGCCCCGCATCCTGATGCCATAAAAAGCAGAGATGTATTGCAGTGCCTGTTGTTTCTGCTGCAAATTGCAAGGCTCACATTAGCAAATACCCTGTTTAAATTCAGTTGCTTATTTAATTTATTTTTTTTAATACCCCTTTGCAGATGACGAGGTGACCGTTGGAAAGTTCTATGCCACTTTTCTGATTCAGGAGTACTTCCGGAAGTTCAAGAAACGTAAAGAACAGGGGCTGGTGGGCAAGCCCTCCCAGCGCAACGCACTGTCCTTGCAGGTGACAAGCGGGCACACGATGGACAGGGGTGGTACATTAGAGACATTTGACCCCACTTCCCTCTCAACCATTCTGGGGGCTGCAATGGGCTATTCCCACTGAAAAGGAGCTTGTAGACCCCTTGAATTACCACATCAAACTTTTTGAATAAATACGTATGTACCACAGGCCACATCCCTTAGCTCTGCACATGGAAGGCACAAGTGAGCTATATCCACAGTTTATCAATCTGCTGGTAATATTTGAAATTTTGGGTTGTTTGAGAGAACTGGCATGAAGTGTCCAGCAGATGTTTGCTTATTACCACATTCAGTCTGCCCTTTCTGAAGGGAATCACTATAACAGGGTCAGGGAGAGCTTGATGCCAGGAGGCAAATTCAGTCGAAGAGCAAAAAGCATACCTGGATGCCAGGCCATCCAACAGCTGGGGCATCAGGCTGTAAGACATGGGATCTCTTCACCCCTGTGCTTCATGTTCACTGGGTGGACTGCCAGGCTGTGTAAGAATGAGAAAGCCCCATTGACTGTACAAGCAGCACCATTTATGTCCCTTGCGTGTACAACAAGGAAGAAGGGTGAATCTGGAGTTCCAGCAAGCTAAAAAATGCTGTGACACAGGCACAGGTACAGACATACCCATAACTTACCTCCCTGGATGGACTCCCGGAATGGATTCCAGTCAGTGAGGGGTTTGAGGACTGTCCAGGTCCAGATGCCAGAAGTTTAGCTATTAAATCCATATTTAAGCAGCTGATTTAAAACAAGAGATTCTCAGAGACATGAAGTACATGGTTCAGCTGGAATTGTGGCTGCTCTAGGGCTTCTGGTTGCAGATCTGAGAACCCAAAGTTGAAAGCCTGCAGACTTGCTTAGTCAGGCCTGTGGATTTATGTCTGTGTCCTGTTGTGATGAAGCCAGGGGAGTAGCAACAAACATTCCTGGGTTGGATTGCTAAGAGTTTCTCCTTCGAGAAGCTAGAGATTAAAGAACAGAATTTGTTGGTGTTTTTCTAGGAGCTGGGGACGCTATATTAAGTAAAAGGGCTTCACAGTGCTTAGGCAAAAATAGTACTGCTTTTATTTCTCATATACCCACTCGGAGATATGAAGCTCTATAGTTTGCTGTTTTGCAGGCTGGCCTGCGCACACTTCATGACATTGGGCCAGAGATCCGACGAGCAATTTCTGGAGACCTGACAGCTGAAGAAGAGCTAGATAAGGCCATGAAAGAAGCTGTTTCTGCTGCCTCTGAAGATGATATCTTCCGGGTAGGTGCTGAACAAGTTTGCAGGCTGAGGCTAGACTGGTAGCTGAGCTCAGAGTGCTACATTCTCTTTTATGCACTCTGTTTTTCAGCTGGGCCCTCCTTCTTTGTCTTCTAGCCCCTACTATGGTGGTGAACTCAGAGTGCCGGGTCCTGAGATCTTTACACAGTTTTTATCCCATTTTCTTCTCAATGGAAGTTTCCCTCATAAAACCTAAATAAAATCAGAATGAGGATGAACAGATCAATTCAGCCATCTTACAGTCTGCAGAGCAGCAGCCCAGCACACTTCAGTGTTTTGTTCACTCCTCCTTTCAGTGGCACAAGTGGCATCCTCCCAAAAAGTACAGCAGAACCCAACAGAGCCCCTATGGAAGGAGGAAATTTTCTGAGCACATTACCTAAATCTTTTCTTTCTTATTTTATTCCTGTTTTTTGTTACTGTCCCCTCTGGTAATATTTCCTCTACTTTGGCATTTTCCTTCTGTCATCACAGAAAGATGCTGCCAGTCCCTTTCATTACTCATCATCTAAACAGTACATAACTGGCTCATTAAATCTTTCTTCACTTGTTCCTCCAGGTGATTAATAGTTTCTGATGCCCTTCTCAAATTCCCTCTCAGGTCTAAATGTTTCTTTGCAACCTCACTGTGAAAACCAGAGAGCAGTTACCTGGTTCTTGCATCCCTACCCCGTCCTGCACTCCTAAGACTGGTGGGAGGTGTAGAGACACCTTTGCCTCACCTATGCACCTGGCCGGTCCTCTGAAATATCTTAGAAAGCTAAAGCTTTCACAGCCTGTATGTACCTAGTCTCTCTGACAGAAAAGTCCGTGCACCATCCTCTAGAAGAGAGAACACTAGTGCTATCATGTACACTTTGGTCCTCACATTTTCTTCCTCAACAACAGGCTAAGCAGGAAACACCAGGGGCCTTGCACGTCTTCTCACTCAAAGGGAAAATCATTCCTGTTTCTCTGACAGAGAGCTGGAGGCTTGTTCGGAAACCATGTCAGCTATTACCAAAGTGATGGCAGGAGTGCGTTCCCCCAGACATTCACCACCCAGAGACCTTTGCACATCAATAAGTCTGGCAACAACCAGGGAGATACCGAGTCTCCATCTCACGAGAAGCTGGTGGACTCCACCTTCACTCCCAGCAGCTACTCATCTTCAGGCTCCAATGCCAACATCAACAATGCCAACAACACTGCCCTGTGCCGGTTCCCCAGCCCACCCAGCTACCCCAGCACTGTCAGCACAGTAGAAGGCCATGGGACCCCCTTGTCACCCACCATATGTGTGCAGGAGGCTCCTTGGAAACTACCTTCCAAAAGGTAAGCTTCACAGCAGAGAGTGAGTCAAGGGGCTAAGTGTAGGAACATGTATGCAAATGCCAGGGCGCTGCTGCCTAGCTGAAGTCATCCACAAGGTGCTGCCCAGCCTGCAACCTGGATTGAGCCTTCTGGTTCTCCACTTGTGCCAAAGCTCGCAGTGCAACAGATACGCATCAGCTGACCACTGCAAAGCAGCAGCGATATTACTGACCAACACACTTGATTTCTTTCAGCTTTATCATGAAGAAACCTTTGTAAGAACCAAAAGGAGCCTTATTTATTTCTCCTTCACCACAGGGAGGTGTTTTATCAACTGGTAACTGAAACAGACTGCAATGCATCTCTTAAGCACCCAACAGGGACCTTTGTGGAAGTCAGTGGTTTTCCATTCAGTGGGTCACATTCCTTCAGAGGTCACCAAAGGCATTCTGGGGGGACAGAGGCAAGGTTTTCAGAATTGCAATACTGTGCAAAGCAAAGAAAACTGCCTTCTCTGGAGGGCTCTGGAGAGCTTTCAGGCTGTCTACACAGAGATGACTAATACGAAAGGAGTATCATTTTTATCAGTGAAGGATTTTCTTTAACCCTTTCAGCAAGAGCAGGAAGGAGCTGGCTTTTTATTTTTAGTGCAGAGAGCAGGCAATGTGAAAAGGTGGAGAAATGCTGCCACAGCAAAGTACAGAATAGGACAGTAAGATGGAGGAAATTCAGTGGGTGCAGAATTGCCTAAGAGTCCAATGTTTTTTCTATTTCATGCCTTCCTGAGGGAGGCCACAGAGTTGCATAACATGTGTTACCATCTGCCCTCCCCGTTGCTGACTTGTGCTGATGTGACACTGCTAACATGGTGTTCTTTTCTCTCCTTGCTTCCTTGGGCACCTTCCTTGAATTAGGACCCATTACTACGAAACACTGGGACGGTACGTGTTCTCCCTCGTGCTCTAATGCTTTCTGGGTGTAAGACCCATTGTTTGTCTCATTGAAAGTCCAAATCCCCATTAACGCTGAATATGAGCTCTTCTTTTTGGTGTCAGTAGGGCTGAGAAAGATGTAATGATCACCATGACATCTCCAGAAAATACTCCCAGCTGAAGGCTTTCCTGCCCACAGGCAGGTAGTGATGTGTGGGCTGTTTCTAGCTGCTTTCTACATTTGGGGTTTTTTTAGAGTTTCTAGCTGGGCTCACACATCTAGGCACTCTCTGATCACAGCACAGTGAAGAACACTGTCATTTTCATACAAAATTTCTGTATGGCTTTGGCTAAACACAGACTGTTGAACGGGAGTAGCTGCCATATACCGATTTTCTCCCCTCTGCACCTTAGCAGTTTGACTTGCCTCCCATCTCAGGAGGAAGGTCGCTCCAGCACTGTCCTACAAGCTGGTTTATACTATATTTATGCACATTTCTTCCAATGTTTTTTTTAAACCAAATGATAAAATAATGCTTCCTATCCAGTCCCTGAAAGATGAAAAAACTCTGCCACGCTGCTCTCTTGTGCGAATGCTAGTGACAGACTGACATTGGCTCCAATAGCTCCATGTCAGTATCTCAAATTCACACTACCTTCAGATTTTATTTTACTTCTCAGAAAACACAAACTCAGAATGAAGTGAAATATGAGGGCCAAGACATGAAACAGAGGACAAAGAGGAGGCAAGCAGGGAATTAAGGGCTGTCGCAACTAAGCGTTTGAACAGATCCTACCGAATTCAGTAGAAGCACTCTGCAGTTAGTGATGAGATAAAAGGACCAAAGATGGAAAAGTCAGCAAGAAACAAAAGCATGAACAGGAGGCAGAGGGGAGAGATGGTGCAGAGTAAGGCATTTGGGAGGCAGAGATTATACACCCCAGAGCTGAGAGGGTTACTGTTAGTGTCTAGGAGGCTTCTGTGAAATTCATAACCAAGGCTTTTGCAACAAGGGGAAAAGCTGTATTTCCAAGAGCCCATCTCAGTTTTTACTTTGAGTTCAGTGAGGTATGTCTTTGGAAATGTGATCAGTGAGATGTGCATATTTATAGGCTACATGCAGTCACAAATGACAATAATATGTGTACAGTATTGTTCAGCATTAAGAAACTCTTCCTCTGAAAGTGGACGCAGGCAAAGGTTAATGTTTTGTATTTGTGAACTCTGCAGCTCTGTTCAGTCGTTGATTTTTCTATGACAGCTCTTCAACATTATGATAAACTGAGACAGATGGAGCCTGTCATTCTTGCCTTTATAACAGGTTGTCTTTACCATCTCCATATCTTGACTTATCTTTTTTGCTCATTAGCTCCAGTTCCAGAGACAGCCAGCTGGCAATTGTTTGCCAAGAGGAAGTGTCTCAGGATGAGGCTTACGATGAAAATTTGAATGAAGACATTGAGTACTGTAGTGAACCAAGTCTGCTCTCTACCGAAATGTGAGCTTTGCTGCTTTAGTCAAGGTGTTTGGGTGGTTCTTTAATTAAGGGGGAGAGGTGGGAAGAGGTGACATTTTTCTACAAAAATTACAATTTATGGGGTAAGACCAGAAGACCTAGTCAGACAACTAAAATGTCAGAAAATAATCTTTGTAAGATGCAGTTCAGCCACGAGAAGTAACATTGAAAACAAGGAAAAATCTTTCACCTTCTCTGAATGAGACATCTGGATCTGCAGGGCCTCCTCCCACATTCATTTCTACCACCTAACATTCCCAGATCTCATCTTTAGAGCATTCTCCGTCTCATGGTCTCTTGTTACTGCTGCTTAACCAGTTATAGCTTGAAGCTGGCTCACTGTTGCATCCATCTGATAGCATGATCTTCCTGGCTTCCTTGCTGGAAGAGGGGTTATCGGGTCCAATATCAGCTGCTTTTCTAGAATCCCTCTATTCTCCTTTTCAGGCTTGCATACCAAGATGATGAAAACAGACAACTTACTCCACCAGAAAACAACAAAGGAGAGGACACCCGGCACTCTCCGAAGAAAGGGTTTCTGTGCTCTTCAGCGCTAGGTAACCTCCCAGCATGAGCGGCGGGCTGTGCTCCCCTCTGCCTCCACTGAGTTCTCACATCTCGCTGGAGGAACCCCAGCGTGTGTAGGCAAGGGTGTTGCTGTTTGCTGCATTTAGCTCGTGAGACCAGAAATCCCACAGCATGCATACGAACTTGATCATGCACATGACTCTACTGTCTTTATGCTCAGTCAGCAGATGAAACTGTGTGGCTGTTTGGATAGTTCATGTGATCTGTTTGATTAAGCCTCCCCTGAATTAGGGGAGTTCATTAGAGCGCTTGTAGACTCTCCAAACAATCACCAGGGAGTCACCAAATGAGTGAGCCTTGAGTATATGGTGTTCTGTTCTGTATGTACTCAGCATGGAGAAAGGAGATGTTGTCTCTTTCGTCCACTATGAGGAAAACAGTGGATTTCAGATTAAGTTAATACAATACACATTTGCTTTCTGCTGTAATTGTACCTGGAGATTTTCAAGTGCTTGAGTGTCAGGCTACGCTCAGGTGAAATCCATGAATCACAAGATTTTATGAAAGTATCAGGACAAATGTGAGAGTCTGGAAAAAAATAAGCTCTTTTACGTAGAACATTTTTCAACCTTTTTCCTGATTACTGGTATGGAGAAAAAGGACATTTGGGAGAGGGAGAGCAACCAAAAGAATCCTGTATATAAACAATATTCCTGCAAAATGAAAGTGACAGACTAGGTAGTGTAATGTTTAAAGTGAAGCTACTGAGTCTTCACTCAGAACCTTCAGGATGCTTGTACAACTGAGCATTTTAAAGCATTTACTTAATTTCAAAACTTAAAATATTAGGCAGTGACAATTCCTATATCTATCTGTAAGGCAAAATTTGCAGTCAGTCCTTGATACAATGCTTCATTACCTACATTCTTGTGAATATTTATACAGTGATTCATACTCGTTTTACTAGTTTTTTTTCTCTAAAAGAGGGAATACTTTTTATCTGCATTGTAGCACGCATTCTCTGGGTTATAACACTTGTTTTCTCCAATCCCTGAGAGGGCCTTTTCTCAATAAATCAATATTTTAGATACTTACTCTTTTCAGAATTCTAATTTTCCTTTCTTCTTTAGAAAAATGTCAATGGGATCACAAAGTCCATGAAATATTTTAGTGTGCCATGCAGCTCTATCTTTAATACTGCATTTATTTGCCATTCTTTGCAAGTAAAGCCTCTGCACTGGTTCATAAACGTACTTTGCAGTAATTTTAAATTCCTGCATAGACTTTCTTATATTGATAGAAGTAAAGTTTAATTTTATAGCAAGTATACAATGCAACTGTTTCAATAAATCATAATTCCCCCTCAAGCCTTCCCCCCCCACACCCCCTGCCCCCTGCCCCGGCTTTTGCTTTTTTCTCTTCCCTTCTTTCGAAGTTTTGAAAATGCTACATGTTTATATAAGCAGCCTTCCATTCAGCAGTGAATTATTCAACCATTGATTAATTCACTTCCACTTGACCTTGCTATAGACACAGCCTCATAAACTGTGGTATGTCTGGCAGCTAAGGGACACAGATCACATGCAATCAGGAGGCCGATGTCACCTGAGCAGCCTGACATCCCCTCTTGCACATTGCGTACAGCCAGGCACAGCACCAGAATCTCAGCTGCAATCATCAGTCCTGCTGAGGACTTTACCTGAAACAGAGGTGTCTAACAAAACTTCCACTGCTTAGGAGTGAAATCAGTTGCATAGTATCTACTAGGACAGTGTTTTAAAAGAGGAAAAATAAAAATCATCGTCCAGAATTTTATCTGGCAGCTTGCTTGGAAGGTAGTGCTGGTTGGTTCATGATGCTTGACTGCTTTTTGTAAATACAGATGCTTTGGAAAGGGCAAGGTGTTAAGGGAAAGCGGACAAAGCCTAAAATGTGGGTGTCTTTGCTGTATCTCTAATTGGACTGCACTAAAAGAAATTGAAAACAGATTACCTGTAGTGTATTATGAGTGATGAGCATAGTTGTGTCTAATTGCCATTTCAGGTCGAAGAGCATCTTTTCACTTAGAGTGTCTGAAAAGACAGAAAAACCAGGGTGTAGATGTCTCGCAGAAGACAGTTCTGCCTTTGCATCTGGTACATCATCAGGTAAGCATTAATAACCACAAAAGGCCCAGCAATGTAACTGAGACCCTACCATCTCCAGTGCCCCCCCACTGTATCCCAACCAACTTTTTAAAAACCATTTGGGATAGCTTCTCACCTTATATCAAAGGTCCAATTTTTAGAAATCCTGTTGGCCATCGTGGTCATTCCTGCTTTCAGGATTTTTATCATTCCTAGAAAAATGCTACAGGAACATGTCCTTTGGAGTCAGCAGAGTTATCACTTTCTGATGTCCATGAAAGAGTAAATTAAGAAACCAGCTAAAAGATGAAAATAACTATCCAAACTGCATGCTGCAGTGCAATTACACTGGTTTTGATGCTAGTATGCATATGAATAAAACGTGCAGGGTCTACTCTCATATTAATCAAAGGTAACCAGTAACTGTAATTAATCATTTTAAAACATAAACTGATTACATGTCATTAATCACCTTCTTAAGTCCTTTGTAACTGCATTCAGCAGCCTAGCAAATGTATGCTTAGCCACGTACCTAGATGATTAGCCAGCTGTCATAGTCCAAAGTAGATTTCTGTCTTTTTCGTTTGATGATGCTGTGTTTTGTCACCATAAAAGAAACAGGCGCAGATGGTAGTCCCAGCCTTGCAAGTGGAGTGTCCTGCTCTGTGCAGTCCCCCGGGGCAGGGCAGAATGGCTTTCCCACCTCCTTAAGCTGCCACAGGGGCAGAAAATGCTGCGTGGGAGGAGTCAGAAGTCAGAGCAGAGGAGTGAGAGATGAGCATCCTTGAGGCTCCCTGGCTTTTTCACCTCCACTCCTAGCCAGTTACCCTTTAAGGATCAAGCTCTAGAAAGCAGTGGTCTGCAGAGAGTCAACAGCTGTGGCAGGGATAACCAGCAAATGTGTTGGGCTAGGGTGAGAGTGGGCAGGAAACACCTTCCCACCTTCCCCACAGCAACAGCCCTCTTGAAACTTCCTGCCCTCCCACAGTAGGCCAGGCAGAGGGGACACATGCCTCCCACCTTCTCAGCCCACCCAGAGCTACTTTACCCTTCCCCATCCCACCATGCAGCTCCAAACCTAGAGGGATGAGACTCTACCAACCCCATCGTCACTCAGCCAGACTGAAGGCGTCTGGCCTCCAGCTGACAACACACAGCAGTGTTCATATGTTCACAAAAATGTTAGCTTACAACAGTGCTTAAAACAAGAACATAAAGTGGAAAGGTTGCCTCTGCTAGGCACAATGGATTCTGCTGCTTGTGAATGCTGGGAGGGGTATTCCTATGAAATACTCATATATCACAATATGCAAATACATGCAGCTGAAGCTCAAAGCAATCCCTAAGAGCTTCTTTCAACTTCCTCACAACCTTACATTTTAGATATAACATCTTGTATATGTTTCTGCCAACAAGCTGAAAAACTGGTTCAGTTGTCCTGCCTGACAAATCTAGGGCTGTCCTTGAAGTCCTGGCAGCTTAAGAGATGTGCTGAGGCCACCATGGCCTGCAGGGCATGACTTGTACAGAAGAATTTTTGAGGGCTTTCTTCCTTACTGAAAATTGATAGGAGTCTGACACGTAATTCCGAAGAAAATCTTAGTGAACCTTGTAGAAGACTAATAATTCTTTTGTTCATCTGTCACTGAAATCATCACCACAGCATGGTTGTCAGTTCCTAAGGTTTTCTGTGGTGGATGGACTGAGTTTCACTTAACTTTAGATATCTTAAAGTTAGCTCTCTAGTTTAAATCAGTTGGTTTGGTCCCACTGTGGTCCACAGAGGGAAAGAGCATCTCCAAAGGGCTAGCGTAAGTCTTGTCTGAGTCTCGTCCTCCAGATAGCATTTTCAGGCAGGTATTGAAAAGAGGCAGGAGGCTTGCTGGTGTCTTAGCTAGCTTAGACTAAATATATAGCCTTCAGATAGCTGAAGCTGGGTGAGATTAACCCCAGCCCAAACAAGAGGATTCTCTGTAACACAGTCCACATGCTTTTGTATTTTCTATGCATTTATTTCTTTGCTCATACTAGGCAACAGTGAGCTCTGTGAGATGAGCTTATGACTCTGACAGCAGACTCTGCTTATGGAACAAGGCAGCAGTCTCCATGAATAAGGCATCAGATCAGCCCTGTGCAACGAGGGGCTTCTTGAGAAATGTGTAGTAAAAGGAGGCTGGATGACTCAGACATTGCGTATATGATTACAGGAAGGACTGGATGGCTCGAAGCATAATCATCATTTTCCACCAACAGCAGACACCTTAAAATCCAGTGGTGGATTTATAGTTGTTGCCAACTGCAGACACATCTAAAATTCACATGTGGTATCCACTCAGGTTCCACAGTAGACACACAAAACACAGCAATTGGCAGTAAAAGCTAGTGGTGTGAGTGGTGGCAGTGGTGGGAAAATGCATTGATGTCTCACCCATTGGAGGAGAGGTGGTGTTTCTGGCAAGGCTGTGGGGAGCGGGGCCACATCCCTCCCGTCAGTGCAGCGGCTCTAAGGCTGAAGAACTGCAATCATGGATGTTTTCAGTCTGGTGCTTGGCTCTGGCTAGTGCAGGATACGCCATTCAAAGGAAAGCTTGCCAAATGAGTTTACAGCAAATGCCCAAACCGTTCCAGGAGATGGCAGCTGCTTCCACAAGCCTTGAGACCCTCCAAGTCTTTCTCGGGTAGTTTCTCCAGAACCTCCTTGTTCCAGCCCTGCTGCTAAGAGCAAGCTCTCACTCATCTTGTTCCTTTGTCCACAGGCATTAGCAGTGGCCGGCCTGAGTCCCCTACTCCAGCGAAGCCATTCCCCCACCATGTTCTCTCGGCTGTGTGCTACACCCCCTGCTACACCCTGCAGCCGTGGCTGGCCGCAACAGACCATCCCGACTCTGCGCCTCGACAGGGCAGAGTCCAGCGAGAAGCTCAACAGCAGCTTCCCGTCAGTACACTGCAGCTCTCGGTACCCTGACAACACCGGCTGCAGCAGCCCCAGGAGAGCCAGGCCAGTCTCCCTCACCGTCCCCAGCCAGACTGGAGGGAGCAGCAGGCAGTTTCACGGCAGCGCTGGGAGCCTGGTCGAAGCGGTAAGACTGCAGAGTCACGAAGGACACGGGCAGTGTCAAGGCCAACTAGAAATGCATCCCTGGGAAGAGCAGGGCAACACATATATTGCTGCCTGCAGTGCCAAGGGTAGGAGAGCCCGTCTCGAAGCAGGGGTTAGCAGTGTGAATAGGAAGATGACCACTGGGGAAAATACAGCAGTAAAGAGGGTTGTGTTAGGGGTGCAACAGGGCTGATGTTGCAGTGTACTAATGTGTGTCTTTGTCTCTGGTCCCCTACCTGCTTTTGAAGGTCTTGATTTCGGAAGGACTGATGCAGTTTGCTCAAGATCCAAAGTTCATTGAGGTCACAACCCAGGAGCTTGCAGACGCCTGTGACATGACGATAGAAGAGATGGAAAATGCAGCAGACAACATTCTCAATGGTAACAGCAAGCAGAGCCCCAATGGCAACCTCTTGCCTTTTGTTAACTGCAGGGACCCAGGGCAGGACAGTGCAGGAGAGGAAGAGGAAGAGGTGCAGAACCCGGATTGTAGAATAAGTCAGGAGGAGCTCAAGGACAGCAGGATTTATATCAGCAGCCTGTAGTTGCCAGGGCTGGAAGCGATGCTGGTTTTTTATTTGTTTCAATGTTCCTAATGGGTTTGTTTCAGAAGTGCCTCACTGTTCTCGTGACCTGGAGTAACCGGAACAGCGTTCTTCATTCATTTCTGTTGGGACGAGTCGCAGAGTTGGGTGGTGTAAGAAAGCTTTTCAGGAGTGGATATAACCCCAGCACGTGTCCATGAAGGAAGAGTGAGGAGGATGAGGAGCAGGAGGAGGAAGAGGAAGAGGAGGAGAGCCAGCTCCCTCTTTTTTTCAGTCCCTGCACAAGGAACGAGGACTGCCTCCCAAGCGCGAAGGGGAACCTCAGCTTCCTGTGGATGGCCCTAGCCAAAAGGACCCTGCGTCAAACGGGTGTCTTTCAACTTTGCTTGTAAAAATCATTTTGCACATATTCTGTATGAGCCTCACCGTCTCCATAAAGCCAAGGCCCTTTGATTCGGAAGGAGAGGAGGACTTCTGCTGGAGGAAGCAGAAGAAGCCCGTGGGCGCCCAAGGGGCGGGTGGCAGCGCTGCCCAACCCTGCCAAGACTCCCAGGCAGCAGTCTCTGCCAACCAATCCACACTCAGGCAGCCACTCCTGCCAACCAATCGGAGCTCGAGCAGTCACTTGCCAGCCAATCTGAGCTCAGGCAGCCTCCTGCCGACCAATCAGAGCTCAGACAGACAGCCGTGCCAGCCAGTAGGAGAGCGGGGAGCAGGCTCTGCGGCGGGGCTAGGCCAGCCTGCCCCGCACTTGCTGAGGTGGTGGTGGGCTTGTGTAGATCTCTCCTTGTTTTGCAGTTTGGTATTTTCTTGAAAGCATGTTGCAGTTTTTATTTTGACTGTTTTATTATTATTTTTTTGGAGGGAGAAGGGAGTGTTTACAACGTTTTGTAATCACCTACCTTTTTGTTTTGGTTTATTTTCACCTTTGCAAATGTTAAATTGGTTTGATCATGTTGTATTATTTAAACTGGGTTTTTTTCTCCATTGAAATTTGGTAGAAGTATAATGATAGACGAGTTTTACCATTATGTACACCAAGAATTTGTAATTTTATTTCCTAGTAATTGAAACCTCCTTTTTTTGTTGTTGTTTTATAATTTAAAGATAGTAGGCAATGCACTCGATATAGTCTTGCACATTTGAGTGATTGATTTGGGTTCTTTTTAGTGCTAAGTGTATCTGTGAGTGTGGGAGCAATACCGAGCGAGTGTGCGTGCACGCGCGTGTGAGTGTAAGTGCATGCAGTTCTCCACATCCTGGTTTGAGCTGCAGGAGATCTGTATCTGGGGCCATTTGAATGCAAAAACAAACCACTGTCTCTGCTTTTGAAAGGGGAATCAGTAACTTTGCATTTTCTGTTCCACAAGATATGCAAAAACAATGCAATAATATTAATTTAAAAATACAATTGTAAGTTGTGTTGGCATTAAAACTGTATAGAAAAAAATTGCGGGGGTGGGGGGAAACAACAACAACAAAAAAAAAACCAGAAGGAGTTACGCTTCGATATATTCCGTGTGATGTTTTATTGCATTGATAATGTTTCTGTTGAAGAAACCGTTATACTTGAATTCAGGTCAGTTTCAGTATTTTTCAAATATTTTTTTAAAATGAATTGCAATTGTGCCAAGCAAAGATAATGAATTGAATTAAGTTTGTTTAAAAAAAAAAAGAAAAAAAATAATCACTTCTTGTATATTTGCTGCATGTCAAGTGAATCATTTCGTATTTGGAATGTGCCAAGCTTTACCTTTGAACTTTTAAGTGCTTTTCTACGTGTGGTTGGGGAAAGGGGTACTATTTTTTTTCCTTTTTTAATTTGTACAATGAACAAAAGTGTACCTGGTGTAAGTAACTATTCTGCAATCCACTGACAGGTTGAACGTTACTGATTTTGCATATCTTGTGTTCATTTTCCTTCTTCCTCGCTCCCTTTAAACATGCACGATGACTTTATTGGTAGAGAATCTTTCTTCCTGAGACCGGGACATTTTATTCAGACTCTGTTCTCTTTCCTTTTGCTCAGCCTCTCTAAAGGTCTTGTCCCACTTGTAGCAAGACCCCCCAATCCCATTTGGCAGATCCATCCTATGTGTTCAGTTGGCACCAGCAATTCAAGGAGCGGGGAAAAAAGTCTGCTTTCAGATTTCTTTTACTAAATAGCTAACCCTGATCGATTATAGCAGGATCCTGGGATAAGCAAATGCAAGAGTCTAAATCACTGGCAAAGTTATTTGACTCTCGTCTGGACTGAAAGCAGAAGGTAAGTGAAGGAGAGAGCTCTGGATCGTTGCTTAGGAGAATTGCTGCAGTCTGGTCAAGATGCAGATGTTAAGTGACATTTTTGCATTCCTATGCACAGTCTCATCCCCCTTTAGTGGATGGGTCAGATTCTAAGTCACAAAACATCTGACAACACATTGTGTCCTAGCCTCTCTTGACTTTCCTCACACCAATACTTGGCCCTAACCCATGAGAGGCTGAAAAATTGTTAGGTTGTGTGCAGCTGATTTTTGTTTAGACTGCTGCTCATTTTTCTCCCTTCTCAAGATGGTTCACAAACTTGCAGATCAGTGCTGAGCTAGAAGGTGTGATCTGACTCAGAGCTAAACTTTCATTCAAATCTTGAGCTGCTGCAGATGTCTGAGAACATTACTTATTGCATATGTTGATTACATTATTTTCGTAATGCCTTTGGCTTTCTTCTTGATTCTCTCGGTCACAAAGCAAAAATAGCAAAGGGTATTTTTGGCAGTGCACTTTTTCAGTGTCATTTTCAACTGGCCAGTAGCAGCTCAAGATACATTGACAAAACCCAAATGCTTTTAAACTAGAGAAATAAGAATCCATTTATACAACCATCTGGCATCGAAGTTCCAATTCAAGACTTCCCAGGAGAAACTAAACAGCTGATGTCAGTCAGCCTCATCCTTTCCATCCTTCGTCCCTGTATCGAGGTGGGCACACAGGCGTGTTTCCCTTTGAGAGTTTGCTGCTGCTAGGGCTGATGTGCTCCAAAGCTACTTGAAAAGAAATAATGCTGTACCTGACTGCTTCTGAAAATGAAATCAGTGTAAGGGCTCCCTATCTCATTTTCTTCTGCTAGAAAGTCCATTTGCACCAGGGGCAGTTTAGTTTGGTTATTAGGAAAAAATTATTCACCAAAAGGGTTGTCAAGCACTGGAACAGGCTGCCCAGGGAAGTGGTTGAGTCACCATTCCTGAAGGTATTTAAAAGATGTGTAGATGTGGTGCTTAGGGACACAGCATAGTGGTAGACTTGGCAGTCCTGGGTTAATGGCTGGACTTGATGTTCTTAAAGGTCTTTTCCAACCTACACAACTCTATGACTCTGTGGCCCTCCCAGTGAGAGACAGAGGTGTTCTCTGCTCCCGAGAAACAACATACTGATCTAAATTAGTGGTGGCAATGGGCATTTTGGATGCTTAACAGCCCTTATCATCTTTTAGGATTTTTCTTGATGGGAAGGAAAATTATGCCCCACACATTCCCGGCAAAAGCTGTGACTCCCTCACAGGTCAGAGCCTACAGTGGCCAGGGGAAACCACACTCTCTGCTGGAAGACCCCTTAGGTCCTGCAGAGTGGCAAACATGTGGCTAGCAGAGAATGCAGATGACTTGCAGTTTGAAGGACAGGTGTTAAATTTCATAATTGCTGGTGCCAGCTGTGCAAATTTCTCTTCCTGGGGAGGGTGGCAAATTTTTCTTTTTCATTTGAGGTATTTCCACTGTGCACATTGTGACAGGTCTGAGCATAGAGCTACTGCCTCCTTCAGGTTAGGTAGTGTCTGGGGGTTGGTAGGAAGGCAGGGGCAGGTTTAGTTCCTGGATTGTCCTTCTTTCCCTGTGTATGGGAGTGGATGGTGGGTACAATCACTGTGCTGTGGATGGAAGCTTTGAAGGAACCAATGGCTGAGGAATGGCATGGAAGGAATGGAAAGAATGGGGGAAATGATCTGCTGTTTGCCACTGAGCATCTCTGACTTGCAAGAGTACGCTGCAGACTAAAGACATTTCTTATAAAACAACAAACCTCCTCCCTGTATCACTCCTGCTCATTATTCCAGGCAGTACTGGGCCAGCCACACCGGGTGCATTTCTTTTTTTCTTCCTTATTTCTGTGTGGCTGATGTGACAGGGAAGAAAGTGGAACTCACAATCCAGAGCTGGAGTTTCGTTATCCACAGACCTTTACTGCATCATCTGCCTCTTCAGCTGGACATGTGAACGATGATGGTGTAGATGTTGCTGCTACTGCAGGGGTCCCGCCTGTTTTATTACCCTGCCCACCACACCCCAGCGTGGAGGAACAGCCAGAGAGGCGCCATGTACAGAATCGCATCTATTTCTGCTTTGTTTTCTGACTCAGAACCCTGCCCCTGATGACTACGACAATGATGACAACAACAACAAAAAAAGGGCAAATGCATTTTTTACATTTCTTGATAATTTCCAAAGCAATGTATCATTGCTTTCTTTAGACTGACGCCAATATAAGTTGTATGGGTCTCAGCCAGGCTCCTGTGTCTTTTCTGCCTGATAGTTTCAGATTGCTGTATGAAATGTATGCGCGTTTGCACACAGACACAATCGTACGAGGTGACAGCACTGCAAGCCCATGGGGTTGTTCACCTGTGTCATAGATGAAGTTGGAGGCCTTGCTTCATACGTGTAGATAAGAAACCCCAACCCATTGGTCCAGTGAGCTGAAGTGAAGCAGCCCTACTGAGACAGAACTGAGTATCCTAAGATATATGCACGGTCCCGTTGTGATGGTCCCCATGGCAGGGGCAGGGTTGGGGAGAGGAACACTGAATGGGGAATTTGGAGCGCAATAAAGTTGGTAAAATAAGTCGAATCTAGTCAGGGGCTTCTGGTACCAGTGAGATTTTATCTGTTCCCATAATGAAAACTGTAGTGCATATAATATTCCAGGCCCCAGTTCCCATCTTGCTAACATGAGGCTGGAGGACACTAGAGGCCAATGAGGTTGTATTGATGCAAAGAATGTGGAAAACAGAACTGGGTCCAGAAAAATGTGATTATATCTTCCCTTCAATTGTTTTCTTCTCCAAAGAAGTCCAAGAAATATAAATGTCAACGGCTGCACAGGTTTGGGGTTTTTTTTATTTCTTTTGGATGCTGCAAAATTTTTGAAGTCTGATTCTGGGTTAGCAAGCCCAGGGATCCAGAAGGCTTCCAATGGGATCTCAGTCCATGGAGCTTTGCTCTCTGTTGCTGCTTTGTTTCTGGACAGCTGAAACCACTACGGCCTTGCTTCTACAGTACTCCGAGATAGAGCGGGCAAGGGCAGAAGCACAGCTGAGAGATATGTCCTATACCGAAGACAGTCTGGGCTCCAATTGCTTTAAGAAAAGTCAGTAGCATCACACTGGAATGGGAAAAAAACCTCTTCTGACATGAACTTTAGTGTTCTGGTTAAATCCTCCATTCTTCCCCCGCCCCTTACAGAGGACTCAACGCAACTGTTAACACTTGAGCATAAAAAGCAGGCCTTCTTTAGGGACACAGGGCTTGACTCAGTTGCCTAAATGTGGGCATCTACTGGCTCTTGAGATACACTACAGTACTCTGCCCAGCCTGCATCAGCTGGTCCAGAAAGGCACAACTCTTCCCCAGAGCTAGTGTCACAGCTACCAGCCCCACATGCATGGCAGAGATCTCAGGTGGCAGGAGACCATTAGGCAACTTAATCAAGTCCCTTTCTAAAGGGCTAATTGAGAGGAGCAGCACCAATGACTGATGTAATAAGGGAGTCTTCATTAGCATTACCAAGGGCTTAGTTAGGCACGATCAGGAGTTTGCCCCCACACTCCCATGCTGTTGTTTTTCTACCCCACACCAGGCAGACAGCCTCCACTCCTACCTACAGCCTGAAGTCCATGGCACTCTGCCCAGCCCTTACACTAGGCCAGGGTTAGCGGCTGCATCCCAGGCCCAGCAGAGCGGGAGCAAGCCCAGGCGAGAGCTGGCATCACTCTGCTCGCCCGACAACAGATTTTTCTGCCAGCATTTGAAGAGCCCTTTTCCAAAGCATTTTCCTATTCAAGACAGATCCGCAAACTCAGACACCATTCATGAGCCTCATCATTTGGACAATGAAATACCCAAGTTTTTCTGTTGCGTTTTGCATTTTGCCCAGCCAGGCAAAATGCATGCTCTTTCCCAAACAGGCTGCAATGCTTTTAATATTTCAAGCATCCTAAGCCAGTCTGCTCCCATTTCAAGCACCTAGGTAGACTGGCAGCCAATACTATCTAAACATCATCAACTTTATGATTGCTCATAGAAGTGATTGTTTCAGGCTTATTCAGACTTGACAGTTTAAATGTGGGAAGATTTCAGAGGAGGAGAGAGATTGTAAATATCTCTTTGACAAACATTGCTGCATCACACACAAAAAAAAGGGGGAGATACTTTTTAAAACTGCCTTAAAAAACAATTCTGAATGATGAAACCTCCCTCCAAACCATTGCCGCTTGGTAGAGCAAGGGTTAAGTCGCTTTGGGTGAATTCTAGCAAGAAGTGGTTGGAATCTAGTCTGGTTTCAGGACTGAAAGTGTAATTTAGGAGCCAATCTCTCCCTCAGTCTGAATTCACGTCAGCACCAAAGACTGAGCACTGCAGGATCAAATCTGTTTAAGGTCTGGGGGATACTGTATCTGGCCTGCATCTGCAAGGTTTAGGTCTGGCCCAGCAAAGTACTGCATACCTGTGTTTCCCAGTGACTTCAGGGAAGATGGGGTTCCTCAGCACCTCTTAAGTTCAGGCCCTGGAGCACCATTTCCTGCTCTGATCATCAGCTATAAATGTTGATAAATATAAGTGTTTTGCCTTCATTTGAATTGCCCAGAGCTGTAAAATGACCTCTCTCAAGTATAAATCAGTCCAGATATAAGCCTCCTCTCCCACTCTTCCCTACACTCTCTTCCCACCCTCCCAGCCTTACCTTGCACCTCAACCCAAGCCCTTTCCCATCTCAATTCTTTACCTCCTTCCACAATTTTATATCTAGTTTTCATGAACCCACAGAAATGCTTTTGTAAATAATGCTGTACAGTTTGTAACCGTCATGTAAGCCTGTCATCAGTGCCAGAGTCCGTCTTGCCCTCTCGCACGTTTTAAAATCAACAGAGGAAAGTTAGAGCAAATGGCCCACCAGTGAGCTATAGGGTCATCTCTGTGTGGGACAAATGTATATTCCTGTAAGATTGCATTTTTATCTAAGGAATGATGTTATTTTAAAATTGCTAATAAATTTCTAAACAATGTCCAATTTGTTTAATATTGTAAATGTTATCAGAACTCCTTTGACATTGGTCCCTGCTCTCAGCAGTGGCTGAAAAGTAAGACAGCTTCCCGCAGCCCCTTATTTCCCACCAGCAGTCCCACTGCATTCGTGGGCTCTCTCGCGTGTTAAAGGGGTTGCAGAACAGTCTTGGACAGTCACACCCTGCCCTGTTAAACAGTAACTAAGGAAATCCAACCACTCTCTGTACTGTTGTCACTACAGAAATTCTGCCATGTCATGATGTCCAAAGTGTGACTCATGCATAACCACACACTTAACATTTTCTCCACAGGATTCTTTTTTACCAAGTGTATGCAACAAAAAATGAATGCCCGCAGCCTAAATATAGTGTAATTAGTATATATATATATATATATATATAAGCCATGAAGATAACGGGACGATAGTAAGTAGCATACCATGCATTTACTTTTTGATTGAACAAATTTGTTCTACCATGGTTATCAAGCGATTATGCTGCAAAGCCAGCTGAGCACTGTATTTCCTGCCACAGCACGAGAAATCATAGTGTACTCAGTCCAAGTACATTGGTATAAGATTGAGAAAAATAATGTCTAAAGAAAAAAGAATATTTTTCTTCATGTGTTTATTTTTTTTTCCCTGACTTGCACGCAAATGTCAGACATGCAGGCTTTGCTGCTACTATTAATCAGTGGTGTCACAAAACGGTAAAACCCAGGAAGTGGTTGAAACCTGTGGGTGTCATCAGCATGAGGTGTGGGAATGGCAGAAAGGGTCACCAGAAACCTCATTATCTCCAAGCTCAAACCAACCCCCAGTTAGACGTTTACTGCCACAGAACCCTATGAAACTGCCATGCTGACGGCTGTCAAAGCCCAGCACACGGTCCAGCTTTGCTGAAAAGCTCACTGAGCTGGAAACCCGGCTGAGCTCCCCAGGGCCGGCCTACAGCTTTGTGTGAAAAACCATGAGGTGAAAACCATGGCAAAAAGCGGGTGAAAGCCAGCTTGGGTGTGCTGCGGTATGAAGAATGGTGTGAAACCCCCAGGTGAAACTTGTGAGACAGCCAAAACGCAGTGAGCATCAGGAGTGAATGAAAGGTTTGCACAGCCTCCTGTGAACTGGGTGCATTTAGAGTAGCCACACGACAGGAAAAATACAGCAATACACCTGTAATGCTTTTTACTGGGTAATTGCAGACCGCTGCTGATGTTGGCTTTTAAACCTCACGGCATTCACCCGGAGCTAGAGGCGTGCGCCAGGGAGGATGAGCTTGCAGGCCCGGGGGACTGCTGCGTCCGCTCGTGACCAACAAGACAAACCCCGGGTAAAACCAGGCCTGGCTCCCCGGCCCCGACCCCCATCCAAGGAGCTGCCTCCGGCGGGGCCGCACCGCCCGGCAGGCCTCGCTCGGGGCTCACAGCAGCCCGAGGCAGGGTGGGAGGCCGGGCCCTTCCCGGGTGCAGGCCACGGCCGCCACCAGCGCGGCCCGCCCGCTCCTCGCGGCCGCGCCCTGCCGGGCGAAACGCGGGTCACACGGGGCGGGCGGGCAGCCGGGGCCCCGCCCCCCGCAGCCGTAGCGCCGCCTCGCCGCGGCGGCCCCTCCTCAGGTGAGGGCCGGCACCGCCCCGCGCCCAGGTCGGAGCCCGGAAGCCCCGGGGCGCTGGCGGTGGCGGCGGGGCCATGGCGGTGCCGGGGACGCGGTGGCTGCCCCTGTTCCCTCTGCTTCTGCTCCTGCTCGTCATCGCCATCCCGCCCGCCGGTGCGGCCCTGCGGCTGCTGCTGGGCGCCGCGCCGCCCTTCACCTGCTCCCAGCCGGTAAGCGCGGCGGGGTGGTGGGCGCCTGGAGCCCGGTGGCGCCGGGCAGGGGCACGGGCAGGGGCCGGCGGCGTCCCCGCGGTGCCCGCAGCGGGCCAGGCCCGGCCGCAGGGATGGGGGGGCCGCTTTCCGCGCTGTCCCGCGCCGCCGACGGCCGAAGGGGCGGGGGGCGCGTTCCCGCGGGGCCCGGCCGGGGACGAGGAGCTGGCGGCGGCGGGAGGCCGGGAAGCCGGGGTGAGGGAGCGGCTTCCCGACTGGGGCGGCGCGGGTGTCAGCGTGGTCTCCCTCACCCGGGAACGGGTTTGTGGGGAGGGGGCGCGGTGCCCCCGGCTGGGGCCGGGGTCTGGGCCCGTTCCGCTCCCTCCCGAGCGGGGAGCGGAGGGGAGCGTGTTGCGGGGCAAACGCCCCGGAGCCAGGGCGCGGGGGCACGGCCCGGGCCGGCAGCGGGGGGGCCGTGCCTGGGGCCGCCTCCGAGCCCTCTTGGCCGGCCCCGGTGGCCTCGGCCCCGCCGCGGTCGGTGGCGGTTGCGGCCCGGCCGCAGCCTCAGCCAGGTGTCCGCTGCGCTGCTGGGTTAAGAGCCGGTACTTGGTTTTGAACGGTTTGGGGGCTTGGTTGTGGTTGATGTGGGCTGTACGCACTGTGTGCAACTGCGCTAACTTAACGTTAAACCAGAATTATGAGTACCACAGAGTTAGCCTGGCCGTGTGATTGCTGCCAGGAAACGCCTGCCACTGACATCTGTGAGGGGCCGTGGCTGGGGCTGAAATTTGCTTTTAAAACTGCCTGAAGTTACTGAGCAGGATGTGAGTCTTCGCTCATAGCAGAGATTGCCTAATGTACTCCATGTTTTAACCTCTTCCTTGCAGCCCAGAGGTTTTTAGGAGGAAGCAATGCATCTCTGCTGGAGCAGTAGATAAAAAAATACTGTATGTATTTGATACTTTGAATCAAAGGCAGATTTTGATTGCCTTTTTTCCCTGTGAAACCAGCTGGAGAAGATCCACATTAAGAGGTGCAGATGTGGTGTCTATATATACGAAGCGAACTAACCAACCTGAGCTAACTTTGGCACCCCAAAGTATGAACTCCTAGCTAGTCTCTCTCTCTCTGGGGGTTTGTTTGTGTAAGATACACGTAAAGAGTGTGTAGAAGGGGGAGGAAGTCTGGTTTTAATTTTGTTTCTGTTAACAGCGGTGCATGTGTGAACAGGATAACTGCCTTCTAAGCTAGACAGTTGTATATGTCGTGACGCACTCTCAGCAGTCTAGTGAAGGCAGCTAGTCAGATATAGTTGTAGGTATACATAAACCAAAACATGTCCTTTGGGATGAAAGCTTCTATATTATTTTCCTGTCCTTTGTCTATTCTGCCTCCTTTCCTAAAGTTTGACCGTTAACTTACCCCTGTTTTACCTGACCTCTGGTGTCTTCACTCCTATTTAAAAATACCACAAGAAAACAGACCACTTCTGCAATTTTACTTTAGGCTGGGCATTGTGGAGTACAAAATGCAAAGTCTTAGAAAAGGGGAAAGAAGACATTATAATATTGCTTAGGCATCTAACATAACCATGAGTATCCCAAACATTGTTAGTCACAGAGAGCTTGAAAGTAATACATCACAGAGTTTCTTTGAGTCCTCGAATGCTTGGACGTTGACTGACTTTCTCTTCCTGGCCGTAGCTCCTGTTTTTTAGGGAACGTGAACCACAGTAAGTTGATGGGGGGTTCACCAGTACATCACCAGCTTTCACTGAGGAAATCTGTTGCCCCACGCTCTGGTTGTACTCATAGATCAGTGAATTTGTAAGCCTGCTACTTTGGCCTTTTCTTTCAATGAGCCGTTTTCTAAAATGCAGACAAACTTAAGCCCATAAGCAACCTCTTTAGAAGCAATTGTGAAGCTGCTGACACATACATGGAAAAAGTACCATCAACTGACTTATGACAGTTGAAAACAATTTCCCCTTCCTTTTATCAGCTGCAGTGTTTTCAGGGGATGATTTGGTAACCCTTCCAATGAGTGACTGCAGTGTGGTTGAAAAGGGAAACTGTTGCTGAGCAGGGTTGGTAAGACCCACTTCCTTTTTGTAACCCACCACACTCACGCTGGTGTGGCTGAACTTGTAAGTAGGTCAGGGTGAGCAATAGCAGTTTTTTCAGCCAAAGTCTCACGTGGCAGAGGCTGTTTTGGAGGTGGAGTGGTGGAGGGGAAATGTAGGAAAGTGTTGTATCAGTACTGGTAGACACTGAGCATTTAGTTTCACTTTCACGTTAACTTATTAATGCTCACATCTTATTAAAATGCCAACAAATGCACTTAATGGGCCCTGTTCACCACCACTCCATCAAACCTGCTCAGCTGCAAGGCTGAATAGCACTGCTGCAAATCCAGTTCCTTCTAGTAACTATTGTTTGAATATGTCATCTGCAGGGAGGTGGAGTTCAGGGTGTTTTCTATGCACAGGTGAAGAACTTCCCACAGCTTAAATACCCATCCAGTTGTTCACCATCAAGTGTTTAATCACTGTGTTCAGTCATTGGGCTATAACTGTTTCCTGACATGGCACACCTCAGTGTCCTGAAGGAGTGCAGTGTTTATAACCCTGCTACCTTTAAGGGGCTGGATAGGTGTACATAGTTTGATCGTAGAAATCTAGTTTGCCAGCTTGATGGATATTCACTCAAAGTATCTGGAGAAGAATTGATGTAACATGTCTCATCAATATGAGCAATGGCAATGCATATGAGAAAGATTATTTTTTTTTTTTCTGGTCCTCCTTGACAGATGTGTTCATTTTGCCTTTTGTTATTGACTAACTTCTCTTTCCCCTCTGTGGCATAGTTTTGCTGTGTAGGATGTTACCATAAACCATGGTCACACTTAGTGCCACTAAAATATTTCCTGGACTTCTTGGTGTGAAAAGCATTGGTGACCAGAACTACCAGACATCAGCATAAAAAAGATTAGTGATCAAAACTACCAAAATGTGATAAAGAAAACTTTTAAACTGATTTTTGTGAAGAAACATCAAGTTTTGAGTTTGGATTCGAGTTTGCTGATAACTTATATGAGGGCAGGAGGAAAAACGTAGAAACTATAGAGAAAACAGCTTTAAAAAAAATCAAAGTAATTTTGTAAAAGATGGTTGTTTCCTAGCAGCCTTAAACAAATCAACTTTCTGCAGTTATTCCTATAATGTGTTCATGGCCTGTTTATCTTTCCTTCTTTTAACTAAGGAATCAGGAAAGGGAAACTGCAGTAAACTTCAAATATGCCAAGCCTCAGAAGATATGTAGAATGGCTTATAGGTGAGAGACAGATTTTGGAAAGCTGGAGCCCTTCCTGATCAGCAGCCGCTCTTTAAAGGAAAACTGGACGCTTGCCCAGCTCACGGCAGTTTTCTTGCTAGTTACCACAGCATCCTGCTGGGAAATCTTGGCCTCCTATTAATTTAATTGAATTGTTATGACATGGTGCTCTTAATCAGTTTCCTGTTTTCTTCAGATTCATATGATTCTCCATGGCATATGATCTGTTGGTTTTTTTTATGTCAAAAGCAAGAACAATCTTAGAAGAAAAGAGTGAATGAAATGTTGCTTAGTTTTCTGTGAAAATATGGCAAGTAAACAGTAAGAGTGACCGTGCCTGTCCTCTTCTGCTAATAATAGTTTTGGGCACCACCTCACAATCATCTTGTTCTCATATTTATCCCTCCCACGTCTGTAGCTTTGCTTGTTTGGCCTGAAAGGCAATAGGAAGCTGATGAGAAGAGAACATCTCAGTTTAAGCCCCTTCTGTAATAATGTGCAGAGAATGTTGCCTGGCTGTGGGCTCCATCTTCAGCTTTTCTGCAGAGCTCTTCATTTTTGTTCCTTCTCTTCCTGTTTGTCTACTTGTCTGTTGCATGTGGACTGACATGTCTCAGTTCTGTCAGTGCTTCTTACATGCTTCTAGCTCTATGTGGGTGAGCAGAAACAATCGTGGCTGTTAACTATTTCTATTGTATAATCTAAATTTGTGGTTGCTGAAGTAGGGAAACTAAGTTAAATACTTCTGCTGACCACAGCTTTGTTAATGCACTCTGAGCCAATGCATCAGATAAGGTTTTGGTTGGTTGGATATTTACAAGGGAAAACCAGCAAGTATTCCCCCTGGTGCTGAGGAGGTAGCAAATCTGGAAGTAGTTGACTTATTTTACTGAAAAAATGACTTTTCCTTTAAAGCTTCCTGGCTTTTGAATATCATTCTCTGGAGTTGCACTTTCTTGATATAAAAGTGTGCCTTCAGCTGCAGTCCAGCCCACCTGAGCAGTATCCAAAAAGGAGGTGAGGGTTTTCGTTGTAACTGCTTCCTAGGTATCCTTTGGGGTTGTTATATCTGCCTGCATCATGGCTTTATCTTTTCCTGTTATCTTTGCTTCCTTACGCCAATAGCAAGGACTTCCTGGCTGGATTAATTGTTGTTCTGGGCATTTTTGGCTCTTAGGTTATCCTTGTAGTGGTTTGGGAACTGGGAAGGGTGTGGACCAACAAGTGAGTTTGTTCAGGCTGATGTGTCGTGGGAGAATCCTTTCTGCCTTCTTGTGGTAAACCTGCTAAATTCATGACCAACTGGTGGCAGCTTAAAACAATCCAACATAGTCAGCTACACACAAAAAATGGTTACTGGCACAGCAGGTAAACAGGCTAGTGTGGAGTAGGAAAAAAGCGTGTGTAGGTAGCCCCTTGAAAATCCTGAGTGAGGTTGGGAAACAGTGAAAACACCAGAAAAACTATTGTTGTTTGTCCCTGTAGAAACCCGGTGCTGAAAGGTAAAAGATGTCTTAACTGTCAAGTTTCAGTTCTGAAACTGACTGATGGCTCCTGATTAAGCTCTTGGCTTTTTAATCAATATCGGAAAGGGCACAGCCTCATTGTTGCTGAGAACGTAATTGTGAACACTTTCCCTGGGACAATAGACCTGGAGGAAGAAAGAATCCGTTTATAAGCCGTGCTGGTTCAATATTCATATTGATCATAAACCAAAAAAGGTGAGATGTAGCACTTAACCATGTCTTGTCTGCTAATAAACAGAAACACCAACACTCAAAGCAGATATTGCCTCTCCTCAGGTGAATAATGCCTTATAATTAAGGGCTTTATTGTGATGCAATTTACAATAATCGCTGGTAACTGCAACAGGAGGAGGACAAAATGACTGAATATTAAGTCGTAGGTTTTAACAGAAGTTATTCAATTACAAACAAAACCCCATGGTTAGTAGCCTTTTGTTGTTGTTGCTTGTTGTGGGTTCACCCCATAACTCCACACAGCCACTCACTCTTTCCCTCAGTGGAACGAGGAGAGAATTGGAAGGGTAAAAGCAAGAAAATTTGTGGATTGAGATAAAAACAGTTTAAATAAAGCAAATGCTGTGTGTGCAAACAAAGCAAAATAAGGGATTCATTCACTACTTTCCATCAGCAGGCAGGTGTTCAGCCATCCACAGGAAAGCAGGGCTCAGTCACATATAATGGTTACTTGGGAAGACAACCACTGTAACTTCAGATGTCCCCTCTTCCTCCCCCCAGCTTCTATTGCTGTCACATGGTTTGGGGTATCCCTTCAGTCAGCTGGGGTCAGTGGTCCTGCCTGTGTCCACTGCACCCCTTTATACAAGGGGCATTGTCAGGCTAAGTAATTCACCTAAGAAAGCCTGATTAAGCATTTTGGAGTGTTAGGAGTAAATTTTTTTCATAACTTAATATGCTTTTCCATACTAGTTGTTAGAACTTTTTTTTTTTTTAGTGATTGTTAGATAGTTAGGCGGGAACCTGATTTGGGAGGTACAAAACTGCAATAACATTTCTGTTAACTGTACTTGTAACCAGTTTTCCGTAAGTCTGATAGGATCTAAATACTCAATGGAGGATGTCTGCAAGTACCTCTTGCATGTCCTTACACAGTGACATTAAATTCATAGATTTAGTTTGCTCTTGGCTATGTTAGAGCTCCTCTGCCTTGCACAGGGCACCTGCTACACAGCTTTTGGGGCTGCTTATCTCAAGGTTTCTATCTAGCAAGACTCTGGGTGTTGCCAGAGTTGTCAGTGCCACAAGGTAGCACTGAAGCTGGGGATCCAACAGTGAGGTCAAAACTTTGGGAAGATCCAGAGCAAAGATGCGGGTAGAGGCAGGTGGTTTCTGCAAGTCACCTGCTTTCTTCCTTTCTCCCCTGACCCCCAGGTGTGAACAGAGTGGGTGAAGGAGAAGGAAGGGTTGTGTGTCACTGTTTATTCCCCTTCCTTCCTCATTTATAATATAAACTTTGATTAATAGTGAAAAG
The DNA here is from genome assembly GCF_023638135.1 of Falco biarmicus. Taxonomy (NCBI): domain Eukaryota; kingdom Metazoa; phylum Chordata; class Aves; order Falconiformes; family Falconidae; genus Falco; species Falco biarmicus. Next base: position 69,404,549 of record NC_079292.1, read on the forward strand.
TAGTCGGAATATTTGTTCTGACTGTGGGATGTTGCCTTAGTCCTAACTTAGTGCACCAAAGGAGATTTCATTTTGAAAAATCAATGTTGCTAGCTTGCTGGTAGGAAAACAATTCTTCACCAAAGTTCAGTTCTCAGCCAAAGTGCTACATACATTTGTGTGTACTTAGGAGTTCAGGATGGCCAATAAGGCAGATACCTTCCTTTGACTGGCTTGAAGTGTTTCCTAAACAATAACAAAGTTGGTCAGTATTACATAGCTTAAGTGTTGCATGAATCCTTCTCAATATACCTATTGTCTTGAGTACATTTGTAGTATATTGGGGCGTGGTTGTGTTTCTTGTGAAGGGTGCCTGAAAACTGGATTTATACCTGTGTGTTGTTTTGACTTGTGTAGCAAAAGCCTGGAAGAGATTTTTCAGGTTTTATTTTTTTTATATAAGCATGAGAAGCTTAATGCTAAATCTTGCCTGCTTTCGCTCAGGTTTGTCAGAACATAGATACATTAGTTGAAATGTGAGCATTAATGCCTGAAGTATTTTTTTCGTAGTCACTGGAACTCTGCTTGTTTGTTTGAAATCAGTTGCTTGGCGCAGCTTGTGGTACCCGATTTCACCAATTGCTTATACTTTTTATTTCCCTCAAATAAGAGAAAGCTTATTAATTGATGTGATGTTTTGCCTTCACTAGGAATGCTTTAAAAGTAGGATGTAATTCTACCCTGTTACAAGCAGACAAAGGCCAGCACAGCTGTGAAAGAGCAGTGCCCACCTTCATCCTCATGTCTGGTGGCTTGTTCCCTACCTCTACCATACAAGCAGGAGCAGAGGTGCAGGAGGGCAGAAGATCTGTTTCACAGCTGACCTCCCTTCCTTCCCTTGAGGCTGCTTCAGGCTGTAGCCAGGTGCCCACATGGTCACACACATGCTTGTGCCAGCACAGGGCAAGCTGCAGTGCTGGTGTAAGTGAAGGGAGGTCTGGGGCTGTGCCTCTGGCAGTGATGCTGTCTTATGCCAACTCGGTGTCTGTGAACTTCAGCTTTCCGTGCCATGCTGGAGGGCATGTTCACTACCAAAAAGGCACGGCTGGCTTTCAAGCATGCGTCCCTGAAAATGCAAATACAACCTTGGATAGCAACAGCTACACAGCATTAATAAGCTAAGCCCCAAATACACTTGGAGTTTACCTTAATGAGTTGCAGAGAAGCTAAAAGCCCCACTGCCTTGCCTCCTCCACTGGAATGAATTATATTCTGGCAACAGTGTGACAATAACGTCCACCTTTATGTGTCAAGGTATAGGAAGTGACTGGGGGGAAACCTAACCCTCATCTTGATTTACGAAGTCAGTGAAAACTTCAGACTTCCTTGTCACTAGGACTTTGCATCATATTAACCAAGCAAGCTTACATGCTTTTTCCTGGTGACCATGAGGTCTTACAGTATAAACAATATATACCAGGGGGAAACCAGGCAGAGTCCACATAACTTCTGGACATGCTTAATTTAATTTAAAGAGAGTCTAATTCTGATATTTTTTTTTCCTTCATGGGTTGCCTCTCAAATATATTTCTAGGGATAAAAATAACCATATCTGCTTTCAAGCCTGGCACTTATTAAATGTTGTCTTTTCCCCTGCCTGCTTCTTAATATGGCATAAGGAAAAAGACCAGCCGTAACTGATGTAACTTTCTGTTCAGGGGATGCCCTGCAGTAGGCAGCACATAAGGCAGTACTTCAGTGGCAAGCCTAGCTGCAGAGAGCTTGTGCTTCCAGTCAGGTGGGCTTAGACCTTGCAAGATTTGCCAGCATGATCACTGCTGGGCAGCAGTAACTTAAAGCATTTTTGCTTAAAAAAACATACCCATCTACTTCAAGCAGTCTCTCATGTCACACATTGGTTTCTGTTTTCACAGTCCTGGATCCTGGAAGTTTTTTTCTATCATCATCTTGCATTTTTGACTCTTCAATTTCTTTCTGCTGCGGCAACTACTGCTGTCACATATGCAGTTTCGGTGTGCACAGGTTTCATGCCCTGTGTCCTTTGGTTTTGTGATTAACAACTTTGTGCAATGTTTCCTGATGGTTCCAGGTTGTATGTATCACTATTCACTGAACTGTTTTCTTCCTACCACCAACCAGAAGCAAATTACTGTCAACCCAGTTTCTATTCTGAGTAATATTCTTGTTTCTTTTCCCCCACAGGATTTAAACTGCCTCGTAAGAAATAGTAAGTAACATTTTTCTCTTTTTTCATCAGATCATGCATTATTTTGTTTCAATCTGAGTTCACGCAACAAATTCTTCCTGCTAGAATCAGAGATGTAAAGTGAAGCACTGCTATCATGCCTTGCTTTGAGAGTGTGTGGTTTGATCCATAATCAGCTCCAGCTAAAACAAGAGTGGGAAGTTGTCTTTTTCAGGATAGAGTTTGGGGGTGGGTTGGATAGAACACAACCCAACTTGTTTAGTTTCTGTTTAAAGCTGGGATGGTCAGTTTATAAAGAAATGGGAATTTTAGGACAAATCTGTTAGTAAATGTTCATTACAAGCTATTATGTATGATAGTACTTGATGAAAAATTAATGTATGAACTAGAATAGAAAGGGCATAAAGGGGTGCAGCTGAGAGTGATGTAAATTATTTGGCATAAAGCCCAGTGAATTAACTAAATGATCTTAAAGGTCTTTTCTAACCTAAGTGAATCTATGAATTGGAAAAGGAAACTAGAGTTACTCGTAAGTCCCACTGAACAAATAGATTGGACCTATTAAGTGTAAGAGGTTGAGTCTTAGTGATGGCACACATCTGAAACACTTTAAGAACATTACCCGTAATTATGCTAAAGGAGACTGTTCTGCATTTGTCAGTTTGGTACGCAGAGGTGTCTGGACGGTGCTACAGAACTCCTTGGCCTTTCTTTGCAGTTGTTCTAAGCAGGCTCATTTCTGCTTCAGTGCCCAATCCTGTATCATACTGGCACAAGTATTTTTGTAGCTAGCCATGCTTGGCATGCCAGATTGGGGAGATAACTGCTGAAAATAATCAGATTTTAAACTTTTTTGGCAGGAGAGGGATTGGGTGGGATCAGATTGGATCATATACCCCACTGGCAGATGGCCATTGGAATACAGCTTGACAGCACAGCTAAGCCAAACTGCAGCTCTGCCATTAAAATGCTGCCTTATTTGAATATTTGGTTTAAATTTTGCTTTATGGTTTTTGTTATGGTTTTCTGCTCTAGGGGAAAGATCAGAGGTTTTTTTAGTGCTTAGTACACTCTTTTCTGAAAGGTACTTTAATCTTACCAGGTTTTCTATAGATATTATTTGGTAGAATGAGCATTTGAGGATTGTCTAATTACTTCCTAAGCATAAAACTATGCTGTTACAAGAAGGGATAGTGCCCACTTTCTACTGTTCCCATCAATGACCCAGCAAAAAAGACTGAAAGTGTACTTTGGGGGTGGCCTAACTGTGCTATTTTTAATATGCTCTGATAAGTCAAATGTCTTACAAAAGTCTATCATGTCTGTCTAATGCCTGTCATACCCGATTTCATTTTCTGATTAATTACAGAACCAGTTTTCCCTAACACTGTGTTAACTAGCATAAATTATTTTTCTGTCCAGAAAGCTCATTAATTTAGAAAAAGCCTAACAGGCAGTTGTTTGAAGCTAAATTCAGATGCATAGGCAAATTAGAAGTAAGGCAGTTTTGAAACAAAGTAATAAACTATTGGAACAATTTCCCTGGGCAGCTTACAGACGTTATCATTGGAAGAATGGTCGGTCTTCTGACATCGGTCTGCTTCAGCAGTGAAGTATGTATGGGCTTGCAGCAGGAGATACTGAGTAAATTTACTTGACCTGTTTAGCCTGACTACATTGATTGTGGCAATTACTAATGGATTTTAAGGAAAAGAGGAAGTGTGAGTTCGTAATATTACAGAAAACTTAACCTGCTTGCTGAAAACTGCCTTTCTGAACTGTGAAGCAAGCAGTCTGTTACCCAGTTTTGCCCTCTTAAGTAACCCTGACCCAAAGGGCGGACCATAATTACAGTTAAGCAGAGCTTCCTCGGCCCTGCTTTAAATGCTGGTTTTCATTTGCTGGACAGGTACCTGCATGGAGGCAAGCTGGCTGCAGGTTACCACGTGGACTCCTTCTGCTCCAAGCAGTCTTCATGTCTCTTCTGACATTTTCCAACAGACAGATGGAAAACTGCTCCCTGTGCTTCGAATAGAATGGAAAGTGGCCACTGATGGTAAGTGGTGTTGTTTAATGTGAACATGGAGCGGAGCAATTGGGTATGATCTAGTAAGGATATGGAGGAGAATTATGACTTGAAGTCTTTCACTGATCTAGTCATGAAAGCAAACCTTTGAAATCTGGGGGTTTGGCTGTTTCATGTTGTTTGGTTTGGGGGATGCTTTTTTATTTTTCTTAGTGATTGAAATGGGGCTTTGAGTGTGCTACGTATTCAAGAGTTTAAAATGTTTCCACTAGTACGGGGTAATGACATTTGAAATGGGAAAAGCAGGTAAAAATGGAATCAAGTGGCCCACAGCTTTACCACTGTAGTAAGGGGAGGAAGGAGGTTCACACTGCAAGCATCACCTTTTCAAGACATAGTAATGACTGCAGCAGTCTCGTGCAGGGGAATTGCATCTACAAACTGAAGAAATGAGAATTAATTTGAGAGTGCATAAATAACGTATACACTACTAACCTAGTGCAAGTTCCTCCCATTTCAGGTAATGTAGTCCTTGTAGCTTAGGTTTCCTGTATGCACATGTGTCTTGACAGAGGAATAATTGTCTCATTGCTTGGAGCCTAAATGAGGACCAGTAATTCACATTTTCTCACTGTACAAACTGTTTGTATATGGTGTTTCCCTTGTTTGCTTTTGTCCATGGTTTTGCACTGATTCAAGACAGACTTAAACACATTCATTTCTTCCTTCTGCAGGGCCTGTGTCTGAGGGCTATACAGAGTTGTTATTTCGGTATAGCTATAGTAATGTAGAAGCAGGTGTGACTCAGGTACCCAGTCATTTTCTGTAGCTATGGTTATAAACTTTCTCATTGGGACTGTCTGTACCAAAACAAAAGCATGTTTGCTTTGTTGCCCAAAGTGCACGAAGCAGCCTTGAGAGGCAGAGCTAAACACAACACTGAACCTATGGAACTGCCAGTGTGTCTGGAATTACGAAGTTGCCTTCTACTTTACCCCTTCATTTGCACAGATGGAGCTCTTGCCATGCAGGGCAACCCTTTAGCTGAAAGTGCTGTTAGTCAACCTGCACGTGCACTTTTTCATTGCTATCTTTGTGGGGATCCTCAGCACTTCAAAGGAGTAAGACTGTGACAAGACTAGGCATGGTAGTAATCTCTGTGGGGGTTGCAATCTCTAGATGTGCAGATGACATATCTCTCTGTCGCTGTGCCTGCAGCTAGCATCCAGTATCTCCAAGGGGCAGAGCTGGCTGTGATGCAAGTGAACAGCAATCAACAAATCTGCGCTCAGTTTGACTTCCAGAACAACTTGCCACTTCAGGTCCGTCCAGATGGAGGCCGGGTGAGTGCAAAGGGCTCCAAACTACTTTTTCTAGTCCATGGGTTTGTTTCTGCTTTCACTGCCCTATACAGTGAGGTTATTCATTTTATTTTTTTAAAAAAAGTACAAACCGGTTAAAAGAGTTGATGAAACAATAGATACTGGGCTTGAGACCTGCTGTTTCCAGTTTGTTTTACTTTTGTGTGTAACTGCATACAAGTTGCTTATCTTGGTTTCTCTTTCACTCTCCTGTTCCTTCAGGTCTTAAGAATTACTGCTCTCTGTGCCTAGCACGTGGCATCATTTTGGTTGTTGCTTAAAGCAAATAATTGTAGGAGGGTTTGTGTTCTGCTTGACAGCTGTGACATTTATAGCCTTTTTAACCCAACCCTTCCTTTTACTTCCACTTCTTTCTTGCACTCTCTTGCGGTGGAGGGAAGTACCAAGCTTGGGGGTGGTCCTTCAGCTTACACTCAGTCTAGGAAGCGCATCAGAAAAATGCTGAGCATCCACAGCTCCCTTTATGAACAATAGGAATCTGGAGTTCATTGCTTACCACACAGAATTTGGCCATAGTTAGCTTACCATCTGGAGCTAGTGTCTCTCTCCCAGAGTTTGCACAGTATTGCTGATGTGGAAAACAGTATAGATATAAGAAAATATGCATGGCATGGCCAGGTACAGACTATGTATATATAAGTGCAATTTTAAATGCTTAGCACTTGCATAGCACTGGAAGATTCATACTAGACTCAAATTCCCATCTCAAAAACTACGTATTTTAGCCTAAATCTCCTTTTAGTTCAAAATGTAATTTAGTAGAAACTCCACACAGTTGTTTGGTATAAGACTGTTGTATATCAGCGTGAGGATTCCAAGGAATAACTACTTTTCTCCTTCCGAACAGAAGAATTTGGGACAGACCAAGGGACTGGTATACTTGAGTTCCATTGACTTTTTTTTTTTTTTATAGTCAAGCTTCAGAAGAAGGGTGGGTCATATGGGATGAGCGAACACAGTGGAACAGGGCCAACTCAGCCGTTAGTTTCAACGCCTTTATAGAACAACATTCTCATTTTAAGTCCTTATGAATGCATTTTGTTTTCAGTGGAATTTCACTTTTGACCGTTTTGAAGTGGAACCTGGCCAGACTTACCACGTGACTGTCTACCACTTGCCCAAACTGAGTGTAGATGGAGACTACAATTGCAAGTCCATGTCTCTCACAATACCTGGTAAGAGATGCTCTAGCTCACTTAAGCCTTCCGCTTCGGACTGCGGTGGTTTGTAGATCTGTAAGTTGCAGGCTTTGTTCCAGACCAGATCCATGAACTGTGAGCGTGTTTGGCAATAAGGTGACAGTATTATAAAAACCTGTCGTCCTTTCTGAATATTGCTGTTTGGAAAGTCCATGGTGCTAGCCTTAGCTACAATACCCTTGCAGTATATATCCAAAATGCATATATCATTTGTGCTACAAGTCACCATCTGTCCAGAAGTTTATCAAATCTCTGCTTGGAATAAGGTGCATGTGGAGGAACTGTTCTGTGAAGGACAGACTCTTTGACTCTGGTTGACTATAGTGGATACATGGAAGACACTGCTATAAAATTTTGTATATGCTTTCTGGAAAGCTGGACAAAGCTTAGGACTTGGGCCTCTGATTTCTGAGAAATTGTGTTTGTAGTTTGTCAATAATTCTGCTACAGCTGTGGCTAAAGAGAAAATCATGGTTAAACCTGAAAACTCATATAGGTGCCCCTCTGAGGGGCTGTTTGAAAGTAAGTTACAGCTCCTGGATTTTGTTTCTGAAATGTTCATCAGGGGAGCAGGCACAAAGAAACTTCATCTACATGAATGGGGCTGTAGAGCAATCTTCCATGCTCTCTGCAGACTATCAGTGCTGGTTTTGCTCACCATGAGATCTTTCAAAGTTACCTTTCTGCTTGTGGAAGCTGGAAGTACAGGCCAGAATTTCCAGAGTGGAAGGAGTAAAGTTTGGCTTCTAATATTAAATCTTAAAGTTTGATTTCAAAGGCGCAGTTAGGCATAATTTACCAAGAAACTTGATAGAGCTGAGTGCCTGACCCTTTCTTGTGTACGTGAAAATTTTCCTATAACTAGAAATAATTTTTGTTGTTTTCCTCAAAGATGCTGAGCATCTGCAGTGCCCTCTGGCTGTGCTGCCTAGTTTATAAATACTTGGCACTCAATACAGAGCTTGAAAACTTGATCATAATTTTCTTCTTAACTTGCTTATAGTTGTCAATGTGACTTTGTAGTTACAGAGTGGCAATGTGGTCTGTCAGTCAATGTGAGCTGAAAAAGAAGGGGGCATTTGGTTTTCAGCCCTCTTATCCTTTCTTATACCTGTCGTTCTTAAGAACTTCCTGTCTTTTATCCTCCACTGTTGTTCAGAAATCTAATGCATTGTGTCAAGCTCAGCAGTTGCAGGGAGCTTTGCTGATTAGAGATTACACGTGAATTACAGGGGCACTGTGAATTTTCAAACTTTGAAAGTTGGAAATCTAAGATACGGAATGTTTAAGCAGGGAGTTGTTCCTTTTCCTTTGTCCAAACCCTGGAGGAGAAACATAGTTTAAGCTGTAATCCCACATTGCTAAATGTTGAATGTGTAACTCTGGATTTGACTCCGAAGAAAGTCCCAAAGAACAGGACCAATCTGTTAAATGAAGCAAAGAGAATTATAAACTGTGAAGTGTGTTTTGTGATCAAGAAAGATTCCAGCCTCCTGGTCCTCCTGGGGCAGAATGCTTTCAGAGGAATCTATTGTAGTGGCATGATTACAAGGTCCAAAGGTCAATATGAAGTTTTAATTCCACTGTGACCCTCTTGGCTCAAGTCTTAAAGTAGCAAGGGTTGTTAAATATTACTGCTGTAAGTATTGTATGTTTTCAGTCTTTCTTATTAGTAATCTTGGTTCTGGGGGGAAAAAACCCACCTTAACATCAGTGGAGGGGCTAGTTTATACACTGGAAACCAGTACTATTCTGCTGCAGAATTTTGCTGCTGCTTTGGATCAAAGATCTCTACTGACCCAGGAGGGCTTGGTTAGGTGTCTGGCTTCTGGTAAGGTAAATGGAGATTTTTTCTGAAGTGGAAGTGTAACATTCCTGACTACTCACTGATGGTCTTTTTTGCAGACTGCAAGGACTCTCTGATGAAAAGAACCATCCCATGTATAAAGACAGGTAAAAAAAAAATTGTTTGAGTTATGTAGACATGGGTGCTCTGAAATATTTCTGACAGCTGAGAAACTTGAGAATATCTGCACTACTTCCAGGCAGCTTGTGGGAGCCCAGGATCCAAGGTAGAAGTCTAGATGATACAACTCTGCTTGTGAGCTTTAACCCGTGGATGGAATCAGCCCGATACCAAATTCATGTGGCCAGTTTTCTGAATGAGAAGAAGTGTAAAATGATCACACGTGATTTCATTGAGGTAATTGCTTTCCTAAATGATAACCCATGTGGTAATTTAGACAAACATTTATTTAATAGTTGTTAAACAAGGACTTGAACCATTATATTGGAGATGTAACAAATGCACTTGAACAGCAATTTCCAAGATTATTTTCACAGATCTTTAATTGCCTTTGGAAAGAGGAACTTTTATTTCAGGAATTTGGTCAATAAAAGATCAAAAAGAGGTTTTATAATGCATGGAGCAGTCTGTAAACATCTGCAAAGATAACCAAAATTTGATATTTAACTATCTGGGCTTTATTACCTTTGTCAAGACAATGCCTGGGGGATAAGGCTAAATCAATCAACCAAAACTGAGGTGCAAAGTTTCAATAAATTGAGTAGTTCATCAAACGTGATGGGGAGGTTAATTAAATTTTTTAGATCATGAATGAGTGATTTTCTAATAATGTTGCAATCAAACTGAGAATAAATTCCTGTAGGTCTTACAGCCGGTGTTGTGGAGAAGTTCAAAGTAGATCCAGAGTGTCTTCTGATGTAAGAAATGTTCCCCTTCAGGCATCTGAGGGAGGAGAAATGCTGAATGCTTAGGACACACCGCCCTTCCTTGGGCAAGGGGAGATATATTGGCATTCATTTATTTAATCTTTCCATTCCTTCCACACTTAAAACCCTTCATACTGCATGCACTGGTATGATACAACTTATTACTGGCACAGCAAGTACAGCTGTGTGCATATTTTCTTGGTAGAGGGGAATATACCTCACTTTGGAGTATGTATCTGCTAGTCATTGTAAAGACTAGATTTAGATTATGGTGATACTGATTGTATGTAGCAGGTAACAAGGGCAACTTGCTTGTTCTAGTGTCAGAAGCAGCAGTGTTGACAGCTGTTTTTAATTAAATGAGAAAGGTTGTTAATGTTTACACATTAAATAAGTGAAGACATTTACATTAAGAAACTGTAAGTTTAAGTTAACGCATTTGAAGTTATATGATGTACATCTTTAATTGTTTCCTGTTACCTGTGCAGCTTTAGCCTGCTGTCTTAACTGTATTGCCGTGTCCATCACACAAGATGTGCTGTGATGCTGGCTAGACCATTTATCCATTTTGTTCTCTGTGGACTTCTTGTTCCAGGAAAAAAAAAAATCTGCTTCTTTGGGCTACTCTGTATTCTCATATCAACTCCTTTTCTTTAATCCTGCTTTCATCTGGTTTTCTTCTTTTATAACTTGAATCTAATTTCTGCAGGATGGACTACAACAGCAAGTGAATGTCACAATCAAAATAGAGAAGAACATAAGAGCTTGCTGCAATTACAAAATACAGGTAGTGTCTCAGTGTTGTCCCTGTGTCCTTCCTTCACCACAAGGTGTTGAGCAGTTTAGGAAGGTTATGGGGTTTTGCACAGTGTTTTGTTCTGAGATTGGCTAATCTCTAATTATTTGCATCATGAAAACAATGATTATGGCTGAAAACTATTTTTTTCATAGGTATTCTATGCAGACAGTGGCTTTTCCTTAGTACAGGGTTGCCAAGTCAGAGACTATGGAATGAGAATGGCAAGTGTTCAGCCTCAGGAGCTCACTGCTGCCTTAATATATAATGCAAGAATTCTGTGTCGCTGTGCAAGGCTTGTCAAGGCAGGGGGAAAGTAAGGTGGGGAGCAGAATTGCTTTTAAGAATAGCTTCTGTTTTCTGAATTTTTCAACTGCAGATTCAGCCATTCTTTGCGAACTGTGGCACAGACTGTCTGAGACACTCTGCTTTCATCCCATGTTCACCAGCTCCAAGTGAGAACTGCTTTTCTGTAAATTAGATTCCCATTGTCGTACGGATCAGAGCTGAATTTTTAATGTTACTCTTGTCTTTTGCAGGTGCAGACCCATCAGGTAAGAAGTTCTTCCAATACTCTGAATCTTTTTTTGCTGCTCTTTTACCGTTATGTAGAATAACAAATGATCCTCCCTGGGAACAAACCAATAGGCAGGAAATGTCCCCTTTTAACACTGAGTTCAGAATGAATTTTAAGTTACTTCATGATTTAATGAGGCAAGTATTTGTATGCAGTGTGAACCTTAGAGCAGGTTTTTGTAGAGCTACTTCACTTGCATAAAATTCTTTGAGGAACAGTTTTGACAAGAAGAGTCTTAATATAAAATACTTTCTGTCACTTTGCTCAGTGTTAAAACATTTGCATAATACCAAGCAGCTTTTGGAGATAACAGCTTGCATATATTCATTTTTATGAATGTCAAGATAAATCATGTGCATAACTGTTTGCTGGTGGGTTTTTTTTGCTGCAACACCTGTAAGGAGCTAGTTTGCCCAAGATTTAAAAAAAAAAAAAGCATCACCCAAATTGGTGATTTTATTTATATTTTTTTTTAAGATGGATTACATGAACAGGCAGGACATGGGTAGCATGCCTGTCAAAGCTGGATAAACATTGCTGTTTAGAGGAAGGTTATTGATCTGTGTGTTCAGTGTGCTGCACATACGGTTCTTTGTGGAGCAAGTTTATGGTGTAGAGCATCATCATGGAAGTGGGAATTCATTTTGAGAAGTGGCTGTGGTATGTTGTAAAGGGGAAGTGCTGGACTACCCATGGTTTTGGGCAGAGCCAGGGTCCTTCTCCCTTGGCCTCTGCTGCTCAAGAAACTTCTGTTTTTCAGTGAAACTGTTATTTGTGTAAAGCAATGTCTGAGCACTGTTTTTGTACTCCAGGCGATATGATTATATGGCTTTACTGGTGCATCACTGGGATCTGTGTGTTACTGGTGGGATCAGTCATAGCAGGTGTGATTTGTATGACCAAAAAACGAGCAGGTAAGACTCAAACCAGCTAGGAAGAAAAGATTCAATGTTAAAATATATTTTTCCTACTTCTGTACCTATTCCTACTACTGTTTTCTTCCTTGCTGTTCTGATGTCTTCCCACTGAGCTAATTCCTACATAAATACCTTCTGTTTTACATCATAGGACTTGTAACATCCTAATACCATCCATCTAGTTAAGTAAAGCCTTCCATGGGTTATGCCATCTGATACTCCATTTTCATAGTGCTTCAGAGCTCATGAAGCAGGGAAAAAGGAACTTCATAATTCAGTGTTGTTTCCTGCAGATTGCTATAGATATCTTTTCATTTATTGTTCTCCTGCATTGGGTAAGAGTTTTGCAGGACAGAATCTTCCTGTTTGTCCTCTACAAAATTCATTTTTACACAATTTTTGAGCTTAAATAATGTTTTTCAATTAATGTGGAAGAAGAAAAACATGGCACAGAGGTTGACATTGAGCAGGTTGGAAAATTGGGTACTTAAGGACTAATTCCTAGGGGGTTTTGTGCTGCAAACATGAGACAGTTGTCATAGAGAAACTGCAGCTTGCCGGGATATTTTTTTTACCCGAGAGGAGGAGTAATTGGAAATCTGGAAAATTTCTTAACATCAAACTTAGCTATAAGGTGCAGCTAGGGACATTTTAGTCACGTCTTCAGAGAAGCCTCTTTAAAAAAAGCTATTTTTAAAATATCCTCCTCTCTTTAAGGAGAGGTAGCAAAACAATTGGGGGTTCTGTACTTCTTGAGACTGGCCAGATCTGGGGAAGATGGAGAAAACTGGGTTTGAGTGCATTCCTTCTCCTCTCAAAGGAAAAATATAGTGCAGTACACAGCAGAATTGGCAGTAGAAGAGTCTTCATTCATTTAGTATATATATTTTTCATTACGCTTCTCCCTCCCCATGGTTTTATCCCTGCATAGTTAAAGATTATGGGGTTTTTTTAACCTAATCTTTGGAAGGTGTTGTCATTTTAAGGGTTTAATCTTACTTCATGTTTTCAGAACTGACAGTGACTTTCTCTCCCTTCCAGGACACCTGCGAGGGAAATGCAACCACAATGATTTGCAAACTGGTAAGATGTCCTGCCTGTGTTTTATCAGACAAATGTAATGCTCTCTGGAAGTCTCACACAATTGTCCAGAAGGGGCTTTCATAGGCTTTACTACTTTGTAGGTGCTTCCTAAAACTAAGAGGTAGCCTTAGGATCTTCCTGTTTAACTAGAAAAAACTTTGCATGTGGAATTTGGAATGCTGTATTTGCCAGACAGGGCACAAATGCTTGGTAAAGTGGTGAGGCTTTTGACCCAGCTGAGACTGCACTGGCAAAAGAACGTTTGTTAATCATCTAAACAATAGCAATAGGAGATTGTTTTGGGGTGGTTGCACTCGGCTCTCCAGCAGATGATATAGCAACATTTGTAAGCCTCTTGAAGCTGGTGCGTTGTTGGATGGTTCAGGGCATTTCACCACACAAAAACAAGGCATTATTATAAATCACAGATCTACTGTCTGGACTTTCATATTAAATTTATACAATGAGATGTTGTCGGCATGTGTTGCCAAAACAGCTTCAAAACCAGTAGTTGCTAGAATCTTTTGTTAATATTCTCCTATGTTGATTGCTGCTGAGTTGCGGCATTACAGTGTTGGGAATGCAGCTGGGATTACTATTTTTCTGTCTTCCAGCAGCACCATACACCAACCTTCCTCTGCCACCCCTGAAGCCCCGAAAGGTTTGGATTGTGTACTCTGCTGATCACCTGCTGTACGTGGATGTGGTGCTGAAGTTTGCAGAGTTCCTGATGACAGTCTGTGGCACTGCTGTAGCCTTAGATCTGCTAGAAGATCATCAGATTTCAGAGTTAGGGGCGTTACCCTGGCTTACTCGACAGAAGAAGGAAATGGAAGATCTGTCTTCAAAGATCATCATCTTATGTTCACGGGGCACCCAGGCCAAATGGCAGGCCATGCTTGGGAGTGAGCCTGTGTGTCTCAAGCAAGATCAGCAAAAGCCAATGGGAGACCTGTTCACCCCAGCCTTGAATTTGATCCTACCAGACTTCAAGAAGCCAGCCTGTTTTGGAATGTATATAGTCTGCTATTTTGAGGGAATAAGTAGTGAGAAAGATATACCTGATCTGTTCAACGTCACATCCAGGTACCAACTGATGGACAAGTTTGAGGATATTTATTTTCGGATTCAGGATTTGGAGAAGTTTGAACCTGGGCGCATCCATCGAATCCAGGAAATCACAGCTGAAAATTACATCGATACCCCTAGTGGGAGGAAGTTGAAAGAGGCAGTACAAAAGTTCAAGAACTGGCAGACTGAGCACCCAGACTGGTTTGAGAGAGAAACCATCTGCCTGGATAATGATGAAGAGTTGCAGTCCCAAAACAGAGAGAGCCAGGTGGATTCATTGCTACATGAACCAGGTGGAATTGTGAAACACCAGCTGCACCTACGGGAGCCTGACCCTAACGGCTATGTCATCAACCTCCACATGCATGAAGGTGAAAGCAGAGGCTGTAAACTGCAGCCTCAATTTAATTCATGTGGGGATCCAACTTATCAGACTATGGTCCTTCCTGTGGATGAGGCTCCTCTAGTTCAGGTAGTGGAACCAGTCTCTTCCACAGAAGATGGAAATATACTTGGTCATCATGTGCTGAGTAATGAGGACTGTATGGAAGGAGTTCCTCTTCTGGAAACAAGCTTTCCAATGAGGAATGTCGTCCTCCACAATGACTCTGAAGTTTCAGCAATAGATGACCAGGGTCCTGCAAACCTCTTAGGTGAACTGAGACACCATCTGAATGGACTCATGTACTCTCTTTATCAGCAGAGTGTCATTCCTTCAGAGCGATCTCTCTGCCAAGAGGAGGCGGGCAAGCAACACCAGTTGGTCTTTGATGACCAATGCAAAGACCAAAGACAGTCAGTGCAGTCGGACCAGGGCTACATCTCTAGATGTTCTCCTCTGCCACCTGATGACCTTGTGGAGGAGGTGGAAGAGGAGGAGGAGGAAGAGGATCAGGAAAAACAGGTGGTCTTCAATGAACTCTCTCCAGAGGTCTTGAACAGTCTAAAGAGCCTCCAGCGGCAGCTGTTTTTCCAGGATGTTCAACAGAGCTCTGACTGGGGGTGTCCAGCTGAGGTGGTGGATGTTGGCCAATCTTTGGAGGATTGTTAGGCTCTGTCTAGGACGTGCTCCATTTGAAATACAGGGATGGAAGGTGGTACCCTACACAGTGCTGAAACTGCATTTCCAACACCGCCCTTGTCCTTGTATTATAAAGTACTTACTGGGCGGATCTTCCTGTCTGCTGCTAGGAGGCAGGATTGCCCAGTAGACTGGTAAGGCTGCTTCTAGTCTCTGTGGAGAGCAGTAGTGACTATTAGCCACCCCCGTGAAAGAACAGGCAGCAGTTCTGTTCCTTGGGAAAATGTATTACGTTGAGTCCTCACCGATGGACGTCAGAAGAACTACCGTGGCTCATCCACTTGTGCCTTCCAGCTGTACGGATTCTATTGCACTGGATAGAAGTCATGCCCAGGGTTTGGGAAGCAGATATGTGGCAAAATGTGTTGCCATTTTAATACACGTTAAATATTTTGTTGAAAGTACTGTGTTAAAGATGTGCCTTAAACTTCAGTTAGGTTAGGGCTGTCTCTACCTGGTCGATATATGTATCTGGAGATTTTTTTTTCTCTTGCCACTCATTCGTTTGCAACTGCATTTCCATGGCCGTTCAGGAAATCAAGTGGAGTAACTGAACAGATAGTTGGATAAACTTTTAAATTGGGAGTCTCCATAATTCTCCCTACGGGGAGGTACATGCTTGAAAACCAGCAAGAGGAGGAAAAGGGAGAAGGGGATGGTGGACCAAAAAATGGGATTCAGGCTCATAATACAATTACAAGAAGAATCTGGGGCTGAATACAGAATTACTGAATCAGGTGAATCTGGTGTATTCTATAACACACTGCTGCAGTGCTGTTTGCTTTTGGATATCTTAACACTAGGAAGACTCCAATTGAAGATGTAGATGGTGACCACAATTAAGGAAATGAAAGACTTTTGGTGGAGAAAAAAAGTGTAGCTTCAGTAGATGCTGGTTTAGAGTGGAGACTATAACTGAATTAGGGGAGGCTGAGCTAAAACAAGTATAAGATGTACTTATGTGGGTATAAACTCAAGTTCAGGGTAACCATTGTGAAATACTTAATAGACTGAGTTCATCTTCCAGGAGCAGTGATGGTAACTCTATCAGTTCCAGTGTTTTTTAAAAAACGGGGTTTGATGCAGTAGAAAAAATTATTCCCTGCAAGTGACTACATGTTGGCCTGTGTAGCACCAACGGGGTAGCAGATTAGTTGGGGCTGGTGTTTACCCTGTTTGTTACCAGGATTTCTTCAGTCCAGCCCACTGGATAACAGCCTGTGAGATACAAATACATCCAGGCCTTTCTCCTTTGTGTTCAGACAAGCTTGTCATCTTCCTGTCCTTCTAAGTTTACTTGTCAAAAATCTTAAGATAATTTTGTTTCAGCTGTTTAAAGACCTGGTACCTCAGAAGATAATCTGTTCTTTTGACTTGCAACCCATATTGTATTATGTATATTTTATAATTGTATTTGTTAATATCTTGTTTTGTTCCTTAAATTAAAAAGCAAGAATACTTTTTGGCTATATTTACTTAAACACTTTTACATCCTCAGTTCTGCCTAACTCCTTATGTTAGTATTTCTTACAGCAATCTGAGGCAAAACTGAGAGCCAGAACTGAACTGGCTGACATGTCAAAACATTCCTGCAAAGTGTTGCAGCTGTAACCCGTTGCGCTGGATACAGCTGAGGGCCCTCACGTGTGGGAAGTGCATGGTCCTTCAAAATGGGTGTTGAAGAGGGGATGTTTGTAATTTCTGTGCAGGACTACTCAGTGAGGCAGGACTGTTAAGACAGCTTGCTCTCTCTGTGGTCTCTAAGACTAACAAAGGGACAGCCCCTGCGCGGACCCAGGTGTAAGACTGGGTGCCACCTTTGTTTCCTGTCTGTGCAGGACCTAACCCACCAGGAGCTGAGCAAGAGGCAGCTGTGATCTCGGTGCTTCTCCAGTGAGAACCCATTTCTCAGATTATGTGAATAACTGTCATCTTGATGATCCCACTTAAAAGTTTCTTCTATCTTACAACAATTAACATGTAAATCTGATATTTTTTCCCCCCCTATGAGCCTTTTTAAAGTGGTATGAATGACTATAAATCATTTAAATAGGAAGCTCAGAAGCGTTATCTGGATTTTCTTGCCTTAGTAATTCCCTTCTTAAATAACTCCCTTGATGCTACAGCTTTCAGAATTCACTTTCACAAGAAGTTTGTTGCAGGGGAAAGATCCAGACACTATTTTAGCAGTCTACTATGAGGAAATCAAGTAACTTTAATGCATCTGTTGGTCCCTGATGGAAAAACCGAATAGCCCAGCAACACCCAAAGGAGGCAAAAAAGAGCAAAATCAGTCGCAAGTTTCTAATTTTATTGTGACAATCTTGCTTTTTAAAAAATACAAGTTCTGATTAATGCCTGGGGGATGCCAAGTGTCTGTTGGCCACAGGCCTTATCTCTTACCAGTTTCCCCTCCTGAGAGTAGTCATCTCTCTTGTCAGGATAGCAAACAGAGAGCAGTAAAATGCTAAATAGCTGAGTTGCGTTATACAAAGCTTGTAACAGAATCCCAAGGGACATATTTCTTACTATGGCACAACTTCATTTAGCAAAGTGTTACTGACCTGGACCAGTAATTTAAGATTGGCAGAGCATACAGTAGGTATGCAAGGTGCATCGGGTGAGGTATTGTTTGCACTTTAATGGTACCACTCTTTCTTTCCTGCAAATGGATCTATTATGCTGTAGAAGGGTTTAAATACAAGTGAGAGCTCAATTACCAAAAGAGAAGAGAATTCAAAAGGAGAAGCAGGCTTATAAACAAGACATTGAAGAGCTTTAAATGTTTCTCTGTAGTAATTGAAGTGCTGCCCTTTTAGTTGCAAGGGGGCTTCTGTACAGCCAGCTCCTACGAGAGCTTTGTACTCTCTGAACAGCACATTTACTAACAACCTAGAAACCGTGGCACTACGAAGAACCACTTTTTCTACAAAGGAATACTATGCAACAGAAGCTTCGTTTTGCAGGGTCATCTGTCCCAGGCAACCTTTGCATCCATGGACAAGTTTGAACTGTAATTTCACTGTGAATGGTTTAAATATACTATGGCTAAATAATTTTCAAATATGCCATTTTCTCAATAATGTCCTAACTGGAAAAAGGCACTACTCACTGTTGAAACAGCAACTTTGTTATGTGTAATGGAGGGGTACTGAAGCAAGGTTTGTTAGTAATTCTGCTGTGATTCTTCTAGTGTCAACTATGCTTATGCTTCAGCACATGAGGGGTTAGCACTTTGGTGCTCTTGTGAACTTGGCCGTAGGAGTAGCAAAACATAATTGGGGGTGAATAGCTGCTTTGCCTTCACCTTGTTGTTGGCTAAGTTATTTAGGGTTGGTTTTTTTTATTTTTCTTCAGCTGTTTGACTGAAGCATGGAGTACTCTTACGTACAGGTACTATCTCATTCTCTCTTGAATAATTAGAAAGAGTAGAGCTTTTACTATCAGTTCGGTGCTGAAAAAGGAAGGTGCAAGGAAACAACTATCTGCACAAGCGTAGCATACCTGTAATCACACCTCTTTTGGCCAGGAACTTGGCATCCCCTCAACACATCTCACATCACATAGGAAAAGTTCACAGTACCAAGTTTTACAATCACAGTCACTCACAGCACCAAGATTGTCCAGACAAAAAGAACTTACTGAAGAGAAAGGCCACTGGCCAAAATTCACACAGTTGCCCATGTAAGGGCTCAGATTAAAAATAAAGCACTGGTGGGAAAGTTAAGCCTAGCCTTTGCCGACTCTCCATTTGGCATGGGGAGAGCAGCAAGTCACCCATCCTGGCTGCAGCTCTGAACAGAGCAGCGCTATTGCCCCATCTTTTCTGGGGTGGGGTTTCTAGCCCCTTGTAACTCATCAGCCACTCAAGAGCTGGGGGAGAAGAGCCCCATGGCACCCCCACTTCTACCGGTGGGAGCTGGAAGTTACCAGACTGTAAACATTTTGTTGGAGCAGTCCACTGGAGCAGGCAGTTGATCTCACTCTGTGAAAAGGGAGGTGGGACAGAGGCTCGGTCCCACTGAAGCCCGAGCCCTGAAGGAGAGAATGGAGACGTGTGTGCAGGAGAAGTCTGGGCTGTGCCTGCAGTTGGCTCTGGGTAGCGGTTGTGCTTTATTTCCCCTTCCCGTCGGGACAGCTTGGAAAAAAGCTTGGGACAGGAAACTGGCATTTTTCCCAATGAATGCGGCCTTGCCCAGACAACAAAATATAAGCCTGGGAGGGGCAAAGTCCTTCCTCCAGACGTGGCCTCTGTGCTCCTGCTCCCATTTGGCTGGTTCAGGGAGCAGCCATAGCCAGGCAGAAGAGCAGGCCTTAACCCCCACCAAACATTCATGGAGTTTAAAACCAAAGATAACTGTGTTTTCATGAGAGGTCACTAACAATTAACTTTAACCCCACCTACCCGTAACCACATGCACAGGGAGGACAGGATGCTGGTATAAGGGCTTTCACCAAAGCTCGGGAGCCCCTCTGCCTCGAAGGCTCCTGCAGCGCTTTGCTTTCTGCACCGAAACATGGGTTTCGCCGAGCACAGGGGCCACCCCGAGCAGCGCTGACATCCTCTGCTTTTTTGAGAGGGGGCGGTTGGCAGGCTTAGCCCCCTCTGCTCCCTCAAGCGGACACAGAAGGGGGCCTGAGAAAATCTTTCCAGCCTTCCCGGCCTATGTAAAGGGAGACCCTACACGCTGCATAAAAGAAAACCAATGCTGATCCCATAAACATGCATATTCACAGAGAAATGAGAGCCCCAGCACCGGGGTGCTGCTGTCTGAAGCAAGCAGTAGGCTGCTGTAAACCCTGTTCTCACCAGAAAGAAATTGTCTCGGCGGTAGTGAAATGGGGTCTAAGCCCCTGGATTGTGTCCTTGCCAGATTCACGTGTTTCTGTAGTGTCTGAAGTCAACATAAGAAGCAAAAGGTTGAAGCACAGAGGTAGACATTTTCGGCTTGGAGAAAGTGGCTCCTAGGCTTGAAATGACCCGACGGGTGGCATGCTCCCAGAGGTTCCCCCGCCAAGGCCCTCGGCGGCTCTGCTGCTGGGAAAGGGGGGCGGCAGCCTTGCAAGAGCTAGGAAACCAAAGCGTGCTTCCCGTTGTCCTGAGCACAGCCCGAAGGCACGTCTCTGCTGCTCAGGCCCCTCTCACATCTCGTCCTTGTCGTGGTCAACAGGAGTTCTTAAAGGAGGGGACAAAATCCACTGGTCCCTGTTGTTTAGGAGGAAAAGGAAAAACTAAACCTGTAGGGTGACAAAACAACACGATGTCCTGGCGGGGAGCAGGAGCGGGAGCGTGGGACCCTCCGCACAGCGCGGAGTGGCAGAAGTGTGAGAAGCCGACTCATCGCGAAGGGCAGGTGCGTTTTCCGGGGACAAGCGTCGGCCGTAGGCTCCTGCGAGAAGCCAGGTTGGCGCTGGGCTTCTACTGCTGGATTTCTCGGCGGGAGAGGGAGGAGGAGAGCGAGGGTCCGGCGGGAGCCCGCAGCCCCTTCCCCTGCTCGGCCGCGACGGCGGGAACCTGAGCAGAAACGCAGAGAGACTCTGCCGGGAGCGGACCCAGAGGCGGCAGGAGCCCCCCGGGGGCGGCGGCCGGGGGGACTCAGCCCTGGGCGGTGACCGCCAAGGCGTTCACGTACCCGTGGGGGCCCACGTCGGCGTCGGAGAGCCCGTGGGCCAGCGGGGCGGCGGCGGGGGCGGCGGCGACGGCGGGGCCGTACTTGGCGGGCGGCGGGGCGGCGGCGGGCCGAAGGAGGCAGCAGGTCTCCAGCGCCTCCAGGCCGCGGCAGGCCAGGAAGAAGAGGTTCTTCAGCATGAAGAGCGAGAGCGGCTGCTGGTAGCGCAGGAGCAGGAGGCAGCGGAGCGCCAGGAGCGGGGCGTCCAGCAGCCCGGCGGGCAGCAGCAGGTGCAGGGCGAGGCGGGCGGCGCCGGGCGGGCGGGCGGCGCTGAGCTCGTAGAGCCACAGCACGGGCGAGGCCAGGCAGAGGAAGTAGACGGCGATGAGGAGGTAGCGCAGCGGAGCGGGCAGCGGCGCCGGCCGCCCGGGCTGCAGCACCAGCTCCAGCAGGGAGAAGCTGTCGAGCAGGTCGAGGCAGGTGGCGAGGAAGGCGGCGGCGGCGCGGTGCTGCGGCGGCGGCTGCGGCGGCAGGAGCAGCTGCCCGGCGCCCTCGGTGCCGATGGCCCGCAGCAGGCAGTACAGCAGCGGGGCGGAGAGCGCCAGGGTGATGCGGAAGCCGGTGGTGCCCAGCGGCAGGCGCAGCTCGATCAGCTCCAGGATGGAGGTGCCCAGGATCAGCGCCGCCTTGGGCGTGAAGGCGATGGAGTAGATGAGCCAGGCGAGGTGCGCGTAGGCGAAGTCGCCGCCGCGGGGGGGGGCCCCGGCCCCGCGGCCCCCGGCCCCGCGGCCGCCGGGGGGGCCGTGCAGCAGCAGCGGGTGCGGCGGCGGCGGCCCGGGGGGCGGGGGGGGGCGCTCCCGGCGGCGCGCCCGGCTGTTGCGGCAGAAGAAGATGCCCCAGCCGGCCGCCAGCACCAGGTCGGTGGCGATCCAGCTGCACCAGTACAGGTCGGTGACGGCGATCAGGTAGAGGTCCAGCAGCGCGCCCTGCCCCAGCAGCAGCACCAGGGACAGCGCCTGGAAGCCCCAGCGCCGCCCGCCCGCCGCCCCGCCGGGCCCCAGCAGCGCCCCCGCCGCCGCCCCGCCGCCCGCCGCCCCGCCGCCCGCCGCCGCCGCCCCGTACAGCTCCGCCGCCGTCATGCTGCGGCCCGGGCTCCCGCCGCCGCCGCCGCTGCTGCTGCTGCTGCCGCTGCTGCTGCTGGGGAGCGGCGAGGCGGCGGCGGACAGCGGGGCGGCGGGCGGCGGCACCAGGGGCTTGCTGATGCTGATGCTGTCCTCCTCCTCCTCTTCCTCTTCCTCCTCCTCCTCCTCGGTGCTGCTGCGGGGGCTGCAGGGGCGGCGGGCCCGCGCCGAGCCCGAGCTCGACCCCGAGCCCGGCCGGCTGCCGCCGCTGCTGGAGCCCCCCGGGAAGAGGGGCTGCCGGTCGGCGGCGTGCGGCAGCGGCGGCGGCGGCGGCGGCGGCGGCGGCGGCTGGAAGGAGCCCGAGGAGGAGGAGACCGAGCGCTGGTTGGAGGCAGCGCGGTGCATGGTCCTCCCCGGCCCCCGAGCCGGCGCGCCGGGCCCGACGGCCGCGCCGCGGCCCCCGGCCCGCCCCCGGCCCGCCCCCCGCGCCCCGCGCCGCCGCACCGGCACCGGCACCGGCGGCAGCGGCGGAGGCAGCGGTGCGGGGAGCCCGAGCGGCGGGAGCCGGCGGGGCGCGGCGGGGGAGGCGCCGAGCCGCAACCGCTGCAGCTGCCGGAGCCGGGGCGGGCGTCTCCGCTGGCGGCCGTGGGTGGGCTGGGGGTGGGGGTGGGGGAGCGAGAGCGGCTGTGCGGCCGGGGGAGGGGAGGGGGGGGGCGGCAAGGGGAGGGGGAGGAAGGGCCCCCCTCCCTGTCCCCGGGGCTGCGATAGAGCCAGATCCCGGGAAGCGTGGCCTGGCTGCCTCCTGCTCCCCAGACCCCCGTGAACGGAGCCGGCCGGGCCTGGGCGAGTCACCCACGGGCGTGCGGCAGCCCTCGGCACCCCCTCCGGGAAGAAGCACCTCAGTCCGCCCCGACCCTGCAGGCTGCTGCCCACCAGGGCCGGTGGCCTGGCGCAGAGCCTGCCGCGAAGCGCTCACTGGTGGCTCCCCATCTGCGGCGCTGGACGCGTGGCTTTCGGTCAGTTGTAAGTAATGGTACATCAAAGTAGGTGGCTTTTACCCCACCGATTTCCTGAGCTGAGCCAGGCCACATGCTGAGGGCTCTGCCCAGCTTGCTGTGGTGGCACAGTGGCTTTAAACTGATGTGAATAGCCCTAAAGTTCCTACCTCTACTGAAGGCACCAGCCAGGGCCTTCATTGACCCACTAGTAATGGCCTCAAATCGAGCTTGGCTGGCTGGATCTGCCACAGCACCGCCACTAGTGACTTGGCACATCATGTTTCGAAGTGGCTTGGTGCTTGGCATCACCAGTCCCTCATTCCTACTAGTACCCGCCGGTGACGAGCCAGGTGCTGCCTGTCAATGACGTGAAGTATACTGAGTAAGCTGTACCCACAAATGTATTAACTAGACTAGATAAAGATCCAAAATAGCTTGACTTTTGAGGGTGTTGCTAATTAACACATGGGGTTGAGCAAAACCCAGATGCTTAGTACTGGGAAAGGACATCCAGGACAGCAGTGACAAGCATCTAATAGAATTTGGTGCAGGCTGCCTGAAGAGCCCCACTCCAGTAAATGTCACTGGCTGCTCTTGTCAACAAGGAGAATCGGTCTGGGGTACCAGCTTAATCCTGAAACAGATAATTGAGAAAAGGAAGGGGAGAACTCGAGGTGGGTTGACACAAAGATTTCTTTAGACACAGCAGTAATCAAGAGGAAAAGCAGGGGAAGAAGAATTACAGCAAAAGCATTACTGTCAGTGGAGACTGGAGTGAGGGGGTACAAATACGTTAGTTTTCTAAAAGCACGGTCAGAAGAGGAAGGGGGAGGTAACTGGAGGCTATGCAAGCTTTAATGTAGTTATTGGGCAGCACAGTACTGAAGTGGTACAACCTCTATACTGGGTCACACCTAGGATGGGGGACACCTATTTTCTGCTATACTCACATTGTGTTTTCAATGCTAGGGTGCCCTCACCAAGATTCACAGATTCAGCCTTGCATCAGCACTACTTGTGTTCATTGCCTTCCTCTAACTCACCTTGTCATGGTACGTAGCATCAGATGAGACAACACGCATGTGCTCTCTTGCTGTCTAAGGGTCCTTTCTCCCTAATTCCACATTTTAATTAGCAAATAAAATTACTTCACTTTAAGAAGGTCGGCAGTTATAGCATATCACAAGAAACATGACTGTTCAAAAGAACAGTCCAGCCTGGAAGGCGGTGAATGGGCTGGTGTGTCCTAGCCTGGTGTCAGGATGAAGAACAGGAGGCTTCGCCTCAGGGAAAAACAGGCAGGACACCTATGCAGATGCTTACAAAGGGACCAGGATGCAGCAAGCAGCACTGCTAGCCTTGTAACTGTGACAAGTGTCACTGGTATTCACCAGTTTAAGACCAGGTGAGTCCAAAGAGGGCTGCTGCCATTTATTTTCCAGCAGGTGACTCCGTGGCAGCCTGAGGCTGAGGACCTCTCACCGCAGGCTACCAACAGCCCTGTATAGTGCTGCTCACATTCAATCTGGGCAGCTTATGGGCCTCTGTAGAGGCACTTGGCCCAGGCATCACAGCTCCAGCATCCCCTCTGCCATACGGAGCCATGGGGCTGCCCTTCCCCAGGGGCTGCTCCCCACGATCCACATCCCATGTCAATGCCTTGGAGGCGCTGCCACATCGCTACCTCCAGAGTGACGCAGGGGACACTTCGCTCTGCATTGCTGGGCTGTGGCACCAGCCCACAGCCACCCAGCACAGCAAAAAGGCAAGCTTTTGCATGATAGAAGCAATGCAGCACCACTCTCAGCTGAGCAGCTCAGTCTGAGGTCACTCAAGATGCAAGAAGACAGCGAGCGGTGAGGCACCTCTCCTTTCCTTGCCAGATACGCTCCCATTGTGTCTGCTTTGCTTTCCAGCCTCGCAAAGCGTTTGGACTTTGTCAGAGATGAAAGTGCTGTGCCTGGGCTCTGCCGCCGAGTGCTGTGTGTTTCACTGGCAAGGCTTTCTCTTGTTGGCAGACTTGCCCGCCAAAGAAAAAAAAAACCACGGCCAAACAATTGCTTTGGCTACAATTTTTGTAGAGCTGCACAAACACCTTGCTTAGAGCTCTGTTGAATGGTCTCTTATGAGCATAAGGCTCGAGGCCACGGCCAAGAAGGATGTTTGCTGTCTGTGTTGCTCTTTCAGGTTCAAGCAGGGCCCAGTGCTACTTCTCTTTGACCCGTACCAGTTCAGGACGGCTGAGGGTGGCAGCAAGGGTCTGTGAATGACACCAGCATTCTGTCTCCTAATTTGGTTAAATGTGTCTCCTAATTAGGCTGGGTTAGATGGCAGTGTGTGTGTGATCAAGGGTAGAGGGTAAAACCACATTCCTGTGTACTGGATCCTGGCCTTTGTCGAAGGTGGGTACAGTCACCTGACCCTTCTCAGGATAAGCCAACGCTGGTGTCGCTGGCATGACTAATGTGTGGTCAGTTGTGAGGATTAGCTAAACCGCTCTTGCTCCTACCACATCAACCTATTCCACGGCAAGTTTTCCACTTCTGTGAGAGGACGTGGAATGAAAGCCAAGCATCCATCTGGGCCGCTCAGGGCAACAGCGCTTGCACAGGAAGGGTTGCTCCAGCCCTACCTGGGCAGTAGACAGCGACAGCTTTGCCTCGTTGGCTTTCTTGCTCCAGGTTTCCTGGGCAATGTGCCTCCCTGTGCCCCCGGCATCATAGGCTGGAACACGCTCACTTAGCTGCCCTGGCAGTCTGCCCGTAGCCGCTCACGTCCCCTCTGCTTTCAGTCCAGAGGCTCGTTGCACAAAGCAGCCTTATTTCCCAAAGGTCTGGGTGTGTTTCTTGCCAGGCTTGCATCTGTCTCACCTGCTGGGGTAAGTGCACTTGGGTGGGGGTCCCTGGGCCTTGGGAGGGACGGGCTGTCACCTGCAGCTAGCCTGCCCGCCTGGGGAAATGGGCTCTGACATGCCAGCCGGGTGATGTGGCAAGCTCGGCCCAAGGGAACGGGGAAAGTGAGAACCTGGGGGGCAGCTAGGGTGCCAGGCGGGCCTGCCTGGGCTAGCACGTGCTTGGTGGTGGGGCTTAACGCCTCCTGTACCCTGGGGAGTACAGTCCTGCTGGGCTGAGGCTGCATGAGCAGGGTGAGAGGAGTCTTACAGAAACAGTTCTCCAGAGACCAAAGGATCCCTGCTGGAGCTGGGAAGGTCCCTGCATCCAAGGTAAGCAGGTGGGAACAGGCACTGGTGGCTATAGGGCAAGAGGTGCTATGAGCAGGGATGGGGGAGCACTGGAAAGGAGGGTGGGAGCTCAAGATCTACTTGGGCTGAGCATGGGCTCCAGCAGGGCAAGCACAACGCAAACAAAGAGGTAAGAATAAGAAAAAAGCTTATTTGTGGGGAAGGGAGCAGAAATTGTGTCTGTACCTTAAAATGGGAGTGAGGGGAGAAACGTCTTCTACTCAAGAAAGCACTGAAGAGCTTTTTGTAGCACACTGTAGGATGAGATACGACAAGCTGATGCTTCCCGTGTGATCCAGTTATTTAATGCAATGTGCAGCCCTTGGAAGTGTTAGTGCTTAACCATTACTGTTAAAACATTAAAAGGCTAAACTATAAATAGCTTCCACTCTTCAGCAGCTCCAAAGCTATGTTTCTGGCATCTTTATGTATTTATGTGTATGCATAGATGTGTGTGTACACATATATTTAAAGGCAAGCAGCAGACAACAGAGTTTTGTGAAACAAGTCATACTAAATATCTCAAATGCTGCCATTTCTAGTTTACACTACTAGTGGAAACAAGTAGTGTGCCCTCAAAAATACCCCTGCTGGGGGAAAGACAAAACTTTCTTGAGGGCAGAATTCAAGAGGAAACAAAATAATGATTCAATTTCTTGGGGGAAGGAAAAAATAAAATAAAATAAAAAAGGCAAATATATGCCTGAAAGAAAAACCAGAAACTAAATCCCTAATTATACCCTGCAGTAAGCT
Organism: Falco biarmicus; assembly: GCF_023638135.1. NCBI lineage: Eukaryota > Metazoa > Chordata > Aves > Falconiformes > Falconidae > Falco > Falco biarmicus. The sequence goes on from NC_079292.1 coordinate 69,431,342, forward strand.
GTCAGAAACTGGCAGCAGTGGGAGGGAAGGAGGCAAAGCTCATCTCAGTGAGTTTGAGCATAATCTGCTCTAACCATACTTAAAATGCCTTTTGTGTGGGAAGGGAACATTCTGGGATTCTCTGACACATGCTTTGTACTGTACTTATCTAATCGTTCAAATGTCGGTTAAACAATGAAGGGTTGAAGTTACAGGCAAGTATAGAAGAGTTTCACCTGGCCAGCACAAAAATTCAATTTTGGTTTGTCTGCCTCCAAATGCAGTCTTTGTAACTAAACTGCTGATCTGGCATCACAGTTTGGGGAATACAGATGCTCTTCAAAAGGGTATAAAACTGTAACAATCTATTGCTTGTAATTACATTTCGGTTCAAAGAGCTTTTGATACCAGCATAAAATGCAAAGACATTTTTTTCACGCTTGTAGTGGGGTAGGGCTTTGGAGAGTGAAGCAGATTTGGGGTTTGCTCTTATTACTTTGTACTCAGTCTTAGCACACAGCGTGTATTGGAACTGACCTTCAGGAGCAAGTAAAAGTTCTCAGCAGTTGAACTGACTGAAAGGGAAAAGCAGGTTTATGATAGTGGATTAGAGAAAAGTGCTTTCTTAATGGAACAATTTGGTTCCTAGAGAATATGTAGCTGCCTTGCTGGTGTGGGGCTTTAAACCGTGGCAGACTGGATTGACTGTGTGGCTGCAAAAATCTGTAAAGACTTGTGCTTTTATAATGGAGGTTAGATAGATTCGGTAAAGGAAGGGTTTGGGCATGCCTCTAAAGAGCCAAGGTCTGTACCAGGTAACTGCTTAGCTTGTGTTCAACGCCCACCAGAATCCATAGACTACGCACATCTTGGGGATTACTCTGGTAGGCGTTTCTCACTGCATCCACCCTGGAGCAAACTCCAACCTGAACAGGGCTCTCAGTCCCTCTCGTTCAAGTTGTTCCTTCCGCAGTGTTTCACGATGCCAGTGTTTAACTCTGCTCCTTATGTTGGTTAAGGACTTCTATGGGACTTCAGCTTCCAGCTAGAGCTGTCTCCTACAAGGGACAACTTAACTCCAGGCTGCCCTTTTGCTTTGAACAATGGTGTAGTGATTAAAAGCATTCACCTGGGGACGTTCAGGTTTTAATCTTTCTGCCTAACTGAACCTTGATACGCCCTATCTTGGGCAAGTGCTCCAGCTGCCGGAGTACTGGATAAAAGGAGAAAGCTGGTTAATGCTTTTTATTATTATTTATTAGAGGTCGGGGCCGTAGGTCGCTTCTCCTGGAGGTAGAATACAATTCAATTCCTCTCTGCTGAGAATGGGAATCCTTGTCCAATCCCTCCAAAACTGCTTTTACTGCTTTATCGATTGTTCCTTTCAACATCAGGTTCTCAGGACTCTGAATCATGCTTGTTTTGCTGTCTAATGTGCCTTCTGTAAGCCGTGAACTCTGTAGACGGAAAACCTTCCAATGGAATGTCTTATAAGAACAATGCAAGTGAATTGGCTGTTTCTAGACCACTAAGGCTGATGGTTTTCACCTAGTAGGATCTTTAATTTTCCATTTGCTGAAATCAGTGGAAGCTTCTGGCTCTAATCTGAAAGTCTGCCAGTTAGTATGTGTCTTCCTAACTCCACTCGCCTTTTTCAAAAGGTACCAGGGCATGACTCTTGTCAAACAAATTGGGTTTCTTTTATGATCACAAAGGGTTTCACACAGAGCCAAGTAATAGTGGTAAGGATGGATTTCCATATGCCCTTAGGCTTGTTCTTCATCTGCAATAGCAGATTAAGTTGGTGGAATCTAGCTTGTAGCTTCCATACCCAGTAGACATAATCACTACAAACTGCTTAGGTCAGGTCACAACTAAATGCCTACCCTGAAATGATCTCATGCACAGGTGGCATCCCAAAACTAGCCTTGACGGTGAACAGACTGTCAGGGCATCATAGCTTGTGATGTGTCCTTCCCACACCACCCCCAAGTTGGAATGGTCAAAGTTATACTCATCTCACCTGACTATGGCAGATGTGGAGCTTACAGAGAATTACAGTTTGGCTTAGTCAAAAGAACTGCTGGAGGGGTATCTTTCAAGGTGGTTCCCTCAAGAAAATCTGAGAATGGCTTGATGAACAGAACAAAAGACAGAATTTGTCCTGATCGTCTTCTAGGGCAAAGATATGAAAAAGACCAGGATAATACTCATGAAATGTACACACAAGAAGTTAAAATTTATTTCAAAGAAAACATTTTTTATTATTTTATATATGTGCTAGATCAAAGGAGCAACTCTGGAACTAAGCTGAAATTAATATGAAATCTAAAATAATCACAGCTTGTGATTTCTTTGCATGATATGTAATCACTCTGCTACAGTGCACATGACATAATCTGAAACATTATGAACCCATTTATTGGAGGGAAAAAGACACACCAGGATTAAGATTGGAAGAAAGGGGACATTAGCGTCATATGACTCCCTGAATGCCAGGCTAGTAGTTGCATGTGTCTTGTGGAATAAAGGAATTTACCTCTCTGGCCACCATGTTATTGCATGACATAAAAGACTACACTTTAGGTCCAAAACAAGGTCTGTCCCTCCTTCATTTCCCCCCTGCTATTCTCAGTTGCCTCACCTCACTGCATACTCCCTTTAGGCTTGACTAAAACCCATCCATCTGTGGAAGATGGGAGTCATTAGGATCAGGTCTTCACCGTGTTTGTTGTATAAGGCAGTGCACCGTATAAATATTGAGGTATTACATCAGCAAGTGAAGTCTCCTCTCTGCTTGGTCCCATAATCTGCACAGAAGTACACTTGCTCCAAATGAGAGAAATACAGCTTCAGAAATACCACTTCTGTGCAATACATGAGACAAAGGAAAAGTTTTGTTCCAGCCATGCTTGAAGCTAATTCCAGGAAGCTGCAGTTCCTAGGAAAAAGGACTTCACTGAATTCTAGCAATAACAGATGTCCACAAATGAACTGCAGATAAGCTAGAAGCCTGCGCAGCACTCTAGCACAAAACTCATGGAATGGAGGAGACATGGCAAGCACTTTTGTTTGTAGAAATCTTCCATAATCAAGTCAGTATTCAACAGCAGCTGAAGAACCCAGATTGCCTACTCCATCCACTGTGTCCATGCAGTTCCTAGGCAGTGACTTGGACAAAGTGCACTGTTTCAAGGAGCCGAGCAGGGAAAAAGGGGAAAGGTCTCCGTATTACTCAGACCAAGGGCAGCCCATCTGACTCATCAGTGCACAGACCAACAAGCAGAGCCTTTTATGCAACCTTACTTGGTAAGAATTGGGGAAAGGGTACAAGATTCTTCTAGATTCCTTCTGCTCCCTTCTTCCAGTTTCAACTCGCAAGTGAAGCATTTCTTAACTTCCTTATTGCTGAAGTTCCTCCTACACATTTTTAAGACTCCCAGAATGGTGAAAAAACAAATCTGGAACTAAAAGCAGATCTGGAACCTGAAGCAGACTCACATCAGTCAGCTCATCTCCACTGCTGTTCCAAAGACGGAGATGCCTAGATCACTCTCCATGCAAACGCAAACCTCTTGCTTTCTTGAAGGAGGTGCTACCTCCTTCCTTTTGCTACCTATCTGACTTCTGGCTGAGATGTGCTGTGCATGCTGATATGAAATTACAAACCAGTTGTGATTTCTCAAAATTCTTCTGCACGTTCCTTCCCCAAAGCTATGGCCATCACTGGAGAACAACCAGCTCCCTGAGGTCTATACAGTCATGGCCTAGAAGCCTGTTCCCAACTAATCCTATGGAAGTTATCGCTCAAGTTAGCAAATACTACAAGGAAAGGGAGCATTCCTCTTTCTGCATTGGATGGCACCTCTGAAAAGTGAGCCTGAGGGACACCGGAGCTAGTCTGTGAATAAATGGGGTTTGGACCTCCAGTTTCAGGCCATGCACACTGGGTCCACAGCATAACTGTGCCTGTGGAGATGCGCTGAAAGCTAAAGGACCTTCCCTATGTTATATGCATAGTCCTTCCCTGTACTTACTCTTCTGGAAACTGGAGTCAAGCCCTTGTCTTATGCAAGTAGATGAAATGGTAATTTCTCTTTCTCTCCATTGAAAGGCAAAGAATTCAAATCTAAGATTGTGTTCCTCGCACCCAGATGCTTTTAGAAGCAGCCAAGCAGTTCTTGTCCTGGTAAGGCAAAGGAGAAGAATCTCAGCTAGCGCTAAGGGAGGAAGATACTGCTTCCCACTATGGATTTCACAGGAGGGTAATTTACTCAAAGAGGTATTTTTCTGCTCCTATTCAGAAAATAAGGTATAAAGAAGCCACAGAGAAGGACCTCATTGCCTGGGTCATTGATAGGGCACCAAGTCCCCTTCAGACAGTGAGCCTGGCATAATGTAAGAACAGAGCCTGTTCTTCAGTGTGCCCTTCCTAGGAAGATGCATCAGTGTTGAGAGGATGGAAAGCTGCTGAAGCAGAATGTCAGTCCACATATATGCTGAGATATGAATTAAGAACAACTCAAACTTCTGTGCAGAACATCTTGTTTGTACCCTGTGTGTGGAGCTGCCTGGTAAAGCAGGAAGGAAAGGAGGCAGAGTAGACCTATTTCTGATCTCTCACTGTGGTGTGAGCTGAGTATAATTAGGAACACCAACTCAAGCTGTGTTGGCTCCAAAGGCTCTCCATCAAATAATCAGATTTATGCTTCCAAAATCACGGTGCTTCTCTGGAATTAACATACTCCTTGCTGAGCCAATCTTTCACATGTAGTTTCTCAGGCAATGCTTGTTTAGCTTCTTTGGACTGTCTAAGGAGACACAGGTCTTGATATTTCCCTGCATAGCCCCAACTAGGGAGAACAGGGCAACAGAAGATGCATGTCACTAAGGATATGGAAATGTTCCTGGGCAGACAAGTCCCAGCTGCTGCTTCATGTTAGGGGGACTCTACCTGCATGTTAAAGGAAGAGGAGGGAACACTGATCAGACTGTATGGGGTATCCCTGAGCTGCAAACCACAAGAGGGAAGAGAGCAAGAAAGGAAGTGAAGGACAGAGACATTTGTATTCTTAAAGATGAAGACTGGGGATTTGGGACTCAAGTACCATCCTGGCTTGATGATCTCCTCTTTCAATCCTTGCATGCAAGGAAGGAGCAAAGGTGTGCTGTGACTTTCTGGTTGGCCTGAGTTCCAGATGGGGGCCCCTCTTTGGAAGCTGTGCCAGCTGGAGCAGGAGGATGTTCCTTGCAAAAGCTGGGGTCAGGGTGGGTGCCAAAACAGCATCTTGCTGCAGCATTGAGTTCTGGACAAAGACAGCTCTGGAAATTCAGACTCCATGGTGGTTTCCTCCGATACTGAGCACAGGCTGCTGGCTCCCTAGCAGGATGCGAAAAGCCAGAAGTGTTCAGAGAATACTAAACAGGGGGGAGGGAACAATGTAACTTTCCCCTCAGCCCTGCAGCGAGTTGCTTTGGCTACTGCAGCTTCCTTTGAGGGGCCCTGCCTCTCTATAGCTGCCGGAGGACTGCAAAATGGGACTTTGTTTCAGACTGACAGTGATGCAGTGGCAAATCCCCAAGCAAACAGAATTTGTTATAGTCCATAGGCACTTATTCTTCACAAGGACGCTGTTAAGACTTAAAGCCTTCCCTTGGCACAGTGCCACCACAACACAGTTTCTGGTGTGCTCATGTCACAGGCTGGATGAATAGTACACTGGATGAATGGCATGTTGGCTGATGGTGACTCCTTGCACAGGGAAGAGCACATTACGAACAGGAAGGTGGGCTTGCCTGATTTTCACACACAAAGGGTGGAAAAGAAAGAACTCTGATGGCTGAACAAAACTGAGACTGCTGGGACAAGCCGTCTCCTTATACCCTGTTTCCATTATGGTTCAATTATTGATGGCATCAACATACTTCACAGTTGAGAGCCTGCTGGCAGCTTGTCAGGATTGCAGATAAGTTATCAATAAAAGCAAGGGGATTTTTGTACTGGGACGGGGAACTTTTTTTCATGTTGGCTAGATCAGATCACCCCAGGTCTCTCCCCGTTCCTCCCCTCTTCCCTTCCCAGTACATAAAATCCCTAACAGTAGATCTTTAGGCACACATGTCCTAACCCTAGCTCCAGTTCTCTTTCTTGAAAGCAAGCTGCACAGCATCATTCACATCCTGCACTATGTAAGATGCCTCCACCAGGCTGGGGTCAAAGCAGAAGTCCCGATGGCCGTGGAACACTGTTTCCGTCATGCACTCCTCTGTTTTACTGGGAACATCTGCATTGTGGCGGTAGACCCCAGTGCACACCAGAATCGACTCACAACTCTCCACTGAATTGTTGCGTTCCTTCCTCAGCTCGAGATCCTCAGTTTGGGGACTGGCTGCCTGCGGGCTCCTCTTCACCCCAGCCTGGACCTGGTTCTGGTGAGCTGACTTGAGGTAGTTGTTGTACAGGTTTGCCCCATAGATATCGGACATAGGGTTATCCCTGGATAAGGTCACAGTGTGAAACAGAAATGAGAAACTAGCCCATCCATCAGTTTCTGGCTCTGGTAGACTAGGATTAAGGCAGCACAAAAGGAGGAAAGGGTGCAAGACACTTGCTAACATCAGGAGAACCACCCAGATTGGGCCAGTGAGTTCATCTACTGCTGTGTCCTGTTCAGCTGTGGTGAAGGCCACATGCTTCACAAACATCTTTCAAAGGGGAAAAGACACGTCCAAAGCACCCACAGCAGTTTCAGCCATTACTATAATGTATTCCCTATGATCCCGAAGCGTTTGGCCTAACTGGGTTAATGGTACTACATCTGGGCCTCTTTTTCTTTAATCTGGTCATGCTACATGCACTCTGCATCCGACAGTAAACAGCTTTGCTAGGGTGACAGGTCCCTTCAAAGTATTAAGTGTCGAGTGCAAAAAGCTAGCAAGCCTCTGTTCCAGGATGTGATACTCCAGAGACACCATGGGGATTTACGTATTCATTTTTGAAACAGCCATTTTAAAAAACACTTAAGAGAAGTCAGTATGCAACTCCCTAAGGAAACTAGTGGGAAAAACAGTCTCTTACCCAACTGCATAGAGGCGTCGGATGGGAGACTTCCAGCCCTGTTTCTCTGCCTGCTGTTGTATCAAGTATTCGGCATAGCGGTAGGTGACTGTGCTGGGTTTGCCAATCAAGGCTTCATACTTCAGTTCCCGGCCTGTTACTTTCTTGTAGATGTTCTCCAAGCAGAGAAGGAAAGTGCCATGGCCAAACCTGCTCCAGAAAGGAGATCATCAGTATCCCCAGTCACACCACTTTGGCAGCAAACACCCCCTGGTGAGGAGGAGCATCTGCTGTAGCCAGGCTACCACCTAGTTTGGACACCGCATCTACCCACACACACCTCCACAGGCAATCGTTTAGCTTTTGCTTCTTGAAAGTTTTAGTCTTTGTTTCTCATGTAGTTTTCATCTCTCTGCTACTAATTACACCACACAGTCAAACCCTAAAACAGTCAAATGCTAAAAAATATCGTAAATAAAGATCATCTGCAGGAGAGATGTATGAAATAGGCTAAAACAAGTATCACACATGCTTTCACCTGGGCATCTTGGCTTCAGCCATCCACAGGAGATCCATGTTGCAGGCAAGGACAGGCAGATGGGGGTATGGTATATCTCGCAGCTCTGCCCCAGGGTTCCCGTTGCTCAAGAGTACATCAGTAATAAGTTGCAGGCTTGTTTCCCACCTCACTGGCTCACCAAACAGAATCACCCCTGAAAGATTTCAAGAGATGCTTGGAAATTCACAGTATCCAGGTACAGGACCCATTATTAAAAGCCACCCACTAGCGAAAACACTCCTCTGCTGGGATGCCCTGGCCAATACAGCTACCATTGGAACACGCCCGGTGGCAGGGCTCCAGTCTGCATATCCCTGCACTGCATGCACCACTGGTCCCAGATACTGGAGCATGGCACAGAGAAAAGTTGGCTTTGCTTTTATAGAGTTTGTGCTTCACACTGCATGAGCGCAGCAAGGCTGCCTCCTGACTGCATCCTCTGAATAAGCTGCCTGTGGATACCCATGAGCCGACAGCACGTCATTAGCTCCCATCCCAGCTGGCTTGCCTTGCAGTTATTTCTGCTTGCTGTTCATATGTAAACAAAGACTACTGCTTACCTTCTATAGTGGGAAAGCCAGTGGTTGGAGGAGGCTGCCAGAAAAAAAAATGAAGGCTGGGTTAGTAATACAAAACCTAATGCCATCTCCAAAACAAAACTAAAAAGGCTTCCTTTGAACCTGCCAAGGCAGTCCCATAAAGAGGCAGGACAAGGCCACCTGGAATCCTGAAGAAAGATTTCCCCTACCCCCACCTCCCAGATTGAATTTCACAGATCTTGCATTCCTGTCTCAAAGCTGGAGATGTCAACAGAACCATCTTACCACTCACTGCAAGGAACAGCAAGGGAAGACAGGCATGGCATGTGAAAAGAGAGGGGAAAGGCACTGCCTTTCCTGCAGAAGCCACCACTGGAAAGAACAGCAAGCTGCTGGCTGCTCAGTACCAGTCCCAGGCTCTCGCTAAAGTCACTAGCAGCCAGTTTCTCTGTGTCTTTGCAGCTTCTCCACCCCATGCTATATGCTACAAGTACCACCAGACCAGACCACCCGTTCCACTGATGCTTCAGGAAATTACCAGTTCTTTTGGCCGCCGGCTCTGATCTACCATGTCTAAGAGGGGATATGCCTTCCTCAGTGCCTCTATGGTGACCACATGCTTGAACCCCAGGCTATTTCAGACCATCAAGGAAAGTTGCGGAGTTTTTTAAGTTACTTGCAAAAGCATCTACAGGATTAAGGAATACAAGTCCCAGTAATAGTTATTTAACCTGGTAATGCATAACCTCATGGCTTTCAGTCAAACCGTATGCAGTGCTTCAACCTACAAGTGGCCCTAAAGTTTACAAAAAAACCCCAGATGGGTGATTTAGTTTGTGATCAGCGATCCCTGGCACTAGGCAAAGAGCAGAGGCTGCTCCAAGACTGAATGGATGCATTCCGGGAGACCTTTAAGGCCAGGGTTCTCCTATCAGTGCAGTGCAGGTGTCTGGTCAGGCCTCTTGGTTAGAAGCCGAATCAGTGAAGCTCTGATCAGCTCAGCTGGTGGAAAGAAAATGGTCTGTGCTATAAAATTACGCAAGTGGAGAATGCATCGCACTTGATAGCAGAACAGCTTGCCCTTACTCACCCTACTGGCCTTGGGGAAACAGAGACGGGACAAAGTTTTGTACCAAATGAAGTTAAATGTTAAGTATAGGCTGTGACTCTGTGTGTACAGGCTGAGATGTCGCAAACTCTGCATTCAGTTCTTACCTCCTTGCAGACATGGGGTATGTCAGACCTGCTGTGCCCTCACCTCAGCCAGGCAATACACATGTGGGGTTGTCATTTAGACCTGTACTGGGACGCTCTGACTCTAATGATACTTGAGTTCCTTCAATTGCTGTCAGATTTCCAGGGAAAACCTTAGCTTTGGGAGAGCTGGGAGCAATCTCTAATGCACTTTGCCATGAAAGAATGGGAAGAGCACAATTTTATCTCAAAAGTGAGACAGACCCAAAGCTGATGGAGTCCTCGCAGTGACATCCCACCAACAGGAACAGCAATTACAGGAGAGGTAATCAGCATTAGAAGCCAAACACAGAACAAGGACAGCCAGGAGGTAAGTGAGATGGAGCAACAGTTAGTTCCCACATGCGAGCCTTTCCATGAGGGTGCATGCATCCCCCTAAGATGAGACCAGTGACCATTCTGTCTCCTTGCGCTTCTACAAGCTGACTGATCAAGTGGCAGGGGTAGGGGCAGGGCAGAAGCAGCAGCGTGTAGCTGGGAAGCTGCAGCAGGAAATGCAGAGCACCACGAGATGCGCAGCAAAGGATACTTCTGGGCATTCTCCTCCACGGGCCCCTGCCCGGCTACCAGCATGCACTTCTGGTGGAACTGGCTGAAGAGGCGCAGGGGGCTGTGGGACAGGATCACCTGTTCTGGAGACACCTGCGGGAGGGAGGAGAGGCTGACAGGGGATCCGCAGGGAAGATTCCGCGCCCCCCCCGCCCCCCCCCCCCCCGCCCTTCTCCTTGCGGTAGGGTAGCATCCCTTCCCGTGCCGCCACCTGCCTTCCTCCACCCTCTTAGGCTGAGGCAGAGCCAGTCAGTCGCTCGGTGGTGCTGCCACCCCCAGCCCTTCACTCCTCCCGGGGAAGCCGTGCTGGGTGGGCTCCCTCCTCCTCCCGGTGCTCCCCTCCAAAGTCGAGACACCCGAGCCGGGGAACGGCGAAGCAGCCCCTTCCCAGCGGCGTGGGCGCTCCGACCCTTCCGGAGGAGCCGCCCCGTCTCCGCTCGCCCTGCGGTCCCCGCCGGGGCACGGCCCTGCCGCCGTTACCTGCAGCCCCAGGGCCTGGGTCAGCTCGTGGGCCTTGGCCGACCTCAGGCAGTTGCCGGCGTTGGTCAGGAAGACGACGGGCACCCGCAGCCGCCCGCTGCTGTCCGCCAGCCTCCGGAAGGCCTGGCGGGCGGCGGGCACCGCCTGGCTGCCCCGCACCAGCACCCCGTCCACGTCGAAGAGGAACCCAAAGGTCGGCGGCTGCAAGGCGAGCGTAGGGGACGGTCACCCGCCGCCGGGAGTCCTTCCCGCTTCCCCCCCCGCGCACCCGGCCCGCGGCGCCCTTCCCGGCCCGCCGCAAGGACGCGGGCGGCGGGCCTGGCCCCTCGCCCCCGGCGCCGCCGCTCACCCGGCCCCCGGCGCAGCCCCCGCGGGCGGGCGGCCCCCGCGGCCCCGCGGCGCGCAGCAGCCCCCCGCCGGCCCGCAGGCAGCCGCGCAGCGCCATGCCGCGCCGCTCCCGCCCGGCCCGACCCCGGGGCCGGCGGCGGAGCACGCCGGGGCTCGTAGTTCCCGGACTACAGCTCCCAGCGAGGCGCGGGGCGCGGCGGGGCGGGCCCGGGGCGGGCGGAGGGGTGGGCGCGGCGGAGGGGTGCTGCCCTCAGCCCGAGCGGGGCCGGCAGGCGCTGCCCCGGCGCGGGCGGCGGGTGGCGGGCGGCTGCGGGCGGCCGGATCGGGCTGAGCCGCCGCCATCGTGGTGCCGGGGAAGGGTGCTGCCGGCTGCGGGGGTGCGATGTCCTCGCCCGCTTCGGAGCAAAGGGTTGCAGGTTCGGGGAGAGCTGGGAGAGAAACTGGAAGCGGCGAGGGGCTGCAGAAAGCAGGTGTCGCAAACAGCGGCGAGGCTGGCGGGGCTTGACATGGTGGAGGAAAGGGACGTACGCCGCGGGCACGGGTACAAAGAGCCCTGCAGTGGGAGAGGCGTGCAAAATCCTGACGGGAGAGATGTGGGCAGGAGGGAATGAAAGGCTTAGACCCCTCCAAAGCAACTGCGCCGAATTTATCTAACCCGTTCACAAAATCACAGAACAGGAGACTCCTGAGTGAAGCTGCTCCAGTGCTGTATGGTCCAGTCCTCACAGCTGCAAAGGCATCTCCCGGGATATCGCCTGGTTTCAGTCTAAGGTGGTTACAGCTCACTGCCCGCTATGCACATGCAAAGGATCTTCACTGCAACTTTTTACCTCTGCCAACCGCTGCCCTGCCTTTGCTCAGTCTTTCCTACGCAAACCCAAACCTTGCAGTCTTTTTCCTACAGATCGTACAGTTTTCTAAGACGCTTGATCATTTTTCTTGCCCCCTGCGGCACTGTGTCCGGGGGGCTCCCTCTTCCCTGCGGCGTGGGATAGAAATTTTGGTGCTGAATTCAGCTGAGGCCCTTCCAGACTTGAGGAAAGCAAAACGTTCACTTCACCTCCATGGAGATGAAACAATGTTTGTTTGCTTTCTGGCTAGGCTTGAGATCTGACTCCTGTGATACGGCAGGTTTAACACGTATGACTTTAGGCATCAGTTACGCAAACAGAGTAATTGTTTGTTTTTATGCTTCCATTGCCATGAACACCAACCTTGATTCGATTTTGATCCACTTGAACACCAGAGCCCTTTCTGCAGAGCTATTAAAGCACTGGCGACTCAGGGTTATACACCTGTACAGATGGTTATTCCTCCTTAAGTGCTTTTGCCTTAAACTGAATTACCTACTATTTATTTTACATAATTTCCTCAACTTGTCAGGATGACTTTAATTTGTTAGAAGTGTTTGCAGCTTCTCCCGCTCTGGCAAAATTTATGCTGGCCTTGGAGACATTACTGAAAGTATTTAGTTCCCTGCAGAACTGGGCTTCAAACCTTCTTCCACTAGCACAAGGGAGGCAGTTACAGCTACTTGCATGTACGCCCTTCTCAACTACTGACACACCTGCTTATAAACCGGGGACCTCCAGCTCGCATTTCCCTTGGCTGCTGGTGAAAATACAGCCAGAGAGAGAGGCGAGGGCTTTCTGAAATTAACGACAAATGCAAGAACCTTGTCTCGAGCATTTCTCAGGTGTCCACCAAGTGGAGAAAAAATTTGATTGGTTTACTGTGATTTCTGCCTGGAGTATTGGCTAACGTGGATTTATGGCCTTTTAGCAAACCTACTACTTGCAAGTTAAATGGGTTGGTTTGGTTACCGGCCTCAGCACCTCTCGCCGCTGCAATCAGGCTGTCCGAATTGCATTACCGGGGTCAGTCAGTCCCTTCTTTTTAACTGTAAGGATACTTTTGCCCTTTTCCTGTTGCAAAATAGCTGTGAGAGACACCTAGCCAGTTCCCTATCGTAGAGAGGATTTAATTAGCTTTATATTTATCTAAGGATATTTATCTAGATATCTTTGAAGGGGGGGGGGGATTCTCCCCCCGCCCCGGTTACGGGCGGCGCTGAAGCCTGAGGCGGCACTGCGGGGCGCGGGGCCCAGCCGCCATTTCCCCTCGCACCCCCCGCACCGGGCGGGCGGTTTCTCACCTCACGCTGTTCGCGCCGCTCAGGGGCGCGCGGCGCTGCGCGGGACGGCGCCTCCCGGCGAGCCCGGCAGGGGGCCCCGCTGCTCCACGGCGCGGGCGCGCGGGGGGGGGGGGCGGGGCGGGGCGCGCGGGGGGGGGGGGGCGGGGCGTAGCGGGGCGGGGCGTAGCGGGGCGCCCGCCCCTCACCTGCGGCTGCAGCGGCCCCCCCCCCCCGCTCAGCGGGTAGCAGGGCTCCGGGATGGGGATGGCGATGGCAGTGTCTTACTGGATGGAGGGGGTGTTGTTCTGCTCCAAAGTGAACTCTGGCAATGCGGAGCAATGGAGGAGCAATTTCTAACCTTCCCCCCCCAGGTGAGGTGCTGGCCCTGCTAATGCCGTTTGCATGCTTGGCAGCATTTTTCCTCTTGCAGAACACTCGTAGCAGAAAGCATTGGTGTGGTTTGTGCCACCACAGCACAGGGCGGGATGTTGGAGGTAGGACCTGGGGTTGGGGGGGGATTTTATGGCCACTGTGACTCCGACACACAAGGGTTGGTGGACAGGGCAGCCATGTTATCAGCCAGGGTACCCGCTGTTGAAGGTGTGCCCCCAAAATATGTGTCTGCTCCAGTGAGCATTCCCAGTAGGCTGGCAGAGCAGCTGTATTTGTTTTTGCAAGGAAGACTGTCCAGCAGGCTGAAGTTCTTATTTTTAAACCAACACGGAGGGATTTTGCCAGTGGTTGGGCACAGGCGGAGCCTGGCATGCACAGAGGGACCAAAAGCAGCATGGCTGCCAAGCACTGCACCTGACGGTACCTGCTATGGCTGCTGAGCCCCCATCTTTCCAGCAGCAGGAGGCAGGCTTTAGCCCATCATCCCTATGCTAAATGCCTGCCCATGTAATTTTCCCTTCAAGAGTCAAGACTTTTTCTGGGACTCTACTAGGAACTTCCCATTCTGCATGTTATACATGGACAGACCACAAGATTTCTTCTGCAGGCACATCTGGCAACAGCCATGTCCCTTAATACCCCTAGAGATGGTCTGTCTGCTCTTCTCACACCAGCCCACAGGAGACTCCCTCTTCTTCCCCTGTCTACACCGTACTTAGATGTTTCCTCCACCCCCTTTCATAGCTGCCTTTAAAGACAAGCAAAACAGGCGGTTGCCCACAGCCTTCTCCCGCGGGTTCCTACGTAAACCCTGCATCTCTGTTTTCCCTGGACTCACAGCCCTGTCATCACACTCCCCCCACCCCCCGCCTTCCTGACCTTCTAACATCCCCCTCAAAAGCAGCTGTACCTTCCGTCTCTTTTCTTACAGCAGAGGCTCTAATGGCCTGAACCAGCCCTCCCCCCCTCAGTTTATCTCTTCTCTTTCTCTGCTGCAGCCTGCTCATGGAATGATGGACAAGCTAAAGGTTGAGAAAGAGAAAATACAGTAAAATGCCTTTCTTATCCTGTAATGACCAAGGGGGAGGACACAGCCTGATAAAAATGACAAGCAAGAAGAATCAAGAGCTAGACCCTTCACCTGCCTGTCTCTCAGAGGACAGAAAACACTTGATAGACCTGCCATGATTGCAACTGCTGCAAGCCTGAAAGAAAGGAATTAAGTTCTGAGTCAATTAGAGCTACAGGTTTCTGGCCAAAGAAATGTCCTTCTGCTGCTACTTGTGAAAAGACTAATCCAGAGACTTACAGGAGAAAAACCTGAAGCAGGCTGAGTGTTGGGACCTAGCAGAACACACATCTGTAGCCCTGTGTTCTATGGCCAGAGGGCTTTGCTTAGCATCTGGTATCTGCATCGTTCTGCTGCAGTGATGGAGGCCCACACAACATTTAGATCCAGCTGCTGTCTTGGGCCTATCTCTATTTTCAACCAGCTACTTCACTCCTCTGTTTTTACTGGCATGAGTTTTGACAGCCACCACTAGTGCTGGATCAGCCATTTCCTGCCGGTGAGTGACCAGGAGGCAAACATTTCATTTGTTAAAGTGCTCCAAAGGCAGCCTAAGCTGCTCCGCGACAAAACACTGCTAGACCTGTGTGCTTCGAGCAAAGCCCCATCCACCTCCCCTTTAAACAAATGGAACCTGAGGATGCCACGGGGAGAGGTAGATGGGGGAGATAATAGGCATAAGGCTTTATGTATTCCTATGGCTGCTTGAAGTAACCATCACAGAAACTTCCATGGATTTTCTACTCTCCTTCCTTGCTCCTTAATCTGGATGGAGACTGAAAGGGGGCTCTTTCTGCTCCTTTAGGTCTGCCCTACTCAGCCTCCCACCACCCCTGCGGCTGTCTCTAGCCCCCCTGCTTGTCCGAATACCTCCTTTACCAGGTTTGCAAGTTCGCTAGCTGGCCCTTTCTTCCCATGCTGACCACCAGTACTTCAGGCAAAGAGCCTCAGGTTGTACCATGTAGTCAGCTGGTGCTGCACGAGGCACTTGCCAGCTTCAAAAAGAATGGGCTAGTCACTCTTCTCCTTGTTTCCCTGGGTTAAAATCATGCTAAGAGCAGGTAGAATGACCTTCAGTAGTTCCTTTTACTTTCCCGTGCTGTAACTGCCACAGATACGGTACTAAACTGTAACAGGAGAGGTACCACAAGCAAATCATGTCTGTCTGGTGGTCTCTGTATGAAAACACAGCCCTTGAGCTGGATGCAGCTGCTGTGTGGTTTGGGGAAGGGGGGGGCTGGAGGACTTGTGTCTTGTCTCTGCCAAGTGGCTTGGGCTTGACTCCACAGCGTGTTAGCCCCATGGATCAAATTGCCCTTTGCAGCATGCTGTGAAGACATTTCAGACTCCCTGATAACTGTACTCCAGGTTAAGTGATGTGAAACATCCCCCTCCAATGCACACTCCAAATTAAAACCTCACGTCAAACACAGGCATCCCCAGTTCTTTTTAACTGGGGGAGGGAAAATAAACCCCACAACTTAAAAGAGGTTTAAAAATTTAAATATATACTATGTTCTGAAAGAGACAGGCAAGAAAGCATTATGTGTGCAATGTATTTCCCAACAAATGTGAGCAGGGAGCCAAGGTACTGAGGATAAAGGAATGGACTGGAAGCAAAATCCTTGAAAAGTTACTGCGAATGCTCAAAAGCTGAGTCTCAGTGAAGCTCCGCAGCCAAATTTACCCAAAGCTTTGAGGATATCTGAATGGATTGATCTTTCTTAACTGCTGCGGTCCAGCCTAAATCCCTCCTTTTGTGAACACCTGCAGTCAGAGAGGTGAGAATGCCGTCTGGGTTTCTCCATTTGTACCTTTCTCCAAACAAAGGCTCAGTCTAAGGCAGAGTTGATCCCCAGCAGTAAAGCAGGCTGGCCCTCCTGTCAGACTCACTAAGGCCCTAAGAATGGTTAAAGCCCAGCTACTTCCCACGAGGACTTTTGGGAAGCCCCAGTCACCAGACATGGCAATGCCCTGTTCAAGGAGGAGTACAAGGAAGGCTACGCCACTGGAGTCAGTCTTGATCCATCCAAGAAAGATCAATCCATTCAGATATTCCATTGTGGTTCAGGTTCTCATTTAAAAATATGTGATCAGGATGGAAAAGCTTCTGCTATCTGACCAACCCCAAGAGGAATACCATCAGCAGAAGCAGAGTCACTAGGCTAGTCACAAAACCAAACACAGCCCTGTAGAGTCAGGCCTCAACTTTCTGAGGTTTTCACCTTAAGATCACCTCAGACCTGTATGATTTTAAACCCCAGTGATTTTTGTGCTGTAATTCCAAACAGCGTCACCCACTGATGGCTCCAGACACCGGGCCACATCACGTCGCAGTTCCTGATGCAAAGTAGGTAAATGGCCAAGCGCACAACAGGCTTTTCCTGGGAAGGCAAGAACAAACTGGGCACAGCAGGTAAACTGGACCCAGCAAATGTTTGGCAAACAGAAGATCTAGTCACGCTGCTAGCATGGGTTATGAGGAGGGAGCACTACAGGTAACCAAAAAGCCATCAGTTGGTCAAGCCCTCAAGAGACCGTGCTCGGCAAGAGCTGAAACCTTTCCACAGCAGCAGAAGAGGAAGGGACATGGGTCAACCCGTATTGAGGAACCCAGCTTCTCCCACACTGGCTCTGTAATGATTAGCTTCACCTTGGCAGCAAAGAGGCTTACTTAAGGGAGAATCAACTCAGGGCAAGTAAAAGTTCTTCACCCATCCACATATAGCAAAGGCAAAAGATCAGGGAGCTGAGAGGGACATGGCTTTGGGTCACTAGTTAGCAGCCAGTCCACCTGTTTGCAGCAGTCTCCCTCAGCAGCATTATAATTTCCCAAGTCAGCATTTATAATCTGACCATGACCAAAGCCTACCTTGGGGACTTTAGACTGCGCTCTGTACACAACATCCGTGGAGGAGGAGGGAAGGTGGCTCTACTCTGGCTCCTCCTTCAGTATAAAGCTCGTCAAACCTGCATCAAGGCCCGGGATTTAAGCCTGCAAAGAGCAGCTGCTGGT
Source organism: Falco biarmicus (assembly GCF_023638135.1). Lineage (NCBI taxonomy): Eukaryota > Metazoa > Chordata > Aves > Falconiformes > Falconidae > Falco > Falco biarmicus. The sequence goes on from NC_079292.1 coordinate 69,448,719, forward strand.
GCTGCAGAGGACGGTGTGGGGCATGTGGGCAGAGAGCTGGAGCAGAGGCAGCTGTGGCTGTAACAGGGCTGGGGGTGTGAGGCACTGAACCCTGCGGGTTAGTGAGGTCTGTGACTGAGTTCTCGCTTGTTGCTTTCTGTGGTTTGTGTTGCTGACTTTTGCAATATAGAGACCTTTGGTTTCTTGTGGTTTTATTTGTTCCTTGTTGTGGGGTTTGTAGTGTGGGTTGTTTTGGTTTTTTTTTTTTCCCTGAGATGACTGGAGGTGAACTTGCAGCCTGTGAAACATGGGCAATTTAACATGGGCTGCGCAGCTTGATCTGCTTCTGTAGTGAGTATATTTGCCTCCTGCTAAGGTGTTTTAAGCAAGGTCAGTGGAAATAAACACTATGGGCAGCCAGCTTGAGACAATTAGCAGAAAACAGAATGAGAGCCAATTTGCCCAAGCTGGTCAGGTCAGGAAATGACAGTCCTCACAAGCCTGTGGCTCAGAGGAGGGAGATGTCTTTCAGCGGGAACTTCTGTAAATTCTCCCCTGGCTGATGCAGACCAGCATAACTGTACTGAAGTCAGGGAGAGACACTGGTGGATCCTGGCTGTGTACTTGGGATATGTGTGCCAAAGGATTTTGCTGAATTTATTTAGAATCCTGATGAAGATTTTTTTTTTTAATCTAGCTGCAATTAGTTTTTTTCCTGATATTTTGGATGATGTTAAGAAAGGGAATTTGCTTGTCATGACACTATTTATTCTGTGTTTTCTGCAATACCTTTTTGCTAAAGAGCTGGAAACTACAGAGGTCGAAGTGACCACTATGGATATCCACAATGTGAGAGTAGCTCTCTACCAGGGTGAAAATCTGTCTAACAGGCTGAATGAGGGCACATTTGCACTCTGAGTTAGGCAGCAAAGGCTGGTAGCAGAACCCCATGAAATCAAAAGGTGTTTCCTATAAATGCAGAGGCCTTATGGTAATATGGCCCAGTGCAGGGGGACAGTTTCAATTAAGCTGGATGGAGGAAGCCAGGATGTTTTTTCTCAGCTGAAAAGTGTTTTGGCTTCCTTCTGACCAGAGGACAGGAAAAGATTTTGCTTTGGGAACTGAGGCACCTCTTCTTGGCTTTATGATCACTGTGCAACCAGGCTTAAATGTTCTGGGAGCAAGTTCCATCAGCTCGTTTCCAGCCATGGTAGGTCCTGAAATAGCAAACATCAGACCTATGACTGGTTCTTCGACCTAGCAGTGCTATTTTGGCAGCAGGCCCAGGGTTAAACATAACAAGAGTAATTTTCAGTCCTTACTCTCATGAAGGTCAGTGTCCCAAATGGTTGGATGTTTGTCTTAGCTGTTTCCGGACAAGGTCTGCATTTTGTAATGATAAGGTGAAATTCAGAGGTCCTCATGCTGGCAGTCTCCTGCTAACTCTAATTAGAAAGCCTGCTTTTCCTAAATAAGGATGTCAGGATTTTGGTCATTGCATTGCCAATTTTTAATGGTTATGACTATTTTGAGTGGGGTGTTCTTTTGTTGTTGCTGTAAGGGCTCACTGTTCCCTTTTACCTCCAGCCCATGACTTTCACAGGATAGTTCAGCCCATTCTTAGCCTTAAGCCTAGCTTACCAGAATCGCCCATTGCCAGGTGAGACTTTGAGGTTCATTCATCTGCTCAGGTCACATGGAGGAAGCAGTCTCCCTCTTAGCAATAAGCCTGGCTCGCTCTGGCTTGCCAAATGCCTTCTGAGATGTGTCTCCTCCCCTCTAAAGCTCCCTCAAAAAGCTATCAGAGAGGTCAGCCACAAATTGGTCCCATTTTTTCTGCCAGACATCTTTGGCCTTGGCTTTCTCATCTGGTAGCATGGCACTGTATCTGTGAGGAGGAGAAAAGTCAGTATCAGGCAGGAGACAAGGGGGCAGCTATTTCAAGATCAGTGACCAAAATGAAAAGGCAGGAAGCAGCAACAGATTAACCCTTGCAGGGCATGCCTACACTGCACAGAGTAACGTAGTGTAAAGAGCTTTGCACTCCTGCCAGCTGGGCTCGTGCTAGAACAAGAAGTGTCATAGCCGGATCAACAGCTACCGAGTCCTGCACCATGAGGACAAACAGCTCAGTCTGTGTAAGCTGGAGATCGCTGGGTGGCACCCAGTGACTAGTACAGAAGAGACAGCACTGCTGTTGCTTTCAGATGTGCCTTGGGCTGGGTCCAAATTAGTAGGAAATAAGAGTATTTGTTCTCTCCCTGGCCATGCGGAGACTTGGGATTGACACAAGGACTGTCATGGGATTTGGCAAACAGACAAAGCTCTTGGAATGTGTAGAAAGGCCCTGGGCACCACATTCAAACTATTTTGGGACATTCAGAGCTATCCAGATAAACAGAAGAAGTGGCTAAACACACACAAGCTACATGCTGGTAGATTGTTTTCCTGTGTTTCCCCAGCTGGCCATGGCAAATGCCACAGCAAGCCAAGTTTTGGCAGAAATAGACAAGCGATACGAAGACGTGAGCTTTCTCCCATAACCAGAACCAAGTGCTGGAGGCAAGTTTGCAAAGGATGGAAAAGGAGGAATGAACTGAGACACCGAGTTAAAGAAAGGCACTCAACGGCATGGGCAGGGGAGCCTCAGGGGCCCGTGTGTCCTGCCCTTGGAGGAGACATGCAGAGGAGACTTTGGGTTAATGGCAGCCCAGTTCACGTGGCAGAGGAGACTCTGGGGCCAAAACCAAATACAATGGGTTTCCAGGGAGCAAGCTGATAGTCCCCTTAGCATTACTATGGCTGGATGAGAGAGGCAAGGAACTTACTTTATGGAGTTGAGTGCAAGTTGTTTTAAGGTCCTCAGGTCGGCACTCATCCCTCCGATGGCCATGAACACCTCATAGAAGTCATAGGAGACTCCCTTTGCCCCAAAGATAGGGGGATCATCGGGGCTGATCACAATGGGGTGTCCTTCAGCCATGAGGACAGCTGCAGGGTGGCTCCGCAAGTCAGCTACCAACAGCAGGACCTTGGCGGGGAAGGGTGGGAGACAGCATCACATCAGGTTATTGCTGTAGCCATGTTTGCATTACAACACTCGTCGTACTTCATACCTGCTATAGCCGCTTCTGTCAGCAGGTAGTCATGAGGGAGGAAGAGCCTCCAGAGGGCTGTTCAGACTGTGTTAGGCATTCTGCTCTGAAAAGCTGCAGAGGGAGACTACTTGTCTCCACTGACTATACAAGGAGATGAGTTTCTTAAATTAATCACCTAAATCAAGGCCAGTGGGATGAATAACTTCTGCTTATTTATAACAATTTGACTGTGAGCATTTCAGGAACAGTCTTCTGGTTATGTATTTGCCATGATGCCTAGCCCAGGGCATCTGGAGCTGGTATCAGGGGTTCTCTACCTCAAGGCTCACACCGGTACATATCTAGCCCAGGGCATCCTTTCTGCTGCATCCAGGGGACAATGGGCAGCACACTAATGTGTTGCAAAAGAGTTCTCCATGGTTATGAATTCTACAAAACCAGAAGACTTCCAGGTACAATCCCAGCTTCTCAGCCTCTGGCTCTCCTGGCTTTGAAGTATTTTCCACTATGTCTCTTCAGGCACCTCCCTGGCTCTGGGCCTCATCTCCCCTAGGGAGGACTGCCTTCCCAGGTTCCTCTGGACAGGAATTTAAAGGATTTTGAACTGACTGGCATTACAAACCTTATATATACACAGCATGTGTCTACATAGTAGGCTGCAGTGTGATGTTGTGCAAAGGAAACTGAGCCAGCCTGAGTGCGACAAAACGTCTAGCTGCCCCCAGCTCCCTGCTGGTCCTCATTGCTATGGTAAAGTCCCATTCCAGTGTCCCAGCCCCAAGACCTAAGCTTTTACCAACATACCTGGTTGGAGATAGGACAGACTTCTACAGGAACATCCCTCTTCAGAGACAAGCTTTTGGCTACAGGGTGTTTAATGAGGGCAAGTCCATGGCCAATCCGACTGGTATTCAGTAGCAATGCATCCAGCACATTATTGTCTACAGAGGTGCCCTGCCAGTCTGAGTAGAGGCAAGTAAGAATCACTGCAGTGCTATGAGCAAATGTATCTTCTCAAACAGCTAGATTATTTTGTTAACAAATGTCCCAGTTGCAAGGCAAGAGGGTTGCTTAAACTCTGAGTTCCCACTTTGCATTTTCAGTGAAACAGGAATCCAAATTTGCCCAGGACATTGCCCAGCACAGAGATACCCACTCATCTCACCTGGCTTTAGATGTCGATAGTATTGCTCTTACAGCTAAGCTAATCATGCTCATCTCCATTCATAGCCAATGGAGAGAAGTAATAATTTCTGGGGAATAGCCTGTGTATTATGATGAGATGCATTGTGCCTTAGAAGTGCTTGTTACTGTCCATGGCTATAAAGTGAGCCTAGAGTTACAGTTCAGATGTAGACATCTTCTCTGTAGATGCCAACATGCAATAAGCATAACACAAATTAGACACAACTGTCATGCATGGTTAGGATAAATCCCACCCACACGGACTGAATAATATATTGCTAATAATGCATCGCCCCAGGAATGAAGGGTGACAGTTACTTTGATGAGTGTATTCAGTTAAGACCTGAGGCTGGCTAGACATTCCTTCACCTTAACATATAAAATAGTGGTTGAGGAATTCTGCTGCTGCTGCTGTGGATGGGAGGTGAGCACAGCTCTGAGGAGGAAACAGCTACCAGCAATAATTCTTGCAGCATGACTCCATGTCACACAGAGGGCAAAGACGCTGAGCAACATGAAGCCTACAGTCAAGAGCAGGGAGCAGGTAGGGGAGGCGCCATGTAGGAATGCTACAGCAACAAGCTGATATGGGGAGAAGCATAGGGAAGACCACTTATATATACATGTATACAAACACGTATCATCTTGATACAGCCAGGTTTGCTGTTTCTGTGCTTTGCAAGACTTCTTGCCTCTGCAAGCAATAACAGGCCCTGAGTCCTCATGCTTACCAGTCTCGCCAGCATGGAAAAAGTATGGCAAGTTGACCCCCAGGGAATATGGCATGGTCAGGGCATCCTTCAGGTCCCATAAAGAATGACCTTCATCCTCATTGCCAACCTGGGGGAAAGAGGAAAGGTGGTTTTGAACATGCTCTGGAAGATGGTGGGACTCACAGCTGTATATCACCAAGTGCCAACTGTACTGAAATTATAGTGCTGTTGGGTAGGGAGTTGATTCAGGGGATTTTGTCAACTGCCCTCAACAAAATCCTTAGTTGAAGGATTTGCGATTCATTTACAATGATTTCAGCAGAGAAGTAGAGGATTTGGTTCTGGTCTAAAATGTATGCCATATTATACATGTAGTTATAGTGCATGTCTAGGGGTTAACACAAAGCCACAGAAGAAATAGTTACCAGGTCGAAGCCTGCCACGGTGTCTGGGAAGCGGGCTCTGAGAGCCATGGCAGTGACGATGGCTTCTTTAATCTGGGAAACATTCAGCATCCTAAAGAGCAAGAGAAAGAAAGCGGTGCAGAGGCTCACTCCCACAGGCCTGCCTTGGGTTTGAGTTGTGAAATGGGGCCCCCAGGGGTATTTCCAAAATGCAAGTTGCTCCTGAATCTGACAGCAGCTTCAGGTCTCCAGAGTAATAGCAGTAGAAAATTGATATTGTGAAAGGAAACCCCTGAATGACCAGGAAATGCCTGGCTAGACCCTGCTGTCACTTGAGTTGAGGCATGCTTGTCTGACTCATTGGCTTTCCCATATACCAAGCAGGGAACGCAACAGCATGGAGAAAAAATGTTTAGATTTTTTTTTTCCTCTCAACGGTTTTGCTGGGAGGTGGGATGGTAACTGCATTTCAAGAGAGCTTTACATTTAGAATTCTTCCAGTCCTATTGAACTTCAACATCACAGTGCTTTTTGCAGACAGACTCTGTCCATACCCAAGTTGGCCAGAGGCAAGCCAGCTCTGAACTGGGAACAGCATCGTGCCGAGCTGGAGTGAGTAAGTGCTGCTGAGAGGTCTGTTATATTTGCTCAGGATCACCTCACATGACTTCATAGCATCTGGCTGACTTGGAGAACAGCCTTGTGCCCGCCTGCGAACAGCAGCATGAACATACCATACAAAGGCTGCCGGGAGAACCGCATTTGCAGGGTTCCACAAGGACCTTTGCAATACCGAGTGCCCACACTCGGGTACTGCCATCACTGCTTCAGCTTCCGTAGAGAGGGGGAGTACCTCTAGGCTTGGGAAGAGAGCGTGCACAGCTTGGACACGCACACACTCGAGCAGCCCTCCCCTTGCTCATTCCCGCACCTGAGGTTCACAGACGCTTGTCTCTCTGGCGCACGCCATGAGCTAACCCTGGTCGCTTTGCACGTATGCAGACTTATATAGATGATTTCTCATCCTTAGCCTTTTACATGTGCCAGGGAATGCTCTGGGACTCGACACCCTGGGTCTGATGACACGTGGGCACTGCTAACCGACTGTGGCACTTCAGCCCAGCCCTCAGCATCGCTTCTCCTGGCCTGGACCCCTCTCCCCCACCACCACCTCCACCATAGCACAGCCAGCCATGCACAGCCACTCTTAGCCTCGCTCAGCCTCTACCTGTGTGCTGTAAATATAATTTTGGCTCCAAGAAAGTCAGGGTGCTCCTTCGTAAACTGCCTGATCACTTCCTGGTAGGTTGCCACGGACCATGATTTATTGTGCCGGGTGCCATCCAGTTCATACACCTGCAGGATGAAAAGCACATGGCAAGCAGAAGTTGGAAGAGGTGTTTCACTGGAGGGTGAGAGAAATGAACTAAAGAAAACCTTGGGAGAAGCAATGTGCTGCGGTCCTGGCAACAGGGCAGAAAAAAGCCGTTAAATCTGTGCAGAACATTTTCTTCTTGAAGCCTTTACCAGCTGGCAAGAACCAAGGAGTGGTTTTCCTCCCTCCTATGTGATACAAGAAACAAGTTTCTCCATGTTCAGACATGGCAAGCGAGTGCCCTTGAGTACCCAGAGGAGACCATGACCCCTTACTCACATCTATATCAAATGCTGGAGCGTTTTGTCCAGCCGCCTGGCAGCTCACATGCGCTCTGTGCCTTGCAGTGGCAGTCTGTCAGCCAAGGCAGCCCCAGGGCATGCAGAGGTCTGAGCTCCATAAGCTACCAGCTGGGCTGGGCTTCTGCTCCCCTCTGCCAGAGGTTTGCTCCGTGACCTTAAGTCAGTCATTTAGTCTTGCCATGGTTTCCCAGTTCTCTGGCTGCAAACTGGGAAAAATAATCCTTTTGGCATGCTCTGTCTCATCAGCTTTGTGAGTTCCTCACTACCAGGGCTATACACAGGGCTTTTGCCCTGATTTCAGCGGGGCTGTAGACCCTGCATGCCCCAGTTGATACTAATCCACAAAGGCCCTGCCTGGAGTCACTCACAAACAGTGGCTGAAATCACTCCCGTCTGTTCCCTTCTTATCCTTTTTTTATCCATATCTTCTCTCTTTCACCCTTGTCCTCCACCCTTCAGCTGGTACACTCCACCTTCATACTTTCCCTTCGGTGCTGCCCCTTGCAGTGATGCTCCTCACTAAGCCCCCACACCCCATCACGCTGTGGCATCCCCCTCGCAGGCACCAGCAGCCGTGGGGTGGCCACAGGCGCTCAGAGGGAATTTTCCCCTGCTGCAGCCCATGGGAATGTGAGACTTTGCACAGCTGAATTTGCAAACACAGCTGGGTTTGGGGGGCTTTTCCACAATGTTTGCTGTTTCGCACTAAATCTCAGCTTTCATTTACTTTACTTCAGGGGCTGCTTCTGGCGGGCTTTGCTGTGAGGCGAGCTTTTGCAAGTGTCAGCGCTGTTGGCCAAACCTTGCAGAGGATCTCCAGCCAGACAAGCACCTCGCTACTCCTGTCACACCCTGCTCACCTTGACTTTCACAATGAAGTGTTTCCACTCCCTCTCCCCTGCTCCAGCCCAGCTGGCACTTCCCTGCCGGCACTGCCCATGGGAGCCAGCAGCCCGGCATGCCCACAGCTCCTTGCAGCGCTACCTGGGCTTCAGGCAGCCTGCCCGCCTGTACCTCGCAGCACCTCAAGAAAGCCCTGGGGCTCTGGAAGCTCCCATGCCTGAAGCCAGCATTAGGGGCTGGATGGGAAGCAAATCTTCCCTGCCAAGCCTCTCTTCAAAAGACATTACAACCATGTCTAAGGGCTGCCGGTAAAGGCAGGGTATTTTCCAGTCAGGCCCACGCGCTTGTATCATTGCAGAAACTCTTGGCCCGGAAACCTGTGTAACCTGGGAGGATGCCAGCACTCACGCTGTCTCACAGCACAGGAATTTTGACATTGTGTTATATTCTCTTTCCAGGTACCCCAAAGACAGATGGTAACTGAGTTCCGAGCAACTGGCCCATAACCAACCCCCAGCAAAGTAAGATACATATAAGCTTTGTGGTTTTCTCCACCTCTTTTTTTTTTTTTTCTTTCTCTTTTCAATAAACCCTTCTCATCTCGGGCATGACAGAGTGCCAGTCTGCAGCCCTGACACTGAGACCTGTTTTGCTATGGGGCCAGACAAAGCCACAGCAAGGCAGGGTTAGCAGCCCCACTCTCCAGCTGTTGGGGGGAGGCATGCACAAAGCTAGATCAGCCTCCAAATTTGTCACAGCACCTGCCTGTCTGCTGATAGGGTGGCTGCAGAGCTGCCCAGCAGCAGCGGTTCTTGCTGGGGTGCAGACATTCATCTGCAGTAAGCTGGAGCCCACGAGCCATTGCATGCAAGGGCAATGGTTTAAGGAAGTTGCTAGCAGGCACGTTTGGGAGTTGGGCCATAAGCAGGTCATCAGTATGGCTGTGGTGCCAGCAGCAAGCTGCTACCTGCATTCCCACACACAACCCATCACCACCACCTTGTCCTTCAGCTGCTGCTGGATGGACCTTGCACAGCAGCTTTGCTCCCCTTGCAATGGACTGTTAAGAACGTGGGGGTAGGTGCTATGGTAAGGAGCAGCAGCCCCGGTTCATTTGATTTCGTAAGGCATTTGCCTCTCTGACAGAGCTCCCACCCCCATGGTGACCCATTTGGAGCTGGTCTGGAGAAGTGTATGGAAAAGGTGTGCCTGTAGTGTCAAAATAGCCACTGGGAAAGTGGGAACCATCAGAGCCAAAGAACAGTGGTGGGGTCTGCTAGTGCTTGGGAAGGCGGTGAGGCAGTGTAGGGCTGTAGGACAATCTGACCAGCTCCAGCTGACATGCAGAGAGAAAGGCCTAAACTATCACTACCGGATTTTAGCATTAGTGGCAATGAAAGGAGCAGTTGTATTTCACGTACATAGCCAAATTTTTATGTTGTCTGCATAACTATGGAAGACTGTGCTTTGCCAGTTGGTTTACTAGCCTGCTCAGAGAAATCATTCTGAAATAAGCTGTGGATTTAAAGTAACTATTCCAGAATAAGTCTCTGTTCAAGATGGGAAATTGTTCCAGAAGAGCTGCTACAGAACAGGTGATTCTGGTGCAGACAAAGCCGAGATAATCTTCCCAACCAGCAAGTTTTCAACACAGCTCTCAGTCAGCCTTTACAACGCAGTTTTGTGCTGTTGCCACAGTAGGTATCTTCCTTAGCCATTAAGAACAAAGCATCTCTCACTTTCAAGCCCTTGCCTATGCAAATCTCCAACAAAGACCTTTGAATATGATCAAGGTTTTCCAGCATCCTTAGAAAGGCAGGTATGCAAACATCCAAAAACTAAATTCAAGATAGGGCTTGAGAAAACTTATGGAAAAATAAGGATTTAAAAGAGTACTAGAGAAGCCAAAAAATACGTACCGGAGGCAGGATAGCTCTTATCTCGACATACTGTATGTTATCTTCATAGAGCTCCAGCAGCCCCTGGTAGAAATAGGCCTTGAACACAGGTGCATAGCAGATAAGTCCAGAGGCAATGAGGAAGACTTCTTCAAATCTTTTCCAAATGAAAGTCTGAGAAGGGTACGCCAGCTCAGGGGCATCCGTCACCAGGGTCAAGTTTCTCAGCAAGCTGTACAAATGGAGAAAGAGAAGAGGAAGAATGAGAAGAACAAACAAGACAACTGGCTTTCAGTATGCAAAAAGCCGCCGGCTGGCAGCTGGGTGTTTCGTGCAGGAGGAAGGAGGTTTCATCCGAGACAGGTGTGAGTTTTGTTGTCAGAGCCCAAGCTTTGTGGACGGACGTGACACCCTCCCAACCCACCTGTTCCGGGGCACAGCAGGGCAGCGGCAGTGCTGAAGGAGGCACGTGTTCTTTGCGCAGGACTAAGAAAAGGTGCAAGGCTGTTCCTGCCACAATAGGGGCCCAAGGTCTAACTCTGAGCCTGTTGCTGCTGCAGTGCAACCAGTGTAACAACAACTGGTGCAGCTAGGAAGCATTCAGGTCATTTTTCTGACACCTGTATTTACTCCTCTAACGACTAGTACAGGTAATAGCTGACAGGTAAAAAGGCATATGCTACTTGTTGAGCTACAAGCAGGGTAAGACTAGGTGTTCAAAACTTGCCCCTTCCTTTTATGAGGGCAAAATCTTGAGGAGCAATAGGGTTATGAAAGCAAGTATGATGTTTTTATATTGTAAGAATTGCACTCTGCTACCCAGGGGTATCCTTAATCCAAAACTAGGCTAGTACATTACTCCTGCAGACAATATATTCTCACAAACATCTCCAATGCATGTAAGGAGTTATGACACCCAGTCCTCTGTTCACCACCTAAAGGCAGACTGAGTCTCCAGGAGATGCCACGTACTGGGAAACCATCAACCTACTTACTAAGCCTGTAACTTGCCCTGGTACCTTCATATTGTCAAATTATGTAACCTAATATAAGCAGGGGGTAAGCGGCTGTGAATCAAAAATCCTTTTCCCCTGCCAGTGGTACAAGCTGATATCCTGCCTGCCTTGCTGATAACTTCTCCAGATTGTCTGCTGGCAAACAACTGATAAGAATCGAAGGTCCGGGCTCTTCCTTAGTGGGACGGAAAGGTATTTATTTCCTCCATAGGCTCAGCTGGCATATAAGCCTCTTTCAGAAATCCAGAGATGCGGTGGGTAGTTTTATCAAGCAGAGTTTAAGGAAGCCAGTAATCGCAAGATTATCTAGTGGTGGGTGACAGCTCGCACCCTGTGGTGAGTGCCTGTGCCCCAACACTGTCCTCTGACAAGCTGATAGCCTTCATCCTGCCCCAAGCCTTGCCTCTGGTAACAGCTCTCCTCCTGCTGCTGGTGGCCACCTGAAGAAGAGTTTGTAATACATTTCTCAGGCCAGTAGGCAAAGCCTAAATGGCAATACGGGGGCGATCACCTTCATTCCTGGGTGGACAAACTGAAGCCATCACAGCAAGCTACAGAGCCAGTTGCTTGCAGGCAGGTGGGTTTACCAGTCTGGCCAGGCCTGATGCTTATCTCGTGTCAGGGACTAATCAGATTCAGATAGAAATACCTTCAACCATGCTTCATCTTTCATCTGAGTATATTGTTTCCCCTCAGTAACAGCTACTGATCTTTAATAATGCTTCATGTTTGAAGTTTTGGCCCTCATCCTCATGCAGTGCTCTGCTCTGTTATATGGGAGGTGTGGGTTTGATTTGTACTCCTATTATCTTCTTCCAGGAGGCTTCTGTGGATGGAATTAAAAACCTCCTTCCTACAGATGTAAAATGTGATCTGGTCCAAACTCATAAACTAAGACATCCCAGGCAGGGACATCCCTTTTGAGTTCCTCCATCCTGCCCATAAAACAGAGCCCATTCCCCCAGCATTTGCCTCTCTAAGGACCCTCTCCCAGCGGCCGCAGTTTCATTTAGTCTTCACTCTGTTAATTTCTTTTCTGGGAACAATTTTAGAAGCAAAACTGTACATAAAGAGATGCTCATACCATGTTAAGGATGAGATTTTCAAATGTCAAACAGGCAGGAAAATTCAGAGTTCAGGTTTCCACAGCAACTTCAGCTCTGCCCTCCCGCACATTACAACAGGGGCTTTGGTGACATATCACAGGACATGGGGTGACCCCAGCTACTGTTCAAGCACTCCATGCAACCAAAGGAGACCAAGCTGGACCACGGCAGGGGCAGGTGGCGTTTCGGGTGGGCAGCAGGGAGTACGCAGCAGTGGGAGACACCACAGCATCACCCTAGAAACCAGGAATGCAGGAGCCAGGGGCATCTGGAGGCGCTGATCCAGCTGCCAGAGCTGCGGTGGAGGCCAGCCGCCGGCAGAAAGGGTGTGCTGCAGCTTAGCAGGGAGGGGAGAGGAGGTTTGGTGTGGGAAGAGCTGGGGAAAAGAGACTTTTCCCTCCCCTCCTGGCCAAAGGGCAGTTCCGTGCCAGCCCCGCACAGCGGCGGAGAGCACCTGCCTGAAGCCAGGAGCCGAGTGGGGCTGTTCCCACCAGCCCTGCAAGCACCGAGGGAAAAACCTCCCCATGGATCAAAAGGCCGTGCAAGCCCGTTCTCGCCACCCCACGCAGCTTTGTTTCAGATAAGGACGGGCGGTTAGTCGGGCTCCCACCGCATTCTCCCCTTGTCCTGTGAGAACTCAGCTCCTCCAGCAATGAGTGCACACAGGGCTCCGCTCCCTGCCTTTAAATCTAGCTGTACAAACTTGTAGTTGTTTACTTAGCCTGTGCTCTTGGGCTAGAAACAGCAATAAATCCCCACACTGCCCTGCTCCTAAAAGCACATAAATCAAATCGTGCATTTTTTATAATCCCCTTTCCTTTGAGACTGATTATTGATCCCTATAACTGTTGAAGATTTATTGCGTAATAGTGATCCATCCTTGATAACTGGATAATCTCCTAAGGGTTCAGGGGCTTTTGCCATCAGTAGCTCATGCAGATGAAGCAAAGCTTTCTAAATACATTTTTTTGCTTCTTTTCTGGAATGGGCCTTCACCAGTGATCAGGTGCAGACTACAAATAGCCTTCCGTGTCATGTCATATATGCACTGAACAATGCTATTGCAATGCATATGCCCAAAGGGGCACAGCTAAAACGACCAGCTAAGGATTATTTATTTTCAGCTGTGGTTTTGCTTTCTCTTTTCCTGTTCTTTCTCCCCTAATTCCTTTACTTTCTTGTGCTATATAATGCAGAAGTGAATGGATTTGTTGCCTTGTTTTTAAAGGGATTCTTTCTCCTGCTTCTTTTTCTTTCTCGATGGGTAATTATAACCCTCTCCTCACCGTAGTATCTGAATGTCTTCCAGTGGTGCATTAAATAGTGTGACTAACATCTGTCACATGTGGTTCATTCTCTTTCTCTCTCTCTCATCCCTTCTTCTTCTCCCCAAGGGGAGACTTGTAGAGGGAGTGGAGTGCTTTGTTTCTGTAGTGCATTTTTACTCCTTTTTTTTTTTTTTCCCCCTTGTAATGCACACACTGCCCTATTTTTCTGTGAGATAAGGCAGTTGGAGGGCACGGAGGGGAAGGTGATGGCGGTCTGGGCAGCCACTAGTGCCCAGGGGAGTTGTCCCCGCAGCCTCGGCCATGGTGTCAGCTCCCTCACAGATGACTTCATCCCGGTGATAGAGAGCTCCATTGGGCCGTCTGAGCTGCGCCGTCAGGCACGGTCTTAATCCTCAGGCTACTGATGGGGGAGTGTGTGCGGTGGTATTTTACAAATATCTGGAATGTCAATGCTGTTTCCCTAAATATCTAGGGGCATACTCTTGCTTTGGAGATGCTGGACAGTATATTACATCTTGAGGAAAAAAATGGCATTCTCCCATATCATAACTGATTGTGAAGTAAATAAGTGAGGAATATTTTTTATTTTAAATCTCAAAGCAAAATTCTCTTCCATTTTCTGTCTCCTGGCCTGTGGTCTCCTGACACTCATAATAGCATCCTTCTGGAAGCTTACCAGTAACAGAATACTCCAGGGTCTTGACCCATAAGACGTGTATTTTGAATAGGAATGATTAAAGCTTCTTTTGAGGGAAACAAACATAAAGACTTCCATCCATAACACGTATGTATATGTATGCATATGTACCTAAAAATGCAAACAGCAAAAATGTAATGCAGATACCTCTCTCCCTTACCCCTTCCTGGTCAGGAATGCAGTAAGGTGAAAGAGGTGCAGCCTCTCGGAAACATTTCCATTGTTCCCTTCACATTTGCTGATCCACCCTGTCTTGCATGAGAGCCCTTCCCTGCTGCCATATTCCCTTGATACTTCCCTGAAACCACCCAACTATCCATCCGTTCCTTCCTCTGACATCTGCTTTCTCTCAGCTTGTCAGTGCTCAAGGGCAAAGAGGAGTGCAGGGAAGAGGTAGCCTGGGATGCACATGTTCAAGAGACTGGGAGAGTTTCCAGAAACTGAGAAGCAGAACAGATTGGGGCCTATTCCTGGCTAGAGACCTATTTCCAGACAGCCAAAAAACATTCCTAACCCCTAGACTAGTACCCGGGGATTAGATGAAAATAGGAGGGGAAGCGCTTCAATGTGGCTGTTGTTCATGTTTGCACATTATGTGAAATGACTCCTCTGCGATGTTGTGGTGATAAGCACAGAAGGGCAAGAAATGAAGGACAACATACTCATTTGAGTAAGTCCGAGCACCCAGGATGCAGGACATCCAAGTACGTACTTGGCTCTGGCAGGCGTTTGCTGAGGAAAATCACTTCATTGGTCTCTGCCTCAGTTTCCTATCTGCCCTTGGGGAGACCCCTTGTAACAGCATCTGTCTTATGTCCCTGTGCAGTGACTGCCACCCTGAAGTCCTGCTCTGACTTGTGACTACGAGGCATTGTCAGACAACTAATACAAAAGAAGAGGAATGTGATAACACTGCCTCTGAAAAGAAGTTATGTTCCCAAACAGGAACATCAGGAACCAAATAATGCACAGCTCCACCATCCCAGGTGTATAGGATGCCATGGCCCCTAGCCTCAGCCAGAAAAGGACATCACACTACAGAAATGCAACCAAAACCAAATATAATGAAGCATTGCTCCTGATACAGTTCTCAAATAGCCAGTGCAATTGCTTGGGCTTTAAGAAAGTGAAGCTGTTTCAAAATGCAATCTCTTGCACATTATTTACTGGTCTCCTGGTGGGGTTGAAGAGAGCTGGTGCTGTGGTTTTCCCTCCTCATTGCTCCCAGTAGAAACAGAAGGGAGATAATGGGGAACCAGTTTTCTCTCTGGAAGACATAGATAAGTGACTTTTCACTGGATCTTATTTCTTCCATCATCTGTCAGGGCAGTTGAGCTTCAGGATATAAAACATCAAGAGTCCTGGGTCTGGCATTACTTTCCTTCTGGACCTCTGTAGGAGAGGGGTGGTGGGTGCCCTGGCGAGTCAGCTCCCTCTGCCCTGCCCCTTGCTGTTGTTGGGGAGGGAAGGCAATACCATGCCAGAGGTCTGGCAGCTCCTTAGCTTCCCAACCTGACCTCCTTCCCAGATCTCTAGGGCACAGATCCCAGACAGCTTCCTTGTGGAGGAGATACCAGCTCCCTAAGAGTTAAGAGGACTCTATTTAAGAGCACACACCCCCACTGAAGAGCACTACAGTAAAACCCATCAAGTTTCACTTAGGAAATGCTGTAATTAGGGTCACCTGCATCTCCTTGATCCAGCCCTCTCCTCATGTGTTGGCGTAGTGACACTGTCTGTAATTACATGACACCCCGTACTATTTTTTTACGCAGGATCCCAGCCCCTGGAGCGCTGTGGATGGCAGTGCCCTCTGAATGGATCACTACTCAGTATTATCCTTTGTCCTCATCACTCAGTGTCTGACTTCATGCATTATTTAGCATGCTCTCTCCAGCCCCCTGCACGCCACACAGAACTACGTGCTGTCTCCTGGCCTTTTTGGCAGCACTTTGTCCTGGGATCAGTGGCTCCTGGATGGGGAGACAGGGCTCCCTTTTCCTTGTCAGCACCGGCTGGAGGGGGAGCCAGGCTAATCCCACCCCTAAGTGGGATAAGTAAGTAAATAAATGGTAGGTGGCTGCTGAGCAGCCAACTAACACCTGGTCCTGGTCCTAGGCTGCCAGCAGTGAAGGTAGGAGTTGCCTGCAGGGAGGGAAGCTCCTGCAAGGGAGCGATGCCTTGGGGAACCGTCTGAAGTGTGAGCTCCTGGACAGCTGTAGGAGGTCTCACCTGTAATGGGAGAAGCTCCATCAGCAGGAGGGTGTTGAGTGGGGGAAAAGTGTTACCAGGCAGAGGACTTGTATGTAGGGCTCACTGGCTCAGCCAGTGCCCAGACTGAGACCTAACCCCTTACCTGAGGGCAGGAGGGCATGCTGCGGTTCCTGGTGCCTGAGGGTCCTGTTGGGAATGAGTGCCTTTTGCTTCAGTATGGTGAGTACCACTGGGGTTTCAAAGGTAGCCCTCAGAAAACAAGGTTGGTGTTTGGAGTAGGAGGTTGGGTTGGTTTTTCTTTTCTTTTGGGTTGTTTGAGGGGGGTTTTGCTAGTGTAGTAACTAACACGAGTAGTTTGCCCAACTTCTTGCTCTGAGAGAAAACAATGACTTTACAAATTACTTTTCTGATGTGGGGGAGAGCCTGTCCATCAGCTACCTGACTTCCTCATATCCTGTTCCTGGGTACTTCAATGAATGAGGCTAGTCCTTTCACATACAGCCCTGTCCCCCATGCTAGGAGTACATCCAGCCTGGCTGCTGAAGAGAGGTGGGAGCAGGTGGCGTAAATCTGCTTAAATCAGTCTTCAACATGTCTATACAAAGGACCAGAGTGAGGTTGTACAGAAAACTTCAATTTTGATGGTCTCTCTGGTGTACTTAATGCTTCAACCTTCAAGCTCTTACATTGCTATTTGCTTGTTCTATGTATGCAGCCCTACATGGCGTTCCCCACTTCCAGAGCAGCAACCAAATGGGAAAGCTGGACCAGAATGGTCCTGCTGGCTACACAATGCTATTGTGAGGTACTGGTAGGCTTGCAGCTCTCTCCACTCACCTGCTATCAAACTCTGTCACATTGCGCAGCTGTTGGCGGTAAGTCTCCAGCAAAACCCACTGGGAGCACTGGGCTGGCACTGGGTGAGGAGGGTGAGGCTTGGAAAAGTGAAACCGAACAGTGCCCATGTGGGTGAAGCAGATGTAGCAGTCAGGGAGGTAGGTGGCATTGTACACCAGCCAGTCCATGCTCAGGATGGCATAGTCATGCAGGTGTAAGACAGCACCTGTTGGGGGTAAAGTATATCCTAATGAGGCAAGGCAGCTGAGAAGAAGGAACCAAAGTTTAATGAGACAATAGTTTGAGTTTGCCCATCCAGGGGCATCTGGAAAATGCTTCTAGATGGCTGTGAGTGACCTCTCCCAGCAGAGACTATGGGGCTGCTCTGCCTCCCTCATGCTGGGGATGTGGCCCCCTCCACATCAAACACAGGGCAGGCAGAGCATGACAGCTCCTGCAAGCAGAGGGAGGGGGGGGGAATCAATAGGGAGCTCTGCTTCTCCGCTGGGATGGAAAATGCTCAGTTATTAAAGGTCTTTCAGACAGACTTTGCTGTGAGCTGGCTCAGGCCCCACTGATTTAAAGAGGAACTCGCACAGTAGGTGGCAGTTTACAAGGCATGCTAGCTGACTGGCAGACCTGAAGCAAGCTTCTGTATAGAAGCCATTTGTATCCCAGCCTCAGTTTTTCCACCTAGTCTGTGTCTATCCTTTCATCTCCTTGAAACTCTGGCATATACCAAAATCCCAGACCATGACACACCAGGGAATTGCACTCAGATGCAGAAGTACAATCTACTTCTACGCCTTATCAAAAGCATGCTCACTTATATCGTACATCTGCTGCTGGACAGCATGAAGGGCCTCTGGGATGCTCCGTTATTGTGCAGTATGTTGGCAACTGCCAGTCTTCCTGGCATAGGAAGCATCCTCTGCATGCTCACCTTCCTCAGCCCATCCTTTCTCTTTGCTAAAATCTCCCCTCTTGTGGAGCTTTCTTATTGGTGCTTGAACTAAACTTCACATTTGTAAAGAGAAGTTACAGTGAGAGCTGAAGTCTTACAGATTATGTATTTTGTTAGTCTAGGGGAGACATCATAGTCAAAATAGCTTTGGTGTCCTTAGGGATAAAGAGAGAACATAAGTAGCAAGAACAAAACAAAAGACTGATATGTTTGTGACGTTAGACAAACTTCAAGGCTATAACTTAGAGTGGGCTAATATAATACAGACTATAATGTCTATAATCTTCCACTACACAGGGTCTGACTGTTAAGATGTGAGTGACTGTGGTTGCCACTCTCAACAGAGCTAGTGTAACAGAATGGGCATGCCACAGCTCTCTAGATCTGACCTTCCTCTCACTGGCAATGCCATCCTCTTTCCTATGTGAGCAGCAACAGAAATTACAGTAGTGCATGAAACAACAGCAATTTCCAGGGGCTCTGATCAAGACCGAGGCCTCTAAGACTAGGTCCTACTCAAGCAGCTACAAGGATGTGATCTTAGCTTTAAAAACTTATGGCTCTTACAAAGATTCTGAGAACTCATTTTAATATATGGATTAAAAAGTTCTAATTTTTTTTTTTGATTCCTCCTTGGTATCAAAGATATCCCATTGGAGGTGAAGAGGAGGGTACTTTTAAATTCCTTACTGTTCAATTCAGTAATGGAAGTGATTAGTATATCAGAATTGTCATTATCCTTATGGTAACATAGGATGCTGCAAGCCAGGGTTCCTCATCCCATACCAGAGGCTGGAAGGGACAAGCTGGGAAGTGAGAAAGATTGTTCTTATCCACATGCCAAGTGTCAAGCCTTGCAAGTGAAAAATGCCGTTATGGAAAAGCTGACCCGCAAATCTTCCAAAGCAGGTCAGCAGCCATGTGGGCAAGGCCATGGGATTCTGAATCTAAAAAGGGACCACCTGGAAGAGTGAGCATAGTGGTCAGAGTCGCAGGAGTATTGACAGTGTTTGCTGCAACTTTCTTGTATCTTTAGTTAGAGAAGGCACCTTGTTCAAATACTTCCTTACTGAATCAGAGATGCAGAGGGAGAAAGCAGTCAGTCAGGAGTCAAGGTTTCCTCCTGTGATCCCCTCAGCCTCCTGCCTCTCTGCTGAACTGCCAGCAGGTCAGGTACATGGGGACATTAGGCTTCCTGCTACCCAGCCTAAGTGATTTAGATTTCACCTTGGCTAAAAATATCCTCTCCCCCTCTCCATTGCAATGCAGAGTACTAAGCTCAGACGCTGCTGTGTCCCAGCTGCTCATTGGAGGATGTGCCATCCTGTGCAGTGAAGGTATTGGACAACCTCATGCTGCTATCTAACCTAAAATGGTCCAAAGGCCTTTAAAACTGTGTGTGTGCTTCAGAGTACAGAAACCTCTTGGTACAGGGCGTGGGAGCCCATTAGCACAGCCTGCTGCACAACAGGGGAGAAACAACAGCTCCAAAGATGAGAAATACCTGCCTTTACAAGCAGAGATCTCCCATAAGTACACAGACCAGAACCTGATTAAGAAAGACTGAGAGAATACAGTAGCTTTTATATCATACTCTACAGGTCACATCAACACAGGCTTTGACTTGCATTCAAGTAAAGAAACTTGTACTGCTGGAGACAACACCTTTCTCTTCTAGTGCCCCCAGACTTTCTAGTAGACTTCCAAGTCTGCTACAGGACCACCTGCAGAAAGACTTACTGGGGAATACAGCATTTCTGGCTAAGATGTGGGCTAAGACAAAGGTTTGTAGCATGTCTGTGGTATGTGTATGTGGAAAAAGGAAAAGCCCTGGCTGGAACATGCAGAGCATGCATCTGATGTCGTTTTCTCTTTACTTCCTCTGCCCTTTCTCCACACTTGAAAGGCTGAAGGATCCGTATTGTGAGTTACACCAAATGCTACAATTGCTGGAAATGTGTATTCATCCAGTCCATCCCCCTCTTCCTCTCTCCCACTGCCCCATCCCCAAACTCGGAGGCAAGGCTCTTCCTGGAACACAGCAAGCACGATTTACAGCTCTTGTAAGCTTGTCTGCCACACCTCGTGCTTTGTCCCAGCTCTGCCATAAAAGCAAAAGGCAAGAGGAGGATGAATAAGATGAGCGACTCTTAGGCCAAGCCTACCTTTTGGCATGCGCTTTAAGATGCTGAACACCGCACTCTGATCAATGAGGTCTTTTGCCCGAAAGAAGTGCATGCTTGGAGGAAATCGTCCCATCGTTATGGCTGTCGCAACCTCCTTCTTCTTGAGGTTTACAAGCTTTGTACTGAGCTGCTGTTCTTGTCTACTCAGCACCAAATTGCCACCTGTCTGACAGGCTTTCTCCTCCTGCATTAGGGAGTTCCGATCCTTCCAGAGTGGGGTGGGAAGGCAGAGGGAAGCCAAATTCAGGAGAAAGCATGCCAGCCTTATGCCTTGCCCAGATGGAGGCTTCATCTTTGAGCTGCACCTAGGAGTAGGAGAAGATTGGAGCATTAGCACAAGTCAGAAGCTGACATCTTAGTAATGACCCATTGGGATATTAAACCATTGGCCCATCCTGCAGAAGTAGTGGGTTAATTGGATGCTCAGTACTGGGGGGAGCATCTGGTACAAACATCCCTCGTATTTAGGGTCATGCATCTGTACGCTCCCTGTGATGCTGATTGCACACAGCAAGGCTGTGGGCAGGGTGGAGAAGAGATACTGCTCCCTGGATCAGGCTGGCAGCACATCATGTAGACCTGCACTATGGCAAAGGTCTAGCTCTGGGATGGGGGGATTGGTGAGGTCAGGACTCCACCTTGCAAGCTGGGATGGATCCCCCTCAAAAGAAGGGGTGCTGGTGACAAGGTGCTAGCTGTGCTGTTAGTGTCCCAGGGAGGGAAGCAGGGGGCCATAGCGCCTGAGGTGCTTTTGGTTTTTGCTTGAGCTAATCAGATCCTGATTCCCTACAGTCAAGAGAAGACCTTGTTGCACCCTTATAGTAACATTCCAGCTATCAGAGGGGTTAATTTGCAGGGAGAAAACACAAAGCTTCCTCTGCAGTGACCAAAGTGTGTCCCTTCCCTGCAGTTGCGGAAGAGAGAGGACAGAAGGGAGACCACGGCAGTAGTAAGAGATCACAGGAGACGGGCACATGAGAACTCTGCCTTTCCCAAAAAAGCACAGCTGCAACATAATCCTCCAACGCCAGGCTTTACTGACCCTCCACACCAATCTCTCCAGATCTAAGCAGGCTGGAGAAAGCCTCAACATTTTGAAACGGTCCCCTGTGAATTACATAGCAAGTCCCTGCTTGTGCACGTATCTTTTGCTTCCAGTCTCTCCTCCACCCATGGGGCCACCAGGATGCCCTCAGCCCCATCAGTGGGTCCCAGGAGACAGGCATGCTGGTGGAGCAATCTGCTGGGAACAGAGGGGGGGTAGATGCAGCCCTGCATCAGGCCTGACTCTGAACTTAGAGAAAGAAACATCCTAAAAGGTGCTATCTTATCCCTGGTGAGACTGACTCACTTACTGTTAACTTTCCTTCTCCTTGCATCCAGAGCTCATCCAGCTGCTGCCCGAGAGAGCAGGGAACAGTTATCTCTTGCGAGCCAGCACTGTTCCAGCAGAGATAAAGAGGCAGGATCCGTCACAGCGGTGCAGAGAGGCACCCGCCAGCGCAGACAGTTCCTCTTCCTGTGCTGCTGCTCTGGCTTGCTCAGCTTTTATTTCTGTCACTACTGCTTCATGAATATATAAAGAGGAGGAGGAGGCAGGGGAGGTTATGAGAAAGCAGGACACAGGCACCCAGGCAGGCAGCTGGAGGGAGCTGGGCTGGGAACTGGGAGGCCAGAGCAGCAGGGTCACCTATGGGAACCCCTCCAGTTCCCTCACAGAACAGAGGTGGAATCTGCCCTATCATTGACTGCCAGCAAGGCAATCAGGGGCTTGTCTGTGCAGCCCTCCCACGTACCCCTGATACGCATATAGAGCTTTTAAATATCCTGGAAGAAACACTTGGGCATGCATTCCCAGTACGGGGAAACTCTTAAGCCCCGCTCAGGCTGTCCTAGGTAATCCACGTGAGCTTGGGTATCTAGTCTGATGTAGAGCACCATGTATTTAATGCCAAAAACACTGCAAACTTTACTTACTAATGGTTTGCATTTTTTTATCTGAGAAAACAGTAATTTGTCAAAGTAGTTTTAATGTGCGAACCAGGCAAACATCAATCCAACCAGCTGCACCAGGGCTGCACTGGGCACACAGGGCTAAGCTCATGCCTGGGGAGTAAATCAGGTGGAGGTGGGTACAGCCTGATTTTTGTTTTTTTTTTTTAAATCACAAATAATATTGTAATTTCACTGTTTTATTTTGAACAGTTGAATGGACTGAGTTTTAAAGTTATTCAAAACAGATGTCACATAAACAGCTTCCAGTGGAGAACAAAGTCCATTTGGTTTAATTTAATAAAAATTTTAATGATTTTAATTTTTTTAATAAAAAAAAGAAAGACCTTGTAAACCAAGAACTATTGAAAACAACCCACAGCAGTCACCAAGATCGTTTTCAAGGTAGAGAAAGTGCAATCTGGTCAATAATATGTTAAATTTCATTAGCTATCACCCCCGCAACAGATTGGAAGCAGAGTGGACAGGCCCCCCCGAATATTCCAGCTGGACATCTGCCAGCTTTTCCTCCTCTCCTGGTCCCTTCACCCTTTGCTGTCACCAAGATCAGTAGATCAGTCCCAGCATCCATGCAGGGATCACCCAAGGTTCCCCAGCGCTCTCCAAGCCCCAGCCAGGGCAGCATGTCTGGAAGGTGGCTGTGGCCCATTGCCTGCTCCTCAGCAGGACGGGGTTTTTCTTGAGTCTTGAGATGATCCTGCTCCCAAAGGGAGATCAGAGGAGCTGAAAGATGACCCAGCTATATTCTGCAGTAACTATTAGTTGATAAAAGCAACCTGAGGATGGGAGGGACCACAGAGGGAAGCATGTGGAGTGGAAAAGGGACGGTTCAGTAGGGACAAGCATTCTGCCTACAAATACCTTCAAGGGAACAATATAAGCAAAGGAAGGGAATTGCTTTAATTATCTCAAAGTAGTAAAGCCTGGTGTTAGGACCATAAAACCAAATTCAGGCTAGGCAGTTAGAAAACTGTCTCTGCGGTGAGCAATTGGGCACTAGAGACATGTTCCCAGGGAGGAGCATTGAGAGGGGTTAAAATGCCGTGCAAAGGACCTCAAATAGAAGCTCAGAGCCAGGCAGGGGTCTTGGAAATGCCTGCCAGAGGGCTTCTGAGATCTGCAGCACTGGTTCATCCTGTCAAATTGAGTTTGAAGGCCAAAACCAAAGTCCAGTGCTAAAACACTTCTTTAATGGGACTCTTTCATGTTAGCAATCACACCCATTGCCAGGAGAGTGCTGTACTTGCTGTTGCAAAGGTTGTGCTAGGAAATAAGAAAGTACTCGAGATGCTTTGCTCCCTATCAAAATGTGGTGCATGCTCTGAAAACAAAAATCAAGGGAGGCCAGCACTGGTGAAATAAGACTGCAATTGCTTTTAGGCAGGATCTGTCTGGATGTGAAGGGTGGAAGGAAGGAGGATGGGACAACTCAACTCAGCTTACAGTTGCCACTAACCAGGAGCCCCATTTGTGGAAGGACCTGGGTTCCTCTAGTACCTGCAGACATTCCCAGCTCTGGCTTCAAACCTCCCTGGGAACCAAGGCACGGTATAGCAAGACTTGTCCTGTATAAAGGACCAACAAGGAATGTTACAGGGGTCATTTCCACACTGATGCATCTCTCGGCTAGTTTGAATTCTTGCTGAGAAGTGCATAGCCTGTCTTGAGGTTGTGCAATAGCTCTGTGTGTCTGTCCACAAGACTGTCATTGCAGTTCCTGTCCAGTCTTGACTGGGTCTTGAAATAATCTTAAACACCCTAGCTCTGGTCCCGCTTGCTGTTTAGCTAGGGCTGATAAGGGCACCGGTCATGCCCTGCTCCTACTTCAAACATCCCAGCTATTCCCTGGTTTCTTGAGTGGTTTCTAGCCCATGCTGACCTCTTGGCTGCTGCAGCTGTACCTAGCAGTGTTCAAAAGCCCTGTTTTAAAGCTGTCAGGGCCATGTCTGTGCAAGCTGCAGGCACGCCCTTTCTCTATACCCAGCTGCACATCACATGCATGTGAAGCTTTAAATAGCTGGTGGCCACTACTTAGTGCTCTCAGTTAATTCCCCTTGGTACAGTTTCAGTTCCATATGTAAACCTGGGTGGTTTTTTTCAAACTCTTCAAGCTTCTCAGAGGTGACAACTACCATCTCCTCCAGCATGTTTCCCCCTGCCCTCCCTTCTGCATCTTCCCTGTTGCTGCCACAGCTGGGTGTCTGCTCCCAGTGTTCAGTCCCTTGGCTGCAGCTGTGCTGCCAAGGTGAGCATGGACAGTCCCCGGTGGTGGGGGCGCAGGAAGGGACTGCAGAGGCAGCGGCAGCATCGGGGTTGGAACATGCAGGTTTCACTTCAT
Source organism: Falco biarmicus (assembly GCF_023638135.1). Classification (NCBI taxonomy): domain Eukaryota; kingdom Metazoa; phylum Chordata; class Aves; order Falconiformes; family Falconidae; genus Falco; species Falco biarmicus. The sequence goes on from NC_079292.1 coordinate 69,473,176, forward strand.
CTTTCAGCTTGGCATTTCACACAGTGCCTTACAGCATCCTGTAAAGTCCATCTTTCTGCAGCAGCCTCTGCACGGAGGATCAGCTTGCTGTGTGCCACCGCAGATCCCAGCCCCAGTTTAAAGCCCTGCAGCACATGTAGATGACAACAAAAGCTACAGTGATGACAAATCCAGCAGAGGTTAGATCTAGGGGTGGTGCAGACCTGGCTGCGTTTCTTGTGTTGGGCAACCCATTTTGCATAAGCCAAATCCAAACCAAGGAGTGTTTCTGGTAGTACAGAGGGTCGGGGTGTCTTTTAGCTTCCTAGCTTCTCTGAACATGCTGAAGTCTAAGCCATACTCTGGAAATAGCACTGTAAGGCCAGGAAGAGAAGGCTGGAGCTGGGAAATATGTTCACAGGTCTACCAGTTAGCTATCTTTTCTGTGCCAGCTGCCTCATTTGTGAAATGGGACCAATTCCCTGCCTAGCTGCCCTGCCTGACAGTGGTGATTATTTACTGTATCTGATGGTGAAATAGCCACGTTCCCTGGGCCAGTGGCTAGATGGCTGCAGTTTTAAAGCAAATCTGCCTAAGAGACATACTCCAGGTTTGGGAGGAAGACTGTGAGGTGGGACAAGCAGCTGGAAGACAGTCACAGGTGGGCAGGCACAGCAGTGAATGAAGGCAGGCTGTGGGAAGCCTGCTCCTTGAACCCCTACCTCTTTGCTACGCCTGGGTGAGACAGCAGTGCCAGTCCCTGCTCCGAAGTGGTCTCAGTCTCCCAGCCCCCAGTTAATGCCTGCAAAATGCTTAGAACATGTAAAAGTGCTAAGTGCTATAAATCATTATTGAGAATAGACTGGCCCAGGATGCTTGGGATGATTAAAACCTCCCCACTGGCCTGCTAAATAACCTCTGCTTTGGTCTGGCTGGGCATAGGTGGTTGCTGTCTTCCCCCCACACCACCACCCTTGTGTCCAGCCAGGCAAAAATACGGGCCATCTACCAGCCAAGCAAGGAGGTCAGTGGGAGCCCTGCAGCAGAGAGGATGCTGGCAGCATTGGTCCCCAGCCTACAGCTGAGCTCTGCTCACCCTCAAGGTGCTCCGCCCCCCTTCAGAAACCCTCCCTCCCCTTAGCTGTCCAACCATGCCTCCTTGCATCTGTCCTGCTCCTCCTCAGCTACATCCATGCCTATCTGATGATTTTAAATGAGTAAGACACTCAAGATGCTACAAGAACTGAAGCTGGCAATGGAGAGAGCCAGGGTAGAAGCTAAATTCCCAGGTTAACGATGAACCACTCCAGGAGTTGGAGTCATTGATTTGTAATCATTGTCTGGCTCCCAGATATAACAGCCGTGAATTCCTCTGGCCAGTGACCAGGATGACGTGCTTGGAGCTATTCCCAGCACACCTGCAAAAATTCAAATCCGTCTTTATCGCAAGAGCAGGTCTCATAGCTCTGGGAGCCCAGCAGCTCCATTGGTGCTCATCTTCTGACAAGTGGAGCGGGTGGCACTCAGCAGCAGCAGCCTGCACATGCACCAGGCTGTCACTGTGCCGCTGCTGAGCTGAGCTTGCAGGTAAGTAAGTCAAAGTGCATAATTTCCTTCAAAATCCTCCTCCTCCCCAGGGTTGTTCCCTGCTGCTGTCACCCTGCAGTGGAGGGCTGGGAAGGACAAAACGAAGCGAGTCGGTGTGTATTAGCACCTTGTTGCTTTGGGAGCAAAAGTCAGGCTGCCAAGGGCTCCCAGTGCAGGAGCTGAGAGCCCTGGATATTTGGGAAAGAGGCTTCAGCACCATCCAGGGCAGGTCCCAAGTTGTCTCCAAGGTTTCTGTGCGAAGGTTCCCTGAGAATATCAGCACAGGTTTCTCCCTCCTGTATCTACTAGGGACAAAAATAAGAGCAAACCAGAAAATTAAAACATCCTGGATTAGCAAGTGTACTTCACTCACTCTCTCTAGGGAATGACTTTAGGGCGGGAAGAAGCCCAGTGCCACTGGGGGAAGTGTTTTCTTGCTTTTTGCATTAGTCATATTGGGGTTTCTGCATGACCTGCGGTGTCTATCCTTCGCCAGGCTGTGGTGGCTCCCGTGGATCAGCACAGTTTTGAGGGGGTTGGCCTTAGTATAGTGAACAGGGCAAAATTCCTGTTCCTAAAAGCTATATTCCATCTAAACATCATCCCCACTCCTATCCTCCTACTCCACCCACCTGACTTCCCCAACTAGAACCTAAAGCAAACCACATCTCTGCCCTAATCCTTCCGCCTCCGCCCCAGGAGTTGATCACACCTTGATACAGATGATCTGAGTTCATTCCTTGTCGCACAGCAGCTGTGAGCATTCCTGTGACCTCTGCCAGGACACCCTGTGTCTCCACACCAACCTTCTGCTCATCTCACTGGCTCTCCATTTCTCTGTATCTACATCACCCAGGTTGCTCCACCATCACACAGACTTCAAGCCTGATCAGTAAAAAGTACCAGGCGTTGCAGTGGCACAGCACCATGGTTTCTCTTTCTCTCTCTCACCCTGGGTTCTCACAGAAGTCCCACCAGCAGACACATACACTACTGCATCCCAAAGCTATGACTCTACCCAAAGCTATGACTCTACCTTATACTCTAACGGTCCAGAAATCCTTTGGAAGAGAAAACAGCAAGGGCTGGGGAGCACACTGCAGCTATGCCCAGCCTTCAGCTGCTCAGAAGTCACCCCATTGTGTGCAGTTTCTTTTCCTCTTGTGCATGAGGCAAGCAAGGCAGCATTTAGAATGGATTTATACTACAAAATTAACAGTAGTGAGGAGCATTTCAGTTAAAACCTGACTGCCCAACAGTGTCTGCCTTGTAGCCAGGCTTCATCCTGCCTAGGCAAACCTCCAAACTTTATTAAAGCCTTGAGATGTCAAAACAAGGCTTCTGCCTCATTCCCTTTACAGGTACCTCTATACACCATCACTGCAAATGCAGACACTGGCTTCAAGCCAGCTGGCAGTAGCAGCGCTGCCAGCAAAACTTCATTGCCCCCAAACATTACCAGCTTCTTAAGCAGAGTTGTGCTCTGTGTGAATGTGTATTGCTATCAACTGTAGCAACACCTAAGCAACAGAGCTGAAAGCAAGGTGAAGGGTGATCATCACAACAACAGTCACCTGCCCAGGGTACGCACTCAACAGCAGAGCCCAGCCACTTGGGATCATTACAGAAACAGCTCAAGGCATTTCTGGCATGCCCAGACTTGCTAATCCTGTTCTTCAGAGGTATTTCAGCCCAGCCCATAACACTTTGTCTCTTGTCCCCTGGCACCTCCCAACCCTGTAGTGCACATAGTGATAGCTGCAATCTTACCTTTGCCTAAATCACTGCATTGCCCCAAGAGATGCTCTTTTACTAAAGCACTACAGCACCACTTGCATCACAACAGCAAGCAGAGAAATCCTCAACGCACCCACCCAAACCTGGGTGACAAGAAAGGCACGAAGCACACAGTTAAGTCTCACTTTTGCAAGCTCATCAGCTATAAGCTACAATATGAACACTGACCTCACAACGTGAAGCACAGAGACTGCAAGAATATGGTTTGTAGGGTCTTCAAGCCAAACAACTCATGTCTTTTGGTAGTCATGGGAAAACAACTTCCCAGCCCACCCCAGGAACAGATAGCTCAAGCCCACCTTCTTTCAGTCACTGGTGAACAAGCCTTGGCTCTTGAACCTCGCTGTCAGCTCTGAGAATGGCTCCTGTGTGAGTAATACACTGTGCGACGGGACAGGGAATGTGCTGCTATGAGGTCTGCTGTGTAACCTGAATCATCAGCTCTGAGAAGAAGCATGACTGCAGGGATGAGCCCCTCTGGCTTACCCTGGGATCCCACTCCACATCTAGCACAGCTCCCTCCAGAGTGACATGTTAGGAGCCCTGGGGAGCCATTATCACCATCTGCCTAAAACTCCCCGTTCCCATGGCCTTCTTCAGTTTGAGAGACAGCCCTCATGGCTCTAGCACACATTAAGATTTTGGTATGTGGCACACACGTGCAGGAATGCTGCCCATCACTGCTTTGCATTATAATGTGTGAGAGCTGCTGCCTTTTATATTCCGCCTGATCGATATGTCTGCTGCAGATGAACAACTCTATTTCCCACTGTGGTTTCACTCCGTTGGTGACAACCAAGGCAGAATCACAAGCAATGTCAGGGATGTAGGCATCAATCAGCATGTCAGCTGTGAGGAGGCAGCAAGGGCCAGCTGCTCCACGGGAGAAGGTGAGCCTGGAGCTGAGGGTGACAGCAAGGCACACTGGCAAAGGCACAGCCCCACAATACCCAAACAAGAAGAGCAGAATAGGACTGGTGATGGTAACCAGGTTCAGCCAAGAGTCCAATTATTTCTCCATATCACAGTGATTGCCAGGCAAATCCACAATGACAAGACAGATCTGAAGTTAAGTCAGGGATTGAAGTCCACAGGCGAATGTCCACATAAACAGGGTACGTGGCACAGGCATAGCTGCAACTCAGCTGCAAGGTAGCCCGGCTGGGGACCAAGTGCAAGAGCCTCAGCTTACAAGTGAACAGCAAGACAGGCCCTCGCTGAGGCTTTTTAGCAGAGCTTTCTCAAAGAGCTCTCTTCAACATCAGACACCCTGCATGACTATCTAAGTCAGTGCTGAGCCTGGGGAGCCAAACCCCCAGGGGATGTGCTCGGGGCCCTGGCACGTGTGGTAGCTTACAAGCTTACAAGCTACCACGCTGCATAAGTCTTCTCAAGTCAGGTACAGATGCCAAGGATGAATATAATTCGTTGCCAGTCTCCAGATTCAAGGACCACACCTCCTCAAATGCCCACGGTAACAGCAGTGGGCATTTTAAGTAAAAGATCCTTACCAGACAGCTCTCATCTGTATCCCAAGCTCTCTGCCTGGTTGGGACAAGCCTGTGTTGTAACTGGTGTTCATACAGCACTCTGATCCTCAGTTCTGTTTCCTTGAACACCACCGACCCCTGCCATAATACCACCTGATGCAAACCACACAGTAATTAATACCTGTGTTCTGTGATTTCACCAGGTCTTGCCTCTGACTTTTTTAGCCTCTTGCTTTTGGTCTGCCAGCAAATGCCACTTAAGGCTGGCTGCCATTTCTTTTCCATTAGTGTGAGTTCTCTACTGCTATGAGCTCTAGCTTCCCTGCCCATCTGTGCCAGGCACCCCCCGCAGAGTCAAAGGCTGGGCAACACCAGTGCCACTTCCCCGGCTTTCCAGGAAGGCACAGGGCAGCGGAGGGAGGGATGGCTGACAGCATTACACCCAAGGCGTGGTTTGCCATCCCTGTGCCTTCTGCAGCAGTGAAGTCCTCCACTCTTAAAAAGATCCTGATCACATCGAAAGAGTATGGAAAATTGTTGTAAAAGAAAGGGAGTGAACAGAGAAATTGCCAACTGCGTAAAAATAACTGTGTTTTAACAAAGTTTTAGAACAGTTCTGGAGACAGAAAGCAGTGCAGTGCATAGGAGGGAACCCTGCCTCAGGGGTAATGTGTGCACACATCTTCTTATGCTAAAACAGTATTAATAATAAAACTCTGGAGAGGGAGAACTATAAGCCAAGCTGAATTTCTGACTGACTCCAGTGCTGCTAGTAGTTTCTGTTTATTCACCCTGTTGTGAGTTGGACCTGAACCAGATCCTATCTGCATCTCTTACTGGTGTTCAGAACCCACCTCTGGGAGACAACAGGAAAGATGAGATGTTCAGCATTCATAGAATCATAGAATCATTTAGGTTGGAAAAAACCTTAGAGATCATCAAGTCCAGCTGTTAAGCCAGGACTGCCAAGTCCACCACTAAACCACGTTGCCAAGCACTGCCTCTTATGTGTTTTTTAAATACCTCCAGGGATGGTGATTCCACCACCTCCCTGGGCAACCTGTTCCATTCTTACCAGTCTGCAAGGAGTAAAGGGGGCTAGCAGCCACCAGCACCCTTTCTGGACCAAGATGAAGATGTATCAAGGTACACTAGTGTGCGAGGTTCAAAGATTTTGATCAAAACTCTGCATCCAGCTTCTGCCCTGGCGAGGCCCTACTGCAATACAAGAAATGAGGCTTCATAAAACATACAGAGGGCTGTGCTGCAGGCGCTGAGACACAGCCAGGCTGCAGCTTGTTGGAAGGGACCATCTCCATTAGCGTGAAGAAAGAAGATCCAACAACTGCATTTAGTCTGTGGACATCTTGATGTCTCTGAAACGGCTGGCCCATCTCCTCCCACCACCAGCCCAGCCCAGCACGCATCACCGATCGCTGCGCTGATGTAAAGCTGTAATTGCCAGCCCAGGGACTGGGGCCAAGGGGAATTTGCTGAAGCAGTCGGGCTCTCCGGCAGCCTGTCAGCTCCTAGGTCCACAATGGAAATTAATCACTGAAGCTCAAGGAAGCGCACCTTAAAAAAAATAAACCCACCAGCTATGCTGAGGAGGCAAGGCACGTCCAGCCTGTTGAAATGACATTGTAATTAAAACTTAATAAAAAGTGGCATTTATCGATGAGTTGTATTAACCTTGTCTAAAACCATTTGGACAACTTAAAACTCCTCTCAGTCTTTCCTGCCACGTTAAAAGCAGCAAGGCATGAAACAGATCAATAACACTAGCCACATTGGCTCTTTGTTCAGGGCAGAAGAAAGCTTTGCTGTTGGAAAGCTTCAGCTGGCATGGCTTCAGCCACCGAGACACTGCCTCCTGGCCTCTGCCAGGGCCCCTGCTGGTGAGCCCCAAAAGAGATTGCCAGGGTACTTACATGGGCACATAAAGAATGCTCCCAAAAACGCTGCCGGGGACCAGCTGTCCCACTCCGGGGGACACTTCCAGGTTATTTGCATGAGCAGATATAAATGTATGCCCCCGAGAGTGCTGCCAAGGCCCCTGCTGGCATGCAGCAGGGGCTGCTGCCAGGGTACTTGCCCAGGCACAAAGCAGCACAGGCCTCAGGGTGAGGCTGTCACGGACCCCGTGTGTGCACGTCACACCCCTCTGAGAGCGCTTCATGGCACGGCCCCTCGCGGGATCATAAGCACCCAGAGCCCTGCATCCCAGCTGGATTGCTCTCCACTTCTTCAGTGCGGGCTACAGACCTGTAAGGCAGAAAGACTGCCAGACCTTGAGCTCTTTCCTTCCCTCGCCCAGCTGCGTCCGTCTCTCTCCAGCCACACAACAGCTGAGCAGCTCAGCACCGTGCCACCTGCTCCCCACTTCCAATCCCCCCTCCAAATCCCATGTGTGGCCACCCTGGGGACGCTCAGCGCTTTGCCCCTTTGGCTGCACCATCCTCCCGCAGGCGCCGTGGGGCCGATCAGTTGGTCCGCAGCAGCCGGGAAACGAGTGGGCACCTTGGGAGGAAACTAAATACACCCGGCCAAGGCAGGGTGGGCAAGGCAGCCCCATGCATGCCTCCTCCCCGCACAGCTAGGCGGGGTGGGCAGCACTGTGCAGGAGAAAGGCACAGGGACAAATGGGATGTCTCAGTCTCCTGTTCGCTGTTGGGCTTGCTCTCAGTTAGACACAATCCACTTGCTGTGAGCAGTTTCTGTAGCTTCTGCTAAAAACTAAGTGCATGCTCACATTTGCTGTTAGGTTTGCTTAGGCTGTGACCCTGGTGCTTCCTCCTTTTTGGGTTCTGGCAAGTCCTTGGTCTCTGTTACAGTTTGCAGCCGGCAGTGACGCAGGAATCATGCTCTGGCTGCCAGCAGTCCTTCAGCAACTGCTGTTAGTGCATGCACATTGCTGGCATGATGCGGGCACCCTTTAAGGATGCTTAAAACAGGTAAAACACTTTTAAAGAGAAAACATTTAGGAACTTTCTGCTTGGAAATGCCAATGTTGCAGCACAGCCAGTGAAACCAACTTTTGGGAGAAATTAATCTGATAAAAAGGAAGTTTGGTTTTTTGCTTCCCACCTGGGCGGGTAGTTAAGCTGTGGAACGTGCTGCCCCAATACATCTGTTTAAGGCAAAGGATTTTTTGCACCTCTTCACAAGCTACTAGCGCAAGCCCTTATTGGATTAAAGACCCTGCAGGCATCACCCTTGAGCCATTCCACTATCCTTGCATTGGCCTTAGGACTGGGCAGGATTACAGTGGGCATATTCAGTGCTCAGCAGTTTAAGTAGAGGAACCGGTTTGTGTTGGAGCAGACTAACTCTTCCTCTCTTCTAGCACCCCATTTTTGCCAGGAGTCAGTGTCATGGGCAGGGATGCAAAAACCTTTAGTAGGCAGGAGCAGAAAAACATCCCTACTGATGAAACGCTTCCCAAACTCCACAGGTGAAGGTTGAATTCAGCTTTGGTAAGCAGGGCTTACTTACATCATTAGAAGCTTTTGTTATTTACATTATAGGTTTTAATATTGCCTGTAAAAATGTTTAAGACCTGCTGAACTCTTCTGAATCCTGCTAAGACCCCTCAGCTCCATCGCACATGGCAGAAGCAAGTTCCACGGGTAAGATGTGAACAGCATGAAAAGATACTGCCTTTAATTGTCCTGATATGATTTCTAATGCCATTGAATATCTCTGGATTTCACACAATGAAACAGGGAGATGAGTTCCCAGTGAATCTTTTTAGGCTGCTCATTCTTTTATGGAGTTTTATCAAGCTGCAGCCACAAAGGAGGGGAAAAAAAGACTTTGGCTCAATGCTGGCTGGGAAGGAAAAAGCCTTTGTTTTTACTGTGGGGTTCTGCTTTCCATTTGCATTCACAATTCAAAGTACTCTGTCCAGTGGCAAAAGTAAGTTCTGGATGCTTTTCCCCTTCCTATACCTTGGTTTCGTCCGCTCTCCTTGCAAAAGCAACACCGGCACAGGAGATTAATATAAAGGGTTAGCAAGCAAAATCTGCCACGTTGATAAAGCCATATGAAGAGGAAAACCAAGATAAAGCCTCAGGCCTCCTGTTTAGTTTGCAGGGTTGCAAAATATAAAAAATTCCCTGTTCAGTAAATTGGGCAAACATGGTCCAGAGCAACTGAGAGACAGATGTGGAACCCCACGATGCCAGTGCTACAGACTCGCTTTTCAAGCTAGAACAATACTTTAAAATGAAAAATTCATTACCCGGATCTGTGAAAAGCAAATGAAGCTCAGCCTTTCCTAACCTTGACATTTTCCAGACTGCTGGCCAAATCCACGGGTAGGACACACACACGCACATCCACCCCCACCCTTCAAAGGGCTAGCTGGTTCACCAGAGAATGCCTTTCAGATGTGACTTATCTTCTCTGAATGAGCTGTGACACCACGGAGTCCCAGCGTACGAGGCACTGTGCAACTATACTTCTAATTACTGAAACTGGTGGTGATAAAGGCTGTACAGATCTGTCTGTGCACTGCTCTGGTGTAGTCCCCAAAGATACAAACCAGAGAAAAAGTGGGTGAAAGCAAAGTGCAACAATTAGCGAGTTCATTTGCCAGAAGATCATTTGCGCGTGCTATTGCCAGTTGCTGTTCCACTTAGCCATCGTGAGCTGTTTTGGCAAGCAGGGTCTGCTCGCTGACGTGAGGCTATCCTAACACCGCCCTCCTTGCTGTGTGTTTTGTCCCCGTCCTCCCCCGGCTCTGTCTGTAACGTGACAGTTTCTGCCAAACAATGTTAGTGCATTAGCCACTTTTCAAACGATCGCTTCCCCACTGGGTAGGGTCTCTTCAGAGTGAGAGGACGGAGACCACAAGCCTTGCAGCTCCAAAGAGATTTTCTCCTCTCCGGTTAGTGGTATTCCCTGAGCCCTGCTGATGAAAGACACAGATGTGTCTGCAGAGGAGCAGCTCTCAGTGCTTGCCTCATTCCCCAGAGCCCTCTTCAGCCAGTTTGATGTCTAAGTGGAAGGGAAGAAAATAAGCTGACAGTGGGGTTACCACCCAGATGATTTTCTGAATTGATTAGCTGTTTTTTTCATAGGTCTCACAGCCATACAAACAGCAACCTCGTTGGATCTCACAAGCTAAGTAATGACCTCGGCTAGGAGAGCTCTAGAGAAAGACCAGCCATAATGATGTGCTGCTTCCCTAGGAAAGAAACAAAGGAAAAGCCAGGGGAAAACAACATGAAGGGAACTAAATAACAGCTAGAAAGAGGCAAGGGAAATGCAGCTTGCAAGAGTGAGAGGAAAAATAAGCACATTTCAGCAGCAGCTGGTGTTTTACTCCAATTTGTATGTAAAGGGCTGGGAAGGCAAGGAAAAGAGCTCGGACCACAACTTTTTGAGATCAAGCCTGTGAGCGGCGGGGCAGGCTCAGCAGCACCAAGGGCCTTCTTAGAGCGTGTTATGACAGAGGTGATGTAATAAAATCCAGATCCCTCCAAGCTGTCATGTGCTGGCCAGCCCACCACCAGCCACATGTGGGATGGCCAGGACCAGCGGCAGCAGCTCCAGCCACAAAGTCCCCGCCAACACAGCCGAGCCAGGCGGGGTGAGCATCACCCCTGAAGCCAGGCTCCTGCACCCCAAACCTTCCGGGACATGTGGCCTTCCCTTCAAGTGGCCGACCCCCGGCGTGGGTGCTCGGGGAGAGGCCGCGGGGGTGGCCCCCCACAGGTGCTGCTCCCCGCAGGTGGCAGCCTCAGCCCCATCGCAGCTGCAGCCCCTGGGCTGGGGGCTCCCCGCAGTCCACGGGTGGGAGCAGAGGCGCTGGCTGGTGGTGCACGCTGGCTGCCTGTGGCAAAAGGCAAAAGCACTGGGGTGCGCAGGGCTGCCAAGCCCGGTAGCTCTATCAGGGCTGCCTCTGTTTCTGTCACCGTTTCTGAGAGGGAAGGCAGGCTCTCCTTCAGCATCCCTGGGCAGCCCTGCTCGTGGGGAGCTGCATCACAGCAGGGAGGGCGGGGGGGAGGGCGGGTGGGTGAAGCCCTCTCTGACCAGACTGCAGAGCGCTTTGGGGTCCATAAGCATGTCACCCAAAGCGTGAGCTGCACATGCCTCTGGGCAGGGACAGACTTCGGGACAGCTGCCACTTAGGGCACTGTCTGCTGGACCCTGCAGAGACAACGTGTGGTATAAGAGAGGTGAGTTGTGGCAGTGGGGAAACTTAGGCTGGACTCCAAAGGACTATGCTAATTTGGATCAGATACTGAAAAATCTGTCTTTGAAGGGGAACAAATGGTCCAGCCTTCCTAACCTTTTGCTCTTGCCACCTCCTCCTCCTCAAATCCTGAAATAATGCAGATTAGAAGAGGGAGGGCAGGAAGGGTGCTATGGAGCCTCAACTCATTGCTCCTTCCCATCTGTGCTGTGCTAGTCCTGCCAGAGGTTTTATTTGATGACAACCCCTCCCCCCAAAAAGCTGGAAATAAAACCCACCAACACTATATTCCCTCTGCAAGAGCCCCATGACTAGAACTGCAGGCTGCTGCTCTCAGGGCCTCTAATTAGCTAAGCAAGGCAAGCACTCATTAGCCCCACCTGGGTCACTCTGCAGCTGGGAAAGAGGAGCATTAACTCCCACATGGCTCCAGAATAAATAGGTGAGAGGCAGATTCATTCCTTGTGGCTGCCTGTTCTGGTAACAGGACCTCAGACAGCCTGGTCTTATAGCAGGGCACCTTTTGGGTGGTGGCTATGCTGGGAGGGATGTCAGTGCAAGGAGGCTAGGCATGCTGACAGTGCTCCTCCACAGAGTCTGACCTCCCTGTGAGGTGCTACTAGCTGAAGATTTGGAGGGGGAAGGATTTGTTGCAGCACCACAAAGTATAGCACTGCAATTTTAGCTGTTCTTGTGCTGTAAATGCTTTGCTGGTAGCATCTCCTGGAGCACAAATAGAGGGAGGCTCTGGCATGATGGGCACAACTACAGCGACAGAGCGCAGCTTGGCATTGATCTGATGTTTCATAGCCATCTTATTCTCATACAGAGAGCTAAGCAAAACCAGCACCCAGTCTAATAATAACAATTAAAAAATAATCTTAGATGTGTGTTTTTGTTCAGGATAGGGCACAAGGGGTAAGAGAGCACCAAAACTATTCCCTGTGCTACGATACAAGTATTCATCTGCTATGTCAAGGCTTCTCTCTGATAGATCAGGTATTTTTTCAGCTGTGGTAGTGCATCAGGCCCCAGTCTAGAGCCTGAGTGCTGGCTACAACACATACGTGTAGGACAAATCAATCACTGCCTCAGGCTGTATATAGCCTTTAAGTAAAGGCACTTATACACTGGATTAATCCAAAATGGGCAGGCAGAGTAAGCTGGAGAATAGGAATAAGTGTGTGGTTCCTTCTTCAGCAAAGTTTATTATTTTTAGGAAATTGGGTCTAAACCATAGAAGGCATCTGCTTGGAAAACGACAAGACAGGAATAGGAGCAACTGCTTTGCCTGCAGACAGGAGATAGTGAGGAATATGAAGCAGCAGAAAGTGCTGAAAAGAAAATATGCCTGTGTCCTGCTCTCTCTGTTACAAAGAAACAGCATGGGGCACAGCAGCTGCAGCAGCAGGAAGAGGATGGAAAGTGCTTAAAATACTTCATGACTCTGACAATCTTGGGGCTGCAGAGAAGTTCTGCCTTTGTCTGTGTCCCCCACCCTGCAGGTGGGAGAAGATTTGGGGCAGAGAAGGCCAGTGGTGGAGTCTGGCATGAAAGACACCCCTTCCAGGATCAGGAATTATGCTAGGTATACTAAAAATATGCTATCCTGCCTCTCGTTTATCTTTGGCAATCAGTTGTGAACAGCTAAGAGACCCCCTGAGTTCCCCAGGGCAGGCTGCACAGATGATAGTACAGCAATGAGCCACTGAATCAGCAAGTGACCAGTGACTTCAAGTCACCCCCCAGCTACTGCTCACGGACTTCTTTTTCTAAGGACCATTCCTCAACAGGCATTGATCAACGACGTGGAGGTATCAGAAACAGATGTAACAGGCTGACAGCCATCGCCCTGAGCTACCTAGTAGCCTTCTGGGTACAGCCAGCAAGTAAAACATTCCTCTCCGAGCCCTGCCTTCTCCCATGCTGCTTCAGATGAAGGGCCAAACATTTGGCCTGAGCTGCTAGACAGATCTTCGCTCAGCCGCTTTGAGATTTCCATGCAGTTTCCTAAGCAGAAAGGTTAAAAAGGCATGGTCTGTATAGGCTACATGTGTACGTACGCAGGTACATGCTCATGCACACGTGGGTCTCCTCACATTAGTAACACTGTAGGAATTTCTTGCCTATCCTAACTGTGCGGGCTATCAATACAGGCAATAGAGCCAAAGCACAGCTATTAGCAGCAAGGAGTTTGTAACACACAGTTAAGCAGATCTTTTAGTGAACAGTGACATATTTGGCAGTTCACTACAGCACTTGTGTCCCTCTACAGTTTTCCACCTATAGCATCTAAGGGCATTTAACAAAGACTTGTTAATAAAATTGCATATAGCTACAACAATATGTTAACATCTTCATTTCACAGACAACGATCTTGAGGCATAGTGATCATTTATACTAACAGCAGTCTGAAATACTAAAACTGATAACATTAAAAAAAAAGGGTTACTATTTATGCTAGTCCTTTTCCTCCTGTATTTTTTCTCAGCTGGATCAAAGAAATTACTTTGGCTGGTTTCTCTTCTATTTCAAGTCATCTTTACTTTTCTTTCTGTTTGTTAATCTTCCCCAGCATGGTCTTCAACGTCAGGGTTGGAAAGACTGCAGGGGAATATTGACTGTCGGTTTGGTTTATATTTAATATCACTGTTGTAATGGTATCTGATTTTTTTCCTAAATGACTTTTGGCTTGGTTTTGCTTTCAACTTTACTCCTATGGTGCTGCTTCAGAACAATGGTACCCCTCTCTCAGGGGAAAGAAAAAAAACAGTTGAGAAAAGCACTTGCTTTGGAAAGATGAGGGTAGAGTTGTGATGGGTATTTAGAGACTCTACATCAGAAAGAGAAGGGAGGGAAAGAAAAGCAAAAGTAGTGAAGTTTTGCTTCTCTAAGCACCACCCCAGGAAATGGTGGCCTTATGTGGGACCCCTTTCTGAAGCCTTAGAAAACTGGGCACACAGAACCAGAAATCGTTTAGGTGGTCACCTCAGCCTAGGGCTCGTGGGCAACCTGGTACTTGTGGCCACAGGGCTGACGGGAGAGCACAAGCCAAAGGTGAATGTATATGCCAGCGGACCAGCTGATGGACCTGGGGAGGAGATGAGCTGGGAAGAGGGCTCACTTCTGCCAGATGTAGTGGCTGCTTAGAAGCTTAAATTAGAGAATGCCCAAAAGATTGTATATTGTCATCCCAACCAGAAAGCTCATCGAACAGGTGCCACAAAAAATCAGTTCTTCAGATGTTTACAATGAGCAGTGCTTTATCTCTTGTTGGCAGTGTTCTCACTTCCAACAAAGGTAGCAAAGCACAGTGTTGTTTGCTACTGCTTGTGCCCTTGAGCCAGCAGAGTGGAGACCGCTGGTATCGGGTGTGCCTACACAGTCAAATGAGAATGACTCCAGCAAGGGCAGGCACACCCACACTAGCTGCCAGCTCACCAGCCCAGTAATAACAGGAGTGAGGACACTTGTCACTGATAAACCAAATTCATACTTGAGTGGGCTGGTCCAGTTCGTGCTGAAACCTACGCTACTGCCTCTCCACCACCGCTCTACATGTGCTGGCTCAGATACACGCTTCCCATCCCACTTTACTCCGAAGACATGCAGGCATTTGGCTCAACACATGCACGCAAAAAACAAGTGCCCAGCTCCTGCTTCTTCACAACACTTGATCAAAGAGCAGTAGACTTAAACATGAAGTATATGGCTGGCAGCTAAGCGATGCTTCCTGACAGATGATACTCTGCAAAAAGAAGGGTGGCTTTTGTTTCTCTGCTCTTTGCAGAGTCTTGCCCAGAGGAGCAGCAGGATGGGCATGAACTCGTGGTGTGCGAACTGCATGCCATAAATGTCCCAGACATAGTGGGCAAGAGGGAGCTTCTCTGCCATGTCTCCCTCACACTGGTGAGGGTTTTCTCCCATCTAATTGCTTCACAGAGAACACAGAGAACAAAAGCAGTGCATTTGGGGAAGAACAGGCACTGGAAGACAAATGGGCCAGGATAAGTTGATCTGCCCCGTCTACACATTGCAGGACGAGAGCTGTGCACTGCCACTTCCCTTGAATGGGGCCTTGCAGGACTCGTCTTGTCTCTGGAGACCGGCCCCTGTCTACTCTGACCACTGATCAAAAGTACAAAACATGTTCCATTCAAAAGCATCTCCACAGTATACACTAACAAGTTGTTCTCCCAGCAGTCCAGCTGCCTCTAGCATAGACTGTGCACATCAGGGCAAATTTCACCAAGGGAAGGGGATGATCAATTCTTTCTCCAGCTGAAGTTGTCTGGAATTGCTTTAAGGCCAGCAAAATGTAATTGGTCAGGTTGCAATGTGCCCAGAGCACGTGTGCCAGGGGATTTTTAACCACCAGGACTGGCTAGAACCTATATACAATATAATGCCTTAAAAGATAGAATCTCTGGAAATTCCCTCACTCTTCCCTCCCCAAATGCACCCTGCCCTCCAACACCATGCCGCACTTGGTTCAGCAGTGACCCATGGGGAACACTGCTGACTCTGGACATGCTTCTTGTACTCTCCTGGGTCTCCCCAGAGGCCTCCCATCCCATACAGAGCCAGCACACCTCACAAGGGCTCGCACGAACTGAGCTTTCCCCTCGTGGAGTCCATGTGAGGTAGCACGGTTCATGTCACTGATAGGACAGCCCTAGCTAGGTGTTCAGGGTGACAGGAGGCAGTGGGAGGATTTGCTGTTTGCCTGACATGATGGCTTTCTGATTTAAGTTCCTTAACCCCCTCAGGCTCAGCTGTGACTCACTGCTGGTTTTTGATCATATTTTCAGAGCAGGATTAATTACGCTTTATTGGCTTGTTCACATAACAGATCAGTGTCATAGAATCGTAGAATCATTTAGGTTGGAAAAGACCTTTAAGATCATCAAGTCCAACAATTAGCCCAACACTGCCAAGTTCATCACTAAACCATGTCCTTAAGCGCCATGTCTTTCAAACACCTCCAGGGATGGTGACTCAACCACTTCCCTGGGCAGCCTGTTCCAGTGCTTGAAAACCCTTTTGGTGAAGATTTTTTTCCTAATATCCAATCTAAACCTCCCCTGGCACAACTTGAGGCCATTTCCCCTTGTCCTATCACTTGTTACCTGGGAGAAGGGTCAGACACCCACCTTGCTACAGCCTCCTGTTGGGTAGTTGTAGAGAGCAATAAAGTCTCTCCTGAGCCTCCTTTTCTCCAGGCTAAACTCCGGTTCCCTCAGCCGCTCCTAAGGCCCATTCTTTGGAGGAGGAGGAAGAAGACATGCCCTGTAATTTAGTGACCATTGCTTCTACATGAGAAGGTTAATAGCTTGACCGCTTCATATTTTAACCCTCAAGCCTTTTCCCCTCCCTAACTGTAAAGCATAAGTTTTTTTATTTTCATACAGCAGTTCCCTGTGGGGCTTTGTCTAGATGTATAAACCAAAGCCTTGCTGCTATGTTTTGGGGCTCAGAGGCAGATTCTGCCCTCACCCAGAGCATAAAATGGGGTCATCCCCACAGCTGCCAGAAAAGTTGCCCCATTTTGTTTGCATATTGCTTGGAGAGGCCCCTGGGAACAGGCAAGGGAACAATGGCCACTCAGATAACCAGCAGGATGGTTGGGTGCTGAGTGCTTTTACAGATTGGGCTGTTTATCTAGGTGATTACATACTGCATTAACTTCAAGCAGTTGACTTTTTGGATGCCATGGTCTAGCGGGGCAGGTGGCATCTTGGGGGCTGAGGTGGACAGACAGAGCTGCCGGCATACATCCCTGTCTTCCTAGCAGGAAAATGAGGCTTAGACATATGGGTGAAGCAGGAAGGTTGGATGTGGGAAACCTAAAACTTGAAAGTTATTGCGCAGAAGAAAGCATAAATCAGCCAGCCCTTCCTCCTGCCAATGCAAGCCTTTCTCCATGACATAGTTTCATCAAGCCACAGGTTTAAAGCAATTCAGGTGCTTTCATTGGAGCAACCATTTCACCAGGTTGTTTGCAGCAGAATCCTCACCTGCAATTTAGGGGAAGGTGGAGGTGCATTGGCAGAGCTGTTTGGGGAGGTGGGAGCAAAGCCCAGAGGTTCCTCTGGCCAAGACGGTGATCCATTTATCAGATGTCTGTTCAGGAGCCTACAGCATCCCTCCTGCATAATGCCTGGCTGTACAGGGTGCTAGCAGCTTGCATTAACCTCCTGTAAGCATGGGAAACCCTGGAGCTGAGCCTCAAATGCTTGATGAGTGGTAGTAAATGAAAACCAGCTGGAGGACTCAATGGATGACAACATCACTAATGGTGCAAGCAGGTCTTTCCACTGCTACACTGCTGGTTTAAACTGGACTAGTGACTAGGAGAGGTGACCAGCTGCTGTCATTGTGTGGCCTGTTTTAAATACATCACATGGCCTAAGTCCACACCTCTGAAAGCCTCTGAACAGTAGAGTTGCCATGGAGGACACAAGGGCTCCATCAGCCAGGCCAATTTACTTCCCAGCAGACAGTTATTTCACCAGTAAGAAGACCACTACCATGCAAATTATGTCCACAAAACAATCCTTTGGATAGCTTCAGAATATTGATTTTCATGTCAGCTGGAGCCAAAACCTTGCACAAGCACATGCAAAAACATACCAGTGGCCCAAGCTTCATGGACTTGGTATTAGATCTATGTGCAAAGCAGTGTGCTGAGAGGAAGGGAGAACCAGAAGGTCTAAGGAGACAGTAGCACTCCACATCACTACTTGTACTGCTCAGTCACCCTGTGCACTGCAGCATGCGTAATGGAAGCAGCCGTGCTGCCTTGCAGCCCCCCTGCCCCCATTCACAGTGTGGTGCTCAGACAGCATCAGACCCTGGGGAGGACTGTTTCTGGGCTGGGTACCAGGCTGAGGCACAGGGGTGTGCTGCTCGTGCCTTGGAAGAATGAAGCTGGTGTCTGCAAAACGTGAAACTATTTCCCAGCCCCAGTGGAAATGCAGCAGGAAGAGCAGCCTGCTTTTTCTGGGCTGTTACCCCTGGGCTAGCCAGGCACCCCCCCACCTCAGTAGGCACAGCTGCTGGAGAGGCTGGGGTGAGAAGAGGTGAAGGCAGCTCCTCGGCCCCCCTGCCAGCATCTCAGGTCTGTTCTAATGCACATTTGGCACTAATGGAAATAGCCCCTAAGGTCAAGACTGTGCTCCTGTGGAGAGTCAGGCTTTCCCTTAACTGGTCGACAGAAAAAGCTCAGTATCTTAAAACTCCCTAGTTACAAGCAGGACTGTTCTGGGAAAGGTCTGGAGATGACTAACTGGATTAGTCACTAGCTCTTTCCCTTTGAGGCTGGGCACTTAAATTCCCTTCACTCCACGAATCTGCCAGCCATCCCCCACTTCAGGCTGACTACAATCACTTTTCTCTGAGTGACTTGACATCCTAACAAGTTTTGAAAGTCTCTCATGGACCTTGTTCTGATGGAGACCTGCCTGGATTATTTATGCCAGAGGAAGCGATCCTAGCTGTTTTCCTTGTGCTGGAACCAAAGATGTGTCTAAACCAATTTAAATTGTGTCTGTGCTGGGTGAGTTTGATTATACATATTGAATTAAGGAAACCAGTAAAAGTGCGGCTTAAACTGGTTCAAGAGCAGCTACATTAGGAATCTGGAAATAAATAAATTCTGTTATATGTCAATGAAACTTTTCTCCAAGTAGGCCAGACCTCGTACCAAAGCTGTTACCGGGAAGGTCAACTCCCTGCCTTTGGTATTTACAGGGAAACTGGATTAAGTCTCTCCACCTCATGTAGAATAATAATGTTTAGCATGTAAGCAGCATTTTACAATTTCAAGGCAATAAACGCTGAGATACCATGGTAATGAGAGCTGACAAGGCACTAGTATTAACTAATTAAGCCTTCCAACTTCCCTGAGGTATCTAAATACGACTGTTCCCATTTCATAGATGAGGAAAATCTATATGAATTTATTTACTCAAAGGCACAGAGCAATTCAGTGCAAGAGCTGGAACCACAGCTCAGTCCTGCTGGTGTTTGGATGGCTATTCAGCCCTCCATGAAGCTCTGCCTTATTTCTAAACTTGTGCATCAGAGTAACCTAGTATCCCATTCTCAATAGGATTTAGAAATAAATTACTTGTAAATTCTGTTGACTGCTGTAGAAAGAATGGGATTCAAATACCTCCCTAGTCAAATGCAGCAGCATCAAGGGGAGGTATTGGTGAGGTTGAAAACGGATGCTGGTGAAGTCACGGCAAGCTAGCGTTTGCCAGTTGCACTCACCACAGAAGTAGCATAGCAGAAAAAGCAGCTAACAGGTGGGTGTCAAATGAAGCATTGGAAAGGACTGTATTAGCTTAAACTATCCCAGGTCTTGCCTTTCCAACACCCACCATAGCTGCAGTAATCAATACGCAGACAACCATACCATTTTTTAATTTATATGGACTTAGTGGTTTACGTCAACACTGAATCTGGCCCATAAACCTCTGTGGGGAGCACAGCTTTGGCAGCAGTGCTGAATGGGAACCCTCTTGCTCTGCATAGGTAGGTACCCAGCAAAACCTCTCGCAGGTGTAGAGATCTGAGGCTTTAGACAAGACTTCAAGTGTTTTGTCATATCACGACTTAAGATCCAGACTACGGAAGGTTGATAGCAACAAAGAAAATTTCAGCTGCGTTGCCAGAGCTGCTTTGATACCTCTAATCCCTGTCTAAGGTGTTGAACAGAGAACCAAATCATTATGGGTTGTAAGCAAAATGGTCTTTTAATTCCCCTCAAGGAACATATTTTTTCTCTCCTGGGGTGACTGATAGGGAGTTTCTCTGTGCATGGAGCAGTGCCCTGCTGTGAAGCATCCTCTGCATTTCATCTGGGGCTGTTCTCTTTGCCTGTGAGTGCCTCGGCTCCACAGCACGCTGCACCTGAGCCAAACAAGCTCAGGCTGCGGCAGTGAATCCCAATGAGCCTCTCGCTGGGTGTTCAGAGGCAGTCTATAGGAACCAGTACTGGAGTGCACAGTTAGGCATATCAGCACCGTTGCTAACTGTCGGTCTGGAAACAATTAAAATATCTCTTTGTCTATGCCGTAGCAGAGCTGCCTGTAGAATAGCTGCGGACTGCAAAAGTAGAGACAGCAGACCTGGAGACACAAAAGCGTTTGGGTTTGCGGGTGTCTCCACTCTGCCTCCCACCAAGGTTTCCAGGGCAAATCGCTAGCTCCCCATCTTGTTTTGCGGCCATTCAAGCCAGCCAGCATCTGACTTGTCTTTCTGCCAGATGTACAGACCAGTGCTCGGCAGCATCTGTGAGCATGGCTGACCACAAACAAATGCATGTGCAGTGGGCCCCTCTCAGTGCTACTCTTTGGGGAAGATTTGGAAAGATCCAGACTCCGTGGCTTTAAATCCATTGCCACAAATTATCGTTCGCCTGTTGATTGCTCTCTGGGGAACAAAACATCAAGTTACAGCCTGTGGTTTTCAGCCCCAATGGATTAAGAGCAGAAAGTCTGTTGAGATCTATGGCTTAGATCTGTTGGTTTGATCTGTAGTTCAGTAAAGCACACAGGAGAAGAGCCATGATGGAAGATGTTTTGCCACATCAGTGCTAGCCAAATTCCCAGTAGGTAGATGTTTTTTGACCAAGAGAGCCAATGCAAGCTAAAAATGGCATGATGTTACTAATTTTCTGCCTAAACTGGTGGTGATGTGTGTGACTGTTATGCTTCATGGAAAGAGTGGTTACACTTCAGTACCATGAAATTACTTCTACTTTCCAATGGTTTGTGCAGCTGCAAATAGTGTTGTGAAGTAAATATTTGGGATATTACAAAAAGCTTCGATCATTTTTTCAGATGCTAGATGAGGTTTGCAGGAGTGACTGCTTTCACATGAGCTTATACATTGAACAACTTGAATGTGTACATCCAAGAGATGAAACGAATAGTACACTACACTTCCACAATTGCACCCTCCATGGCATAACAGCTCAGGTCTGTGCATGAGAAGTTGAAGGATATACTCTGACCAAGCAATAGGTTCTTTAGCACATGAGCCTCAAACCCACATTGCCCACCATGCGGGCTGCAGGAATCACGGAAAACCTCCTGATTACTTAAATCTAAAGGGAAATATTTGTGTCCTGGCTAAATCTGCAGCCCTGTTTATCTTAGCTGAAGTTTAAATGTAGCTTTACTGTTACCACATACCCGACTTCAGCAACAGACCTTGTGCAAGCTGGTTCACTGCAGCACAGTGCCAAATGAGTGAGAATGTCAGTTTTTTCTTGCACTGCTCCTGTTTCCAACTCCTGCCTCCCATGCTTTCCAGCACTGTCCAGGCAGACCCTGTTCTCTCATGCCTCCACTCAGCAGCTGTTGTCTGTGCCCGCCCATCTCTTCCCCATTCATTCTCTGCCTTAACATCTGGCTCTCCTTTTTATTGACTCCCTCATCTTTTCTCTTGATAACTTAAATTTTCACATTGTTAGGCTGCTCAGACCTCACATTTTGTACCTTCCTCATCTCACCTTCTTATTTAACCCTGCAGCATCGCACTCACCAGCATCGCCTCCTGCTTGACGTTGCCTTCACTGTGCATTTCTTCCTTTTTCTCTATTCAGCTTCTCCCTCCCTGACTTTACCATTTCTTTCAGCCACTCCCTGCTCTTTCCCTTTCTTCTTTACACCATTCCTGCTCCTTCCACTCCCTGAGTGTTTGTGACTACAGGCTGTTCCATACTCCCTCCTAAGTAGGAAGGAGATGTATAGACTCCTCCACTTAACACCTGTCACAGTATTTACGTTTCTCTCATCCCCTGCTTCACTTGTGTCTCTCTCATCCTACATAGTCTCTTGACTACACTGATGTCCTCTATTCCAAATGTTTCCTTCTCCTTCACCACTTTCTGGCCAAAGAAACCAGAAAAAAGGACTTTCCCTGTTATTTCACTCTTGTTGGCTTTCATGCTTATTTCAGCCCCTTGTGTGCCACTGCTGACCCTGCTTACAAAATCACAACTAGTGACTCAAATGAAGTAATTATCAGAATGCAACATGGCTTTCTCCTCTCAGCTCTCCTGGTTTAGTTACAGGAAGCAAAGTTTCTCACCCGCTTTCACACCTCTTCTGTGATGCCTCCAGCTGCCTCCATGACCTCAGCCCCACAACTACCCAGAAAAACCTGTGCCCTCACTTTCACTGCATGTTCCTTGGTTTCCTGGACTTGTTGTCTGAGTCAGAAAGGCAGATCAAGGTATTAAAGCCAGACCCCTGGATGCGAAGTACTCCAGTCTTTGCTCTGTTCAGGAAGGTTTTTCAACCATCCTATGTAAACCACAAAATCTCTTCACTCCAGAGGCCTTGAAAGGGAAACAAGGAACTGAAGAAGGATCAAAATACAAAGTCCTAGAAGGTAGAAGTGGCTTGGGGTGCAAGTAGGAGGCTAAGTCACAACTGCATTCTACTTCATAACTCAAAGAGCAAAAAGAAGCAAAAGCAGTGAGATTTTCTGGTGCTAGACTGCTGGGGGAGGTCAACACAAACAAGGGACCAATAAAATTCAGGCTAATGCTAGAAAAGGGAGCTGAAGCAATTCACACAGCAAAACGAAAAAGTTCTGTTTTGAAGAAACATTGGGTTTAATCTGTGCTTAAACTGTTTCCCCTGAATCAGGAAAACCTGAACCTCCCAAAGCCCTGTGCTTCTGAGAATGTGCTGCCAGTGAGAAGAGTCTGAGGTTTGGCTGGTCCTTCTGCAAATGCTTTTGAGACTTTACAAGGGAAGACTGCAGGTCCTCCTTTACCTAGTTTATAGAAACCTAGTCAGTGGGGCTTTAGCTTAAAGCCATGAAGTAGAAATGCAAGGAAGTTAGGAGTTTTTTAAAAGAGATCCTTACTAATGGTAATATCCTTCTAGCTGGTGAAGAACTGACTTGTACCTGTCAGTAATGCATTCTCTTTCAGAAGTGGGCTACAAGAGATCTACCTGTCATTAACCTAATATTCCATTTAAACTTTGCCAAATTTGACACATATTGCTGGTCTTCCTGGAGAAAGTGGAAAGCATTCCTCCCTCCTTTCTGTTTCCAGGTGAAACTATTTGTCATACAGGAATGGGGACATTCAGTCCCTGCATCTCCTACAACCTTTTTACTTCCTTTTGCCACTTCGAATTTGGCATTTTTTTTCTCCAGGAAACAAGCTCAGAAATCCGGAGATGACCTCAAACAACAAAAACATGAGGCTTTGACATGGTCCATCAGCCTCAGAGTTCTTTCTTAGTGTGGCTCTACATGGTACAAACATTCAACTTACAGCCAGTTTGGGAAGAAAGAAAGAGAAAAAGCACAGAAGATAGGGGAGGAGTGCAAGTATGGAAGGCAGTGAGCTCCCAAGGTTGGATAATGAGCTGAAAAATCTGTAGGTAGGTGAAGTCCTACCAGTAGCCTGGAAAAAAACCAAAAGATGATCGAGAAGAAGAATATAGCATACCTGGAAAGGACACTGGTCAGAGCAGGCTTTGGTTCTGTTAGTTATGAACAAGAAACTCATAACCAAAGGTGGCTTGGAAGGAGAGAAGCACACGGATTTGTGAATGGAGAGCATTTATCAAAGAAGAGGAAATGGCATATTGTATTCACTAAGTCTTTGCCTACTAATGAATAGCAGTGAGAGAGCTGAGATTTTTTGTGCTTAATAGTAAGTGATTTAAGAACAGTGTAAGAATCTGTCAAAGTGAAGCAAACTTGAGTGATCACGGGTAGCACCCAGCATCCTTGCAAGAAAAGAACAATATAAGAGAAAACACAGTCCAATAGAAATAATGGGGACGATAGAGGGAGCCAAATTGATTCAAAAAACTTTAGGCAACATTGGGACCATAGCTCTTCTGACAAAAACAGAGGTTAGGAATCTTCATTAAGGTTCACAAAATTCTTAGTGGGATAGAGAGTGGGGATACTACAAAGCTATTTGACCTAGTGTCAAGAATAAGCAAAGATGCAGCAGTAAGAAAAGCCATGACTGGACATCACAGGAATTCAGGGAGGAATGTTGGGACAGAGCAAGGCAGAAATGTAACATAAACTACCCTTGCATGACCAGAGGACAAGAAGTTTGCTCCAGGGAAGGATCGAGCATGAAATGATACTGTAGAGTTCTGTAACTGGCCTAAAGGAAACTGTGTCAGGATTTGTCACCCCAAGATTTCTCACACAGAGCTATTGTTATTTTACAGTGATCCCGTATGTTGACAAAGTACTTTAAGTTAGCCTGCACTCTCCTTTTCAGCAGTTACTGTATTGTAGCTAGAGCTGGTTTAATCCAGTGCAGGCAGATACAATACACGAGAGATCAGATACTGTCTTGCTCAAGATCAAGTCCTGGAGTCATTGTGCCTTGAAACAGAGTCAGGGTTTCAGTATAACATATTGGTCTCCTGCAAACAATATATTAACTAAGTAAAAAGGAGTTTTTTTTGGAAACAGATGCAAAGGCTGTACTTAGAAAGATAACCAAAACCCAATTAAACAGTGCACATTTTGGCAAAAACCTTGGTGGAGAAGGTCTAGGAAATCTATGCTGTGGGTGGGAAACTTACAGTAAAGGAGAGTGAGGTCTGTGTCTGAGGAATAATTTAAGAGGTCTGATGCTACCTCTTGTACCTGATCTTCTTTGCCACTTCATTTCTCAAGTGACCCTCACAGCCCCCCAAAGAGCCCAGCAGTTGCCATACCAGATCAGCCCAGTAGCCTTCCTAATCCTGTCTTCTCCCTTCAACAGTTGCCACTCTGATACTTCAAAGAAAAGGTATAAGAAAGCCCGTAGTGGAAAATTATAGAATAACTTGCCCACAGGGGAAGTTTCTCCCTAATCCTTTGCCATCAGTTAGTGGTTATGTTGTGTCTTGAAGCCTGATGGTTTATATCCCTTCTAAAATTTATTTATATCCTGTCTAATGTGACCATGAATGTTCTCAGTATCCATATAAATGTCTAATCCTTTTCTGAATCCTGCTAATCTCCTGGCCTCAATGAAACCTCATGGTAACAAGTGCCATGTGTTAATTACACACGGTACAAATATTTCCTTGCACCATTTTAAATTTGCTTCCTTCCAGTTTCTCTGGGTATCCCTTGAGCCTGCCATATGAAAAGGGGCTATGAAATTAGAGCTTATTCATTCTTGCCAAGCCGCACCGCTGTCTCTCGATTTGTTTCATCTCTAAACTAGCTGTTCCCACCCTTGGCCAAAGTTTTCTTGGGTCAGACTGTTAGGCAGCAGCCAAGGGCACAGCACCGAGCTTATGCCTTCACCTTATGCTCTGTTGCCAAGTTCATTTTGAAGGGAGGTGGGGACAGGAATCCCTGAAAGTCTCAAAAGTCCGTACTTTAGATTGCAGGCTCTGAAATCAGATTGCTGTGCGTCAGCCAGTATTAGCTCAGCAGCAATACGATGACATTGACAAATGCCACTGGCCTTTACCTCTATGATGCCTTCAAGTCAGAGACAGAGCAGGACATCTGCAACGTGGTTTCCCATTAACCTGATCCAGCCGATCTTCAAGCTGCTCCTGAAAGGGGAGGTTCCACTCTCCCTCCCAGCCCATCTCAGGCATTTCACTGCTTCCTTGCATCTTCAGTTCTGGACTAATTGCCCTCAGCCCCAGCCCAAGCTCTGTGTGTCTCCACTCTGCCTCCTGCGCTGAGCCCACGCACTCACAAGCAGCACTGCCTGTCACCCTCGGCCAGTCAGAGATGGCACTGGAAACAGCAAGGGAAAGTGAGGCGTGGAGAAAATTAACCGCATAACGGAAAGGAAAGGATAGAAGTGGGACTGGTGCAAAACCAGCCCTGGCCAGGTGAAGGTAGGAAGCAGTGGAAGGAAGGAAGTCCTAAACTGTTGTTGAATACTGGCTGTACAGCGGTTTCACTGGAGGTAGGATCCTAAGCTGGTACAGCTGTGCACAGCGACACTTTGCAACCGTTTTGAAGCTAACTGTGGAGGCAAACCAAGAGGTTCTAAAGTGACACAGGTGACAGCATGCAAAGTTACAGCGGCTTGGTGTTTCACTGAAGCGCTCTCTGATTAGGGCAGTCCCACAAGGAGGTAATAGCTATCTGTTACTGAATGTTTTTCTGCAATAGATTTCAAAACAGGGCGACGTTACCCTGTTCATTTCAGGGCCAGGAGAAATGGAGGCGCTGGGTGCATGGTGAGGCACTGAAGGGCCTCAGGAAAGAGGAGGGCACCTGGCTCTCCGTGGCAGTTGCAGCAGCAGGTAGAGAACAAGCACTGTTTGGGCTCCCTCACTCAAAAATACTAAGCGAGAAAAGAAATCCTGGGGGGTTCCCCCCTCACTGCACCCAGGAGCCAGTCCTAGCAGCTCCTCACCACACCAAGCAGCCGCAGCCACCCCCGGTGACCAGGCAGAGGGCCCGGGTGGGGGGACGCGGGCCTGGCACCGGGGCTGAGGCACTGTCCTGGGCAGCCCGACAGCCAGCCCCCGCGCCCGGGGGACCGGAGCAGGAGACCCACCCGGGCCGAGGGGCTGAGGCCGGACACCAGCGAGGCCCGAGCAAGAGGCAGGGGCGGCTGAGCCCTCAGGCGAGGGCAGGCCGGGGCTCTCCGGTCAGCGGGGACGCTCCCCGTAAGCTCCCCGCAGTCCCCGGCACTGCGTCCCGCCGCCTCGGCCCGACGTGGGAGCGGGTGGCGCGGCCAGGGCGCCCCTCCCCCGCGCACGGAGGGGAACCCGGGAACAGCCGCGTGCTAAGGGACAACGGCCGCCGCTACCCGCCTGCCCAGATCCCGGCAGCGCCCGGCCCCGCCCACCCCCGGTGTCTCCGCCCCGTAGGCGTGGCCAGGCGGGCGCGGGGGGCCTGTTGTTGTGATGAGTGCCGGCTCCGCCCCCTCCTCGTGCACGGCCGCGCTGCCCCCCAGCCGCCTAGGCTCCGCCCACCCCCCCCCTCACGCCTTTTGTCCACTCCCTGCGCCCCGCCCCGCCGGGCCCGTCCTGCACCGCCCCCCGTCCGCTCCCACCTCCCCATTCGCCCTCTCGTCCCGAGCCCCGCCCCCCCACGCGGGACCCCGCCCCCCCGCTTGTCCCCCCCGCCGCCCCGGGCCCATCTGTTCCCGGCGGCGCGGCGGTTGCACTGCAGGGCGCGGGCGGCGGCGCGGGGAGGCGGAGGAGGATGGGCCCGCGCAGCGGCGGCCGCCCGCGGCAGGGGCAGCAGCAGCAGCAGCAGCAGCGCCCCCGCCGGCCCTAGCGCCCCCGCGCCGGCGCCGAGCCGCCCCATGCACGGGCGGCAGCGAGGGGGCAGCGCGGGGCCGCCGGGGGGCGGCCGCTGAGCGGCGTGGCGCCGGGGGGCGGGCGGAGCCGGAGCGGCGGCGGCACGCAGCCGCCCGCGGAGCGAGGCAGCGAGCGGGCGGGCGCGCAGGCAGGCAGGCAGCCGGCGGCCGCGGGAGATGTGCCCGGAGGAGGACGGCGGCTGCGGCGGCGGCGGCGGCGGCTTGGCCGGCACCGGCGGCCCCGAGGCGGCGGTGGCGCTGGACGAGCTCCGCTCCTGGTGGGAAGTCCCGGCCATCGCGCACTTCTGCTCACTCTTCCGCACCGCCTTCCGCCTGCCCGACTTCGAGATCGAGGTGAGAGCCCCGCGGCCGCCCTTCGCGTCCCGCCGGACAGCCGCCGGCCGGTCGCGCCCTAGCCCGCCGGCCGCGCTGGTGCTGCAGCGCCGTCACCGCTGCGCCCCCGCTGCCCGGCGGGTCGCGCGCGCACGGTGCTCCCCGTGCCCCGCGCCGGTGGGCGATGTGGCGGGGAGCGCCCCCCGGCCCCCCGCGGTGCGCTGCTGGATCCCGGCGTGATGCGCAGCGGGGTCTCCCCTCCGCTCGCAGCAGACACAGCAACTTCCCCGTCCCTCCCGGCCGCGCTCGCAAACTTTCGGCGCGCCCGTCGCAGGGCACCGGCGGGCAGGGCCGCCCCCGGGCTCCGGGACCCGGCGGGGCGCACGGCGGGGGCAGCCGCGGGCGGAGCGGGGCCGGCCGCCGCCGGGCCGCATTGTTCCGCCGGGCCGGTGTCCGCACACAAAGGTGGCGGGGGGGGACGGTCTCGGCACGGAGCCGGCGGTGGGTCCCCCGTGCCCAAAATGGTGGCGGCGAGAGGCGGGCCCGGCCCGGTAACCCCCCACCTCCCCCGGGGGTACCCGCGGCTGTTGTTGAGGTGGGGGGTGGGGGTGTCCCAGCCCGCTCAGCCCGTACCCAAGTTGGTCCCTTTTGTTGGGAGGAGGAGGAGGTCCCCCACCTGGCCGGTGCCGCTGCGGGGCGGGGGGACGCGGCGGGTCGCGGCCGAGCCGGGCGGCGGGGGCTGCCGCCTTCCCGCATCCCAGCGAGCCGCGCCCGGGCCGGGCTGCCCCGCGGGGCACCGCGCCGCTCATTGTGCGGCGCCGCCGAGGCTCCGGGGCAGCCGCGGTGCGTTCGCCGCCGCCCTGGCCCCGCCAGGACAAAACTCTCGGCTCTCGGTACATTTCTACCCGTTTTCGTCTGTAACTTTCTCTCATGTGGTTTGTTTTCTTTTCTTTTTTTTAAGTCTTACTTTCGTGTGCGTGCCTAATGTTCCGTAAATATTGTGTGCTCTGGCTACAAATGTTACAAACAAAGTGTGTCCTGGTAGGAAATCTTTTGTGCTTGCTGTGAAAAGCTATTCTTGCCAGCGCGTTGGCAATAAACCGGGTGAATAACGTGGTGGCGTGTGTTTTTTAAAGACAGTAATTGCCCCGTGAATGCGAATTCCAAAGATGCTTAAAAGTTCAATGGGATGCGCGAAGCCCTGAAGAGCAAAACTCCTCGAGCAGGATGTGAATTTCTGAAGAGGGGGAATCCCTTATGCGGTGTGAAATCTTGAAAGGGGATAAGGTCTCTCAATGATGCAACTTCTTGCGAAAGGGAACTCCCCTCCCCCTCCTATTGATGCCAAACCATTAAAGGGGAGGCTCTCCGGGCCCAGCAGCGCAAAAGTCTTGAAGGAACCTGAATTTACAATGATAAAAGGGACAAGGCACTAGCCTTTCACCTTTGGAGGCAATTAGCATCTGGCTTGCTTCACAAATGAAGTAAATGTGGGCTCCCCTTTGGTTCCCGCAGCACGCTTAGGGTGGGGGAGCTACCATCACTCAGAACAAATTAACTTGCCTTTTTTTCGGGGGGAGGTGTGTGTGTGCTTGGGGCGAGGTGCGGGTTGGTGCTGGGGTGGCTCAGAGCAAAAGCAGCAGGCCGAAAATGTCGTCAGAAAACTCTGTGTGCATAGATGGCCTGCAGCGCATGGCAGAAATGGGTTTTCAAGGCAGGCGTTCGTGCAAGGAACAGTGAAAATCCCAGTTAAAATTGGGATGCTGTGAGAGGATGGATGCAGCTGTCAGAACTCGGTGTCTTCAGGCACGTGGAGTCAGTCTCCTTCCCTGGCACGGTGTGAGCAGCACAGTACAGGTGGTTTCAAAACTTGCTGTTCCTTGAAGCTCACCATCTTGTTGCCCCTTGCCTGGTGTAGTCGTTCCAGTCTCACGACTGGTTTGAGGGATATCTAGGAATGGTGCTCTGCACAAAGAGGTTGCCCAAACAGTTCATGGTGTGAAATGAATGGCCAGCAATGGGATTTACAATTCTTGAATTTTTTTAAAGAGTACTGCTCTGTGGTTTTTGATTTGTACTTTATTTGGCTGTGTAAAGAAGGCCTCACCCCTTGGTTTTGGACCTAATAATGCCAGTGCCCATTCTGGCTGTCTCACTGCTACATCTGTGGTGGGCTTTGAGTTTCAGGGGTGTCTGAATAAAATGGAGGTGGCTGTCCTTGTAGGAGTTTGGGGAAATGCTAGGACGTAAGGCAGATATTAGGGGGAAATAAAACCCTAGCCAGCCACCAAAAATTGAAACGGTGCTCATCTACAAATAATGTTTTCTTGCTTTAGCTTTGGTTGTTGTGGGGCGGTGTGCTTGTGACTGAATGATAACGGCTGAGAAGTTAATGCCTCTTCCCTCACAAGTTCTTGCCCTTGGTGGGTAACCCAGGGGTGAGTGCCCTGGTCCATTTGGATGCAAAGTAAAACAGGTGGTTTGAGTGAACCTGTTTTCTTGTGTGTGGAAGCAGAGATGGAGATCTTGGGCTCCGAGGGTTTCAGCTGGAGGATGTTCATGCTCAGACTCCTTGAGCTATGCAGCAACTGTTTGTCCAACTGCTGGGTATCTCTGGATGGCCTTACTCTGGATGCAGTCAGCTCTTCTTGGAGGATGTTCTCTTCTTAGGTGGGCTGAGCTTCTCTCAAGTTAAATCCTGGTTGGTGGCTGTTTTTTTCTTGTTATGACAGTAGTGTATCTCCAGCTGGGAGTTTGGTGCTAAACTCTTACAACATCATTACAAAATGCAGAAATTTTAAACAAACATTAATTGTGCTTGTAACAAATATCCCCTGCTTTCTCCCTCCCTCTGATTTTAGCAGGCAGTGAGGTTAAGGTTTCACTGCTACAGTCTCTGCAGTCCCTGAATCAGACAAAAACTATCTGCCAGTATGTTTTTGGTGTTTTGGTTGGGTTTTTTAAAGCTGTAGTTATTTTTTGGTGTGTGTCCCCAATATTTTATTTTTTTTTTCTTTATGTGGGTCTGCCCATAGCTAGCTGGAAGGCTCTGTAATAATAGGCCATCTGGACCCATCCCTCCTTGTGCCGAGCAGATTTGCTGGTGGTATTTGAGAAGTTTGCAGGCTTTAGTACAGGGAAGCAGCACGGAGCTCTTTTTTTTCTTTTTCTTTTTTTTCTTCTTTTTAATCGCAAGCCGTTTGCCCTCTACTTATTGGCCCGAAAGAAAGTGAAGCTTCCAGATGCAGGGCTGCCGTCAGCAGCTGGATGTCAGGAACCTGGGAAGCAGATGTTTTGTTTTTCTTTTTTGCTGGACCAGTGCGTAGCCAGAGACTACAGGGAAGGGGTGTCCAAAACTGAAAGAAAGAAGCGCATCCATCAGGCTGGGCCCTGGGCATTGTTCGGGGAGGGGGTGGGCGCAGCCGGCCCCCATGCTGGCTCCAGCAGATGCAGGCGCCTGAGCGAGGCACAGGGCTCCTCTTTTCAAATCTCTGCCGCAGCATCACCCGGCGAGGGACTCTGGAGGGGTTCAGCTATCGCCAGCGGGTCAAAAGTTCAGTGGGCCAGAAGCGGGTGCTCTGGACGTGTTCAGCTTCACGCCGTGTTTTTACGTGGATCTCTGAGGATGGCAGAGAGGCTTTTGCCTTCTGGGATGTTTTGTGGTTTTTTTTTTTTTCTCCTCCTCCTCCCCTTTTAAATGGCTGCCTTGTCGGCCATCTGCTGTGCAAAACTTTCATGCCACTTCAAAAGTGGGCTTTTAGTTGTGTTGGTTTGGTTGTTGTGGCTTCTTTTTTGGTGGCTAGTACAATCTGCACCAAGTGGGTTTGTCCTTACCTACTCTTAACAGTACTCCAGCAGGAGAAGGTCTGGCTGTATGGGGCACATAATTTATTTTTTTTAGTAGGCATTGCCTTGATGGACAGAAGGGATGCTTTCCACAATCAAGTTAGTACAGGCGATGATAGGGAGTGATTTGTTTCCCTCTTTAAGACTGGACTGTAATGTGGGACACCTCTTGTGACAAAGTGTCTCCTGGCCATGTGCCTTCCCCTCTGCAACAGAAATATCCTTCTAGCAACTGTAGGGATTGTTTGCTTCAAAAATATTAGGAGAATATTTAACGTTTTCAACCGTATTTCAGCACAACTTGAAAACACTGGATAGAAGCCAGCGTGGCACGGCCACCCAGCTCTTTGGCATGTGCTCCCAGGAGCTGTGGACTAAAACATTTAGTAACTTCTGCCTGGGTAGGTCGAGGGGAGGTGACTTTCCAGAACGTGCTTGAAAATAGTCAAAACATTGTTGTTAACTTAGTTTATTTGGAAAAGGGGGAAAAGCCACATTACACAGGGAAAACATAAATCTTTTCCTGTGGTTTTTAAAAGCGCCTTTGGGCAAATTGCCTCCGCTGTTAACTTCACTACTGCTTTAAGATGCTTTTCCTCACCTCTTGCCCCTTCCTAGGGCTTCAGGTTCTGGCTCTACCTTTAGGTACGTTCCTCCCACCCACAGGCAGGGCACTGCTGGTCTTGCCCACCTTTTTCTTCCTGTAGTGTGGTATCTGACATGTCAGTCCTTGAACAGGCTCTTTCTGTCAGGAATATTATGTGGCTGTTACAAACCAGCGGCTGCTACAGCTCCCATGGGTCTCCCAGGAGGAGGAAGAGTGTGGAGAGAGGCAGAGCTGTACAGCAGCCCTGTGAAGGAGGGAGCAAACAACAGGGTTTCTTCTATCTGTGCAAACTGGATACAGCTTTAAAAGGAAAACATACCTTTTAATGTGTTAAATTAAAATTAGTTAAAAAAAAATCAGTTTTTCTTGTGAGGACAGGATGGTGAATATACTTTGACCTCTACTCTCCTGTCCTGCTGAAATTTCTCTGTGAAGACCCTTGCTCTGTGCCCTCTGGGTGCATCCCTTGTGATCCATGACACCAGAAAAGCATAACCTTCCTGTTCTGTCAGTGGTTTATGTGGGGTTAATTGCACAGGCAGTGTGGTACCTTACCTGAGTGCTAAGCCTTCACCGCTCTCTTTAGCTATTCTGGTCTGGTGCTGCATTATTATTTGTATTACAGTAGCATGTACAGCATCCACTGATGCCTCATCATGTTGTATGATAGCTGAGATGGCTAGGTAGCTTCTGATCAGAAGAATTCAGATTCTAATTAAGATCAACATGACAAGTAGGTGCTGCAAGCTGATGAAAATGTCAGTGAATTAATGTAAGTCAGCTGTACTCATAGAGGGTAAGTCTGAGTTGGTTTAAATGCTTTTTCAGTAGAATAGCTCAGGCATTAGGATATCCATCCCATTGGTGGTAGGCAACATTACAGTTGAAGGGACTGGGCATTAATTGTCTGAAATGAGAGCAAGCAATAGATCTGCTTACTAAAACTTCACTCTCATGCAAAGCACTCGGCTTTAGAAAAAGCAGAAAAAAGAGGAAAGGTAGAGTAATTGGCAGGGCAGGGAGAGGTGCTGTACAGCAAGTAGACAAGGTTGGAAAAAATGGTGGACTTCAAACATACCGAAGTCAGTCCCATTGTGCAGAGACCCATTTATAGACTGCGGTGTGAATTTGGGTCTTATACCACAGTCACTCCCTGGTGGCTCCGCTTCCCCTGGGCAGCATTGGCTTCATCAGAGTAGAGGGTGCAAGCTGAGTATTTTTTGTTTGAAAATCAAGTTTAAGTACCCAAATGAAATGAAGGGTTAGTACTATTTTTATTGTTCTTTCTACCTGTCCCACCCACTGTTTGGTTTAGTTGCTTTGGTAGTGCCCCATCCCTCTCCCCATGTCTGTTCCAGTAGCAGTTTTGCTGGTCTTCACTTTTGCTGCCTTAGTTATTCTGTTCATAATAGAATCATTAACACTCTACATGTCAGTACTAGGCTCTAGAGTTCATTGAGATTAATGGAGGGGGAGGCAGAGAGATACTTCTCAGAGCTGTTGTTTCAAGTGGTCTGCAAATTGGAAAGCATTATATCAGTTTCTATTTCAAATGCAAGTCACATCTCTCCCAACTGTAGATCTTAAACTTTTTAACAAGTGTTTACATTTTATATAATAAGACTCTAGTGTAATTGGATACAAAAAGAAGGAATAGGTAGTTCAGGAAGCTGATATGTGAGTTAAAACATTAACTTAAGCCTATGAAAAGAAACAAGAAGTGACTGCATGAAGCCAAAGGGTGTCTGAACAATGGATACGGAAGGTTATTTTGACAGCAACATTTTGAATGGATCTGCGTTAGGTGACAGGGGAGTTGGGGAATGACTGTCGAAGGAAGAAGACAAAGAGGAACATGATAAGAATTTCAGAGATTTGGATGGGAGTACATGGGGCTTGATATTACAGGTTTTCTGTGGTGTTAATAGTTGGAGGCTGTTACCTCTTCTGCTACCTCAGCGGACTCTGAAAATCGTGTCTGGTGTTAGCCGAAGTGTTTGCGCACCCACGAGTTTAACATTTTAAGCTGAACTTACTTAAAAACCCGGTAAAGATAATGTGCAAGTCTTTCCCTGCTAGAAAAGAAGTTTTGTGTAGTAGCTTAAATATGACTTTTAAAGCAGTTTGCTTTGTTTACAGAGACTGCCACAAATGTGTACCAATTCAATGCAGCTGATGTAAACTTCTACATAGTGCATCTAAATTAGGCTTCAAAAGTTTGTTCCTTTTGGAATTTGCTCTAACCAAACCAGCTAAAAGTAACACCTTTAAAGTGTTACAGCTTTATATGTAGACCTGCTTAACTGCAGTCTTTCTCTGCCAGCGAATAATGCCGGCAGGGCTGTGCCATTCTGCCCCTGGCATCTGTTAAGTGCCTGCATGAAGGGTGAAGAATTAACTTTTGTAATGGCAATGGATGCTTTCATAGACTTCTTTCAGGCAAAAAATCTCAAGAAAAGGGCTATAGGAAGAAATGACAACAGCCAGGGAGTTAAAAGTGACTGAATTAAAAGTTTATCATGTAAACCTTATTTTAGGTAGGTATGAAAATTATTTCCCCCCCCCTCCCTCGTTACCAGAAGCAACAGCATCTGCTGTGGTGGTGGGAACAATGCAGCCTAGTGATTCCTCCTTCCTTACAGTAGAGAATCCTGTTAAACACACAAGGCTGTGCCTCAGAGTGTATCCTTTCAGCAGGCTTGTTCCTTTTAATGGGTGCCCATTCCTGGGGTCTCCATTGTTTCACCAACAATAGCACTAGGGGCAGCTGATTTGGTTGACAGAAAATGCGTTAATTTAACAGATCTATTCCCTTTAGCCGGTCTCCTTCCTATTGTGCCCCAGTTCTCTCCCAGTTCCTGGGGAGGAGGGCCCTGAGAGCAGGGTCTGTTAGGTGGAGGGCTCCTGCAATTAGGAGGGGTTTGCAGCCTTTTGTGTGAGGAACAGAAAACAGCTGATGGGGGCAAGTGGTGCTAGTGCAGTTTGCTTACTGCCAGAACACACATTTTTCTGGGTTTTTTTTGGGGCTTTTAAGCCTGCCTTTACTGGGGACAGGGGAATAACTTGACACTACAGGCTGATGGCAGTCAAGGTCTTTGCTTTGCTTGGAGGTGGCCTCGCAGCCCAACGTGGCAACTTCTTTCAGACCTGGCTCAACTTCTTGACAAGCTTTTTATATCCTATAAATGCTTAGCTAAAACACATGCTTTTCACTGAAAAAGTTATGCTGCTGTTATCTAGAGTAGGGCTGCTGAGGGCTGGCTGGAGAAGGCAGTGTGTAGAGCTAATACTGAACTATTTGAAACATGAGGGGTATAAGGGTCCTCCAGGCCACCTTTGCCCTAGGCCAGACCACCAGTTTAATGTAGTTTTAGAACTCATCTGGTTTAAGCAGTGCAAGCTCTTCACCCTAGATGTACTTATGCTGGTTCAACTCTTCCCTATATTAACATAGCTTAGTTCCGCAGCAGTGTGTGTGTCTTTGCTGGTTTTTACATTGGTGTGGTCAAGCTGGCGTGTTCAGCCTGGTGGGAAGGAGGGCACATGCACTGCTGAGGGAGCAGTGAAATCCAGAGCTTTGGTTTTGGGAACTACCACAAGGAAGATCTCGCTCCCTTTCAAGCCCTTGCCACACTTTGGACTCTTGTGGTCTGCCCTTCCCTGGCACCAGCCTAGTTGCTCGCTGCATCCTGGCTGGGCTTTTGAGGGTGTTGTAGTCCTGTGATGGGAGCTGGACCTCATGTTTTTGGTGGCCACAAGCTGCCAGGTCAATCTGCCATGGCTCTTAAGACTTTAGCCTTAGCTTAGTTCTGGTTGCTGGGGCTGGTAATGTAAAGGAGCTCTGGAGGGTCTTTTTTGACCTCATTGGTAAAGCCATTAATTCTCTGGCTCTTTCTCTCCAGCTAAGGCTGCTGTAAAGGGGCTGGAGCTTTGCGTGGTCAAAGGGTTGGAAGGCAGAGCTAGTTTTCTCATTTTTGGTGAGCCCCATACACAGGCAGTTGTGTGGCACCAAAAATATCTGTATATCCATAACACAAGGCAAAGAGGGTTGTAGGGTTTTTCATTCTTGCTTGGGGTTTTTTTGTTTGTTTTAGGAGGCAAAAGGGTGAGCATTCATTTAAAGAGCTTGACTCTTAATAGAGCTTGTCATTGTTGCTAATATAAAACAAATGATGAGCATGGGAGAGGAGTCAAAGGCTCCCTCTTCTGGTGTGCTGGGAAGGTTCAAACGCTGAAAAATAAGCAAGAGAAAAAAAAAAACCCAGCAAGCAAGACCCCTTCCATGCTTTTCTGTAGTATTTTAAGACCTCGCTTAGGCCTAACCCTTCAGTGCATAGGTTGCTCCATGACTCCTGAATAAATAACATTAAAGGCGCTCTGTAAAAGTGAAATGTATTTTCAAATGCAAACTGCACTGTACTTGCGAGTAAAAGTGAGTCCTGTTTTCGGAAGCGTTCCCAGTCTGAATGTGGAGGATGGCAGCCCTTCGTGTCTCTGTATCTGACATTTCTCAGTGCCTCCCTTTACTTTTTTTTTTTTTTCCTGCATTCCCCTCTCACAAAGATCATGCCTTGTTCCATACAGCTCCCAGGCCGCATGTGTGCATTGGCATGTAAACATGTTTGGGATGATTGCAGGGGCCAAGTATGGTGGTGAGCACTCTATAGAAACTGCATGTCTAAGACTCCAGCGCTCCTCTTGCTTTTGGTTGAGTCAGCCAAGAATTCAAAAGTTATTAATGGGTGATTGATGGAGAAATGTTCACAAGGAGTAGCACTTGGTTGAGATTTTTAGGTGAGTTTTCTAAAAAAACCCAAAAAACTTGCATAAAGTGCCAGTTGTGAGTACCTCTGAAATTAATAGGATTTCAGGGCATTAGTGAAGTGACTTTTTTTTTCGTTCCTGTTTTTGTATTCTTCACTGGAGTATTTGACATCACATGGCCATTTTCCCCGTGTTGTTAGTGTGGACTCATGAGCAGTGTCTGGTGGAACCCAGGGACATCAATTCTCAAGCTGCCTTCCCACGGCAGCTCCTGCCACCCGTCACGGATGGCAGTAAAACTGCTCACCCGGATTAAAAACCACAACACTTTTTCAAGTGAGCTATGTCTACCCAGGAGCGGTTCTCCCGGCCGGCTCCTTCCACAGCCCCACAAAAGGGTTGTACCAGCATGACTGAAGCAGTGGCACAGGAATGGAAACAGGCAGCGGGGAGGGGAAGGACTTTTTATAGCTGACACTTCTGCTGAAAGAAATGCTTATTGCACTGCAGCCGTGGGTAGCAGGTGGAGTGAGACTGCACAGGTAACGAGGTCATGCAGCAAGGGGGGCACCTGGGGAAGAATTCCCTTACCAGCCTCTGTGAAAGGGTTTTGGGGTTTGTTTTTGGTGCTATATCAAAGCTTGCTATAGCTCTTCTTTCTTTTGTAAGAACATTCTGGCAAGAAGAAGTTTAAATAGAAATTGGTGATCCTTTAAATTGTTCCTTCCAAAGTCAAACCTGATTGTAAAGGTGAAGTCAATTAAACTTCACTGTAGCTGACAGTCTTGCACAAAACCAAAATAGGGTAAAATTTTATTAGCTTTCTTAGAAATTTAGGCTTTAAAAAAAAACAACAGCACAACCAAGCCATTTTCCCCAGAAAAGTTTCCCTTAGGCTCTGGTCACCCAGCAATGCAGGTATCTATGCATCAAGATCTGCTTGCTTGTGCTGAGGAGGCTGGAGCAGCTTGCCTTGTCGGACAGGGCAGCCATGTAGAATAAACAGAGAGTAGCAGTCTCGATTTCCTTTCTTTCAGCCCAATACAAGGTGCCAAGGCACAGAAGACTATTTTGCCCTTAAGATAATTGTGTGTTGGAGAGGATCAAAGAGCTTGAGGGGTTGTTTTTTTTTTTGGTTGAAAGGGGATTTTCTCCATGGACAGCTGCAGTAGTGCATTAGTAGTGCAATGGATTATCTTTCCATGATCTGTAGGATCTCAACCAGCTATCGAGGGGCCCCACTGAAGGCTGCTGCTTGGGGGAGGCAGAGTGAAAGTCTCCTGTAACAGGGAGACCTGTAATGCCTGGGAGCTCGGACCACTTGGCTCCCTGTGCCCCAGCAGGGCAGGTGGTGCTGGATATTCTTAGACTGCAGATAGTGCTGCAGAGCATGGGGAAAGGCAGCCCAGCTCTTGGTTATGATTAACTGCAGCTGATGCCCTGCATCCCCCCTGCTCTCCGATGGAAGTGCTTATTAAGGAATGTGAGAAGGGAGCTGATTCCAGCTGCTGCGGCATCCCGTAAAGGGCAATGTGTAATTTGGGAGGGTGTTACGAGTCCCTCGGCAGAACAAACTACTCACTGTAGTAAATGTCTGACCTGCCAAATGCCTGGACTTTCTCATTTTGGGAAGTTTTGGATGATGGCTGAGCCGCAAATAGCAGTGGCATTGAGAGGGAGTCCCTTCACATTCGTGGGTGGGTATCCTGTATCCTTGCTCTGTGCTTGTCAGTGGGGAGGGGTGAGGTGGCCCACATGGCCTGACTGCTGCAAGGGTGGCAAGAGGGGATGGGACAGGGCTTGGTGCTATCAGAGGTGGAGATCAGGTCATGCTGTGCTTCCCTGACCTGGTATCGGGCTGGGAGATGAGGGGGCTGGAATGTGCAGGGCGGTGGAGCTGTCAAGGAATGCGGGTCCCCAGGTGGCCGCTTCAGTCGCTTCTGCTTAAGTCAGGCTCGAATTGCATCTGCGCTGGTTAATAAGTGTCGGGGTGGCTCTGCTGTGGCAGGTTCTCCTGCGTGCGCCTCTGGAAGTTAGCGGGATGCCAGAAATACGGGGGCGACAGTAGCATCTTCGTAGGCAAAAAAACTCACCCCCTTAGCATTTTTAGATTTATCTGCTAAATTTAATGACACAAGTTTGACCACTTTTGAGGGTTTTGGTGGTTGGTTTGTGGTTTTTTTTTCCTTCTTTGACAAGTGAAGCACAAGCTGGGATGAATGCAGCTTTGGATTTCAGGGCTGAATTTTCTCAGGACAGGCAGTTAGAGAGACTTGTCTTTTGTAAGCGGGACTGGTTTGAGAATTAAAGGATGAGCATGGACTGCCATATGATGTTGTGTTGTTTTTCCTTGGAGGAGTAACTACAATTTATAATGATTGCCTAGTTCATAGCCAGTTGGCAGGAAGGCTGTTGCGAAGGGATTGATTATTAGTGGATGCTTCATTGTGCTGTCCAAGCCTGAATTTCTTGATCTAACCGGTTTCCTTCATTTGCAATGGCTGTAGTCAGCAGAGAGGAGAGATGTCTCCCCACTCAGCAGCACTGTTTTTTGTTCATGGGATATGCTCAGGAAAAAAAGGGTCAACAAAAAGTGTCAACACTTAAGTGTTCTCATAGAAAGCCAGCTGGCTGGCTGGCTGGCTGGGGACTGCTTGCAATTTTTCTGCTTCCTCTTGGGATTCTCTCTGTATTTGTTTTCAGCATAGGGACTTAAACAAAACTAGTGATGTTTGGTGTGAGTGTCCTGGTGGCTCTGCTCTTTTCCTGGTAAATGCGCCGGGAGAGTGGAAGTGTCACCGGGAAGGTGATCTCATGCTCAGAAATGCAAAGGCACGCTGACAGCTGTGGCAGTTGGAGCTGAGTTAGCATTTAAACCGGCAATAGAGGACACACAGCAGTACAGATGCAGCAGCACAGGCTTGGACAGCAACATCTGTCGGGCTCCTCGCATAAATGCTGGGATGGTTTGGCTGTGCTGAACCACATCCTGCTGCAGCTCCTCTGATAAGCCTGGGCTAGGTAATTAAAAGTTTGCATGTGTGCAGCTATGCAAAAAGCAGCCGTGCCACTGCTGAGTGGTGGAGTAGCCAGTGCTGCTCTTTGGGAAAGGGGGTCTCTGAGCTGGGTCTGAGCAGGAGCAGCCATGTGAGTAAGGGCCCGTGGAGGAGGTGGTGTGGTGGGCGTGGGCTGGGCTGCACCCCGGCTTTGCTGCCTTGCCGGGCTTGGGCTGAACGGTAGCAGTTGCAAGCGGACAGCTGAGCTAATACTTGAAAAGGGGTGGGAGACTCCATGCCAGGTCTTGGAAGTTTGATACTTAACCCTCTGCTTGTCTGCTCCTTTCCTCCTCCACTCCCAAAGCCCCTCTCTGGCTCTGTGTAAGTGTCCCAGTTCTTGCAGCTGCGTTAATTGTAATGGGTCATTTAGTCCTGAAATCCCTGTTTAAAAGGGGCAAGTCCTTGCCTCGTGTGACAGCTGCCGCCTTGCACTTTTCCCCAGGCTGGAAATAACTGCATATGACACAGGAGCAGAGCGTGGTGTGGGGGAGGGAGGCGGGTTTCTGGCTTCCTCTTAGTGCTATAATGGCTTTGCTGTGTGACTCTTATCCCATGTGGACAATAGCAGAGCCATGCCCCACATATTTAGCAGATCTCTCTATTGGCAGTGCCTAGGCAATTCGCTTAACAGCCTGGCACTCTTAGGGCTCTGGTCGACTGAAGTCTCTCTGGGCATCTGGGAGCGAGAAGAAAGGGATGCATCCTGGGGGTGACCAGGACCAGGATGCCTGCCTGGAGCATCGAGGAGCCTCTCTGGAGCCAATGTGGCCACCCATCTGGAAGGGGTAGCTGCACTGTTCTGTGCAGAGGCAGAGAAAACGAGAGGGAAGGCAGAAAGGTTTCTACTCCCTGCTCCCATTCCCTCTCCAAAATCCAAAGCCTTGAGCCCATGGAAACCTGGCCAGCTTTTCCTTCTAGCTGAAGGGCTGTCTCCTGATTGGAATGACAGCTTTGAACTGGAAGACATTATTTCATTAGCGTGCTAATCAGATACAGAGATTACCTGATTGGCTACTTAATAATTAAATGAAGTTGCCTGTAATTCTTTGAGCACACACAGAACTAATTAAATTAACCCTTCACTGCCCTGCGTGCCTGGGGTGCACTTTTGTGAAATAGAGAGGGCAGCTTCCCCAATGTGGGGATTGTGAGCAGAAAGGGGTGTGATGGTCACGAAGAAGCCAGTGCTGGACTGCCAAGGTGGTCTTTCTTATTGAGAGCCTGGAGAGGAGAAGATGACACACTGTTACACCCTCCAGTTCAGTTGACCTTTGATGTACCTGATAGGTGATTAGTATGTCTGGCAATGCTCCACCAACAAATCTTGTCCCTGAAGAGCCTAGAGAATGCACTGGGCTTATGGAAGTTGGTGCCCCACCGCATGCTGTAAACCAGTTGCTGGCTTTGTATTGCCTAATGAAGAGCAAAGTATTACTGGAGAAAGATGCACCTCACAGTTCTTTAGGAGAAACAATGAAGTGGAGAGCTGCTGATGTTCTTCCCTGTCTCCACTGGCACAAGGCCCCAAACAAGCCAGGATGTCTCCATGCATTTAACAGAATTCCACTAATGAAACTTGTTGACCAATTTCTCTCTACTGCTTCAGTGGCTGCTTGAGGAACTGCGTTTTGCACAGGCTTACAGGAATACAAGTGTGTTTCCTATAGTTTGAGGAGGACACGAAGTTGTATCGGTGCCCTAACTTTCCTTTACTACAGATTTTTTGAAAAAATGTGAAGAGTAATGACCAGAAAGCTTCCCTGTGTTTTCCAACCTCACATTTTCCAGCCCTAATGCTGTTGCCCAGGCTTTCAGCTTCTGTAATGCTAGAGGTGTGGTGTAGAGTTTGAAATTCACAGTGAAAGGCTAATTTTTATAACCTGTGAGAATATTGTTATCATGTTAGAGACACTCTGTGTTCAATTATTTCATCGCAAGGATGGAGAGTCACATCTATAATTTTTTTGTGTCCCTTTTTAGTACTGAACACTAGGTTGAGGCAACAGGAAAACTACCTTGTAATAATCTAACTCTGTTCCCTTGCTGCTGCCACAATCTCCTTCTAGACTTTGCCCATACATGTTAAAATGAAACTGTCAAATTAAGCACATTTCACTGTCATCCAAAACTAAACTTGGCAGAGAAGGGCTCTTGGACCTTCTGGCCTAAGTTACCCACGGCTGGCTTCAGCTACCCCAGTAAGAAATTGCTGCTCCTCCATTCGTGGCATGCAGGATGGCTTTCCCCGTGGTGTGTGTTGCTGGATCTGTCCTCTTCTCCCCTGAAGACTGGTGGTAGCAGCAGTGCCCTTGGGAGTCAGGGCACCATCAGCAGTGATCCTCAGAAGCTTCTGAGCTACTGCTTTGTCTTTAAAATCTGGGTTCCGCATGATAGGCAGTCCAAAATGCCTGCCAAAACAGGTCAGGAGACAGAAGAAAACAGGGAGGATGGGAAACAAAAGGACAGCTTTCAGGGTATTTAGGTGGTTGTAGTGCTCCCTCCAGGAGGGAGCATTTGTTGGTGAGAAATGATCCCATGTTGACTCCATAGAGATGTGGGTATGCCAACAGAGTCTGAAAGAAGAGCAGGGTAAGCAGAGAGGAGGCTTGGTGAGTCTTGATCATGTGTCCCTGTTGACCCCTGAGATTTAGTGACTCTCCCTCTAAGGGAAACCATCGGACCTGTTCTCCCCACCGGCTGGCCTTTGCTGTCCTTCCGACAGGCCCCATGCTGTCCTGTGGCAGACCCAGAGCTGTGGTGCCCACCTCCGAGTCCAGAGCTGGGGTCTCAGGGAGGGTGCTGCTGCCATTTTGTGAGCGAGCGGGCAGCCATTGCTCTTAAAACCGTGGGTTTGGGGGAGGTGGGGAATGTGCGTTCAGCACACACAGGGTCAAGCTGGAGCCCAGCTGCAAAAGCCAGTTAGGTTTTAGTATTATTAATATTTGATGGTGTCC
This sequence comes from Falco biarmicus, assembly GCF_023638135.1. Lineage (NCBI taxonomy): Eukaryota > Metazoa > Chordata > Aves > Falconiformes > Falconidae > Falco > Falco biarmicus. The sequence goes on from NC_079292.1 coordinate 69,516,073, forward strand.
TGCTGTAAAAGGACAATAAGTAAGGCTAGCAGGTCTGTGCCTGGCCTGTTGTTGCAGTAAAAAGCTGTTTTTTGAGGACATTTCTGAAACAAAGGACATTGTAGTGTGTGGTGGAAGTGGCCATTTAAATGCATCTGACCATAAAGATGCTTGCCTGCCAGCAATTTTGGTACTGGCGCTCATGGGACCCACTCCTGTGGGTAAAATCATGCTCGGTAGGACAGAGCCTGAATGCCAGAGATTCTGTTTGGGGATGGAGTTCAGGGAGGCTTTTTACCTCTTGTGTCCTCCTCTTTGTTTTTGTTTATGGGTTTACAAAGTCAGATTAGCATTTCAATGTTGGAGGTGAAGGCCCTTGGGCTGGGGTGGAAGGCTGGCTGGCTTATCTGGTTTGGGATTACTGCTCCTTTCCCAGCAGCCAGCCTTCCCGAGCTCTGGCGAGGAGCAAAGCCTGAGGCTTCTCCCTGTTGGGAATGTGCCCAAGCTGCAGCTACTCCTCCAGCTGAAGCGTAAGGTAGATGGGCAGTGTCACCGTGAAGGGTAATTAGCCTTCTTTTCAGGCAAGGATAATTTTTTTTAAAAATTGAAGTTGGGGGGGTGGGGACAGATGACGATGACACACTAAAAACCAAGAGCGCTGAATCCAGAAGCTGTTCACTTATTCGGGTTGTAGCTGCTGATCTAATAGAATGATGCCAGTCCACAAGCTTGGCTTTGCTTTGATCCTGGGAATCTCACATCCACAGTCCTATTACTTTAATAAAACAGTGTATTGAATAAAGGAAAAGCCTTTGCCCTGTTCCTCTCCCTGTCAAGCATAATGCTGTGTTCGGTCACAGCGGTGCAAATTTGGAGCAAGTCCAGTGGGTGCAAGTCTATGTACTCCAGATTTATGCTGTAATTGCAGAAAGCAGTGTCTAAACTGAAATCAAAGTTTTCTTTTTGGGATATCCGCTGTTTGTTGAGTAGAGCTGACTGCTGCTCCATGTGTTACCCAATCTGTACACTGAATATGGAGTGCTATAGGAACAGTCTTACATGCTCCTGTAATGCAAGACTGTTGCATGTGGTTGAACTTGCAAACTTAAGTTTACACAAAAAGGTTAAAGAGGTAACAAGTATAAGAACTTACTTGTCTTTACTGCTTCTTTATTCTGAAGAAAAATGGAAGTTTTTTTTTTTTTTTAACCTTCCCCCAGTTTGATTAAACTGCTCATATGTCTTTCCCCCCCTATTTGAAGAATACAGGGCACTGTATTTTTTGGTGAAAGGTCAGTCTAAAAAAAAAATATCTCAGCTTGTAGCTATTAGCAAAAAGTGTTTTGAGTCTGAGTAAAAAATCTTTCCCTAGACTAGTTTCATCTTATTGGCTGTCTCAAGTCAAGTCCTAATTTTTTTATCCTAGTACAAGATTTTATAACTGCCAGTACTTCGTGCTGCCTCTCTTCTCAGGCTTGGGCACTGTGTACCCCTTCATTCCTTGCTGCCCTCCATATTGCTGTTTGTCTGCTCTCTGGGAGAGAAGTCTTTCATGGTGCCAATATGTTAAGCTGTTGAGAGAATGGGGAGAGATGAGATGAAGGTATTGTTATACTGGAAGGTGTAAATTGGTGCTATCAACCACTTGTTTGATTTCTAGACAATTACGACAGTGCTTGAAGTTGTGTCTGAGCTGAACAAATGGCTGGGGCTCTGCAAGTTCCCCATCTTCTCTGTTTTTTTGAGTGCTTTCTTCCCTGCTGCCACCCAAAAAATTTAGTAGGGCTGTACACGCTTGAGCCAAAAGGATGTGCCTGCGTGTTGAGGAGTTAGCTGGGTGTACTACAGAGAAGTTACCACATCACATGTTAGCCCTGACCTAGCCTGGTGGCTTGGCAGGGGCAGGGTGAGGAGCTAGGGCATGGGTAGGAGGTGCTGAACAGTGTGGTCTTTCTGTGTTCCTTAGGAGCAGAGGGACAAGTTTACTTGGGTGATGTTTTCTTCTGTGATGTTTTCTGGTTAACAGGTGGATGCTTGACATTACCTAGGGCAGAGCCCTCTTGTAGGACAAATACCCAGCTGCCACAAACAACCTCTTATTTGTAGTCTGGGACTTCTGCTCAGAGAGGGGAAGTGAGTGTCTCCATTCCTCCCCCTGTAGGAGGGATGACGAGGTCTGACCTGTGGCACCAGAAGAGTGGCTTGTTCCTCTGAGCTGAAGAGGAGGAATCCTTTGCTGTCCTTTCTCCTTATAGCTGGGAAGTAAGGAACCTTCTCATTTTCCTGATTTATTTTTCTACTTTTTCCTAGCTGTAATAAGAAGCGGGATGGGGAGTGGCACCTGCTGCATCTTGGAGACAGGTTCATTCATTAATGCCACCTCCTTCCATCAAAAGGTCCAAGGTGTGTTGACTGTTACTCAACTGCACCTTTGTGTGGAGCTCTTAGCATTCATATAGACACATGCATCCATCCCTAAATGCTTGTTCATCACATTCCTTTGGTCACGATGGGTGGAGTATTGCTGCACTGGTGCCGTACCCTGGATGTGATGGCTTTGCTCGTTGCTTTTCCCGGCCGGTTGTGGTGTGCGCCTGGTTTTGTGTTATGCCATACATGGAGAACAGAGCTAAAGAAGGCATCTGAACAGAGAGAAGTAACACTAAATGGAGACTGAGACCTTGAAGGTGTGATCTGTGAAGACCATTATGAAAGGACAGCCAGTCAAGACTTGATTTCAGGAAAGGCTGGTGAGGAAATCCCAATATAAAGTAATAAAAATATATAGTCAGAAGGAACCTCTGGAAGTCTCTAGTCCAACCTCTTGCTTGGATTGAGGCTGTCACCCGCAGCAGGTTAGGTTAACCGTGGTCTAAAGAATGCATAATGCTCTTCTCGGTTCTTTTTCCCACCCCTCAAAAAAGAGAGCAGAATTCTCACAAGAATTGTTTTAAGAGGACACTTAGCAAAGCACAGTCTAAAACCTGTTTGCTGAAATTCAGCTTGGGCAGAAGGGGAACTGGGAAGCAAGGGTGCGAAAGGAAGGCAGGGATACACCTTTTGCTGGTGTGTTTTTGAAATTCCACTTGAACTGGTAATAAGACAGGGTTGGAACCTGCCAGTTGTTTTTCTCATTCTGCAGGGAATAGTTTGCCTTTGAGGGATGGTTGTTGCCTGTGCACTGATACTTCAGTTCAGGAGTTGTTATGCAAGCCCTCCAAATGGGACCTGTGGGTAAGGAACACACAAAATAGCAGCAGTTGCCTTGACAGAAATGGCTTAGACCAGACAGGAAGATATTTTTGTTTTTATTGAGAACAGAGAGGCCAAGAGTTCTGGCCTTTGGGTTTTTTTAAGATCTTGGTCATTTCATCTACTTCTGTGTGCCTGAAAGCTAGGTGAATATTCAGTCCCTGCATCCTTATCAGCACTTTCTTAGGTGTGCCAGCACAACTCTGTGGGGCCACACTCAAATAGGTCAGGGAGCTGATCTGGCCAGTGGATAAAAAAACCCAAAACAACACCTCAACTCCCCTTTTCTCCAGTTATTTTTTTGCCTGGATTACTCTTACGAGCTTGCTTATAGAGTGGCCCAGCAAACAGTTGTCAGCCATATTGTGGTGTAGGAGTTGGAATGAGCAGCAGGGATGAGGAGAGGGGCAAGAATAATTTAGCATTCAAAGTGGACTGTCATATCAGACTGATCATGCAGGGGTTCATCAATGTCAGTAGAAAGCAATTGATCTTTGAGAAATGAGAGGAGTCTATTTTAGACTGGCTTGAATCATTCTGAAGGTGTTTCTTTCTCCATGTGTGATGGAGAGGAACTGAGTGCATCGGTTCAAAACAATACATCAAACTTAAACCTCATTTTTTGACTTTCATTTTAATATTGAAAATATCAGCATGCCTAATTAATGTTCATAATGCTTTACCCTCAATGCTGTTGTAAGTAGAGAAAATGTCAACAGCTAGAAGCAGAATCTCAGACTTCTTAACAGGGCAATTGTGAGCAATAGCAATACCATGAAAATTCAAATGCTAATCATACCGTAACTGGGTGAAGAGCGATCTGTTGGCTCTGGGGTGAGAAAAACTACTTTTAACTGCTTGCTTTTGGGTAGGCCGTCCATAAAACGGGGCAGTTCCTGCATGGTTTTCATGGTTTCTGTCAGGCAGTGAGGGCTTCAAAGACCAATATTGTCTGCTTGCCTACTAGGGTATTTTATACTTGAGCTCAAGTGGTAGCGGTGGTAGAGAGGGTGGCTGCTTCAAACCACTGCCATGAAATGATAGTGAGGTGTGTGTTGTACTTTATTGTTTTCTGTGTTGAAATGATGCTAAATGATTACAAATTAAATTACTTGACAGGAAACTGTAGATTTACAGTTGTCTGTGCAGCCTTTAATCCATTGCCTTGTACCTGCAGATGATGATTGTTTTTAATCACAGGGTTACTTGCTTTTTCCATGGGAGAATGGCAGTGCTCACTCTGTAAGGCAAATGGTGTAACCCAAGGCTGTGCACTCAATGAAACTGCTGTCCGAGTGGTTCTCACCTTGTTTGCTGAAGAAGTTTGAAGGTGGGCAGGACATGAGAGATGGGGCTGCTATGGGAAAAGAAAGGAAGTATTTTGGTTAAGTGAGGGTGTAGTGCCATGTCTGTGGCAAGGCAGGTGTGAATTCTTTGGCTCTCCACTCAAATAAGTGGAAGAGGTGTAGGAATAGAGGAATAAGGGTAGGTTTTGCCAGCAGAAACATGCTGAATTAGAGTTGCATGTTCAGTCTCAGCATTCATCTTTGTTGCAGAAATCCAGACTGACTTATGGCTCTGGGTGAGTTGCTTATGCACCATTTCTCACAAGAAGTCTCCATGTAACCAGCTTGGTAGCAGTGCTGTCCTCTGAAGCAGCTCGGGACACGTGTTTCTCCTCAGCTGTGGCAACACAACTGTTCATGAGCTATTGTGGGAGCTGGGAAAGAGCATAAGTGAAGCCAAGGCAGACTGCCATGCGGTCCCAGATTGTATCATGGACAGGCCCCACAAGTTATTGCGTCAGTTGAAGCACAGAAGGCAAAGGCTCCTTCGCCCCCAGTTTGTGCTCCAGAACTCCAGGTTGGGGCCCTGGTTCCTTCCGTGCATCTCCATCTCTGGCTGCTGGTTATCCACATGATCCAGATAAGGACATGTTTTTCATGTGCTGAATTAGCCAGCTGAGGAACAGCCGTGGGTGCCAGCCAGTACAGAGCTAAATTGGGGAGAGGTGTTCAAAATGGCAGAGCTGAATTTATGCTCAGTAGTAGTCTGTGGCATTTCTGGTTCAGCACTGAACTGCCTTGAAGCTATCTTAACTGTATTGCCAGACTTTAGCTTTAGAAAGTGCTGAGAGCTTGGTGCTGAAGTTGAAATTGGTAACGGTGCTGGAAGGAAGAGCTGGCCTCTGCCCCAGGCTCTCTGAGCAGCTTTGGGCAAGGCATGTTTCTCTCCCTTGCTTTCCCTGTCTCCAGGGTGTGTTGCTACCTACCCACCTTCTTGTAGTCCTGGGAACAATAACAATTAAAATTCTGCTTTGTTTTAAATGCTGCCCTAGAAATGCCATGCATGGGGCTTGTGGGATTCTTTTTGCAGGTGGAGAGAACAATCTCAAATACAGGTGTAGCCACTGGATGCTGAAATGAAGTGGTGAGTTTTGCTAGCACTGGTAATTTTTTCCCCCTCCAATTTCTCATTTGTCAAATCAGATTAAAAATCATGAACTTGTAAATAGGTTGAGAAAAGAATTAATGCTTATTGGATTGAGATGCTACGTGGAGGCCACCACAGAAGAAAGGTCTGTGAAGCGATTAATAGCTTATTTGGTGTCTGGGCTTGGAAGCAATGTAGCAAATTAGACATAGGGGTACATAAAGAATAAGAAGGATAAAAATCAATACTGAACAGCTGTCTTTACTTCCTAGTCTCACACTCCCATGTACTGAATGAAGTGTAATGGAGATGTATGTGATTACTCATTTAATAACTATTATAAAGGGTTTCAATAACGGGACAGACCTCGGGTTCTTTTTACAGTCCTAAATGTAGCATTTCCTTCTTCACATGTCATCACCTGAACTGTTAAAGAGAGTCAACGGTCTGCACGGGCAATATGAAAGTAGTAGTAATAAGTGAGGCCATGCAGCAGTGTAAAATCCAATACCCCAGTTAACAATGAGTGAAGAGTGAAATAAAGCTTGGGTGTCCTCTTTTGGGTGAGGACAGGGGGGAAAAAATGAGCATTAAAACTACTGAAATTGGTAGAAAATGAGAATAGAGGGAATTGTCTGGATCAGCGATATGCGGAGTGCCATACTGGTTATAGGTTTGAACTGTCTTAGTATCAGCTTTTTGACTGTGTGATTACCAACAGACTCAAAACTGTAGGCTACGCAGCTCTGAGTCAAAGACAGCTGATTTTTTTGATACACAGCCCTAAGAGCTAACTAACAACGTACCTGTTGTAGTGTCAACAGATCTGTGGTTTGCAAAAATGCAAATTTCTGTATGTCTGATGAGGTAGGCTGTATGGAGTGGATGTTGTCAACAAGCTGGCTGGTGCTGGTGCTGCTCCATTTCTTCGGGGATAATAGAATCTGGGAACGATTAAGAGGCAGTGTAATCAGTTCCTGGGGGCAGGAGCATACCCTCTTGCTTTTCAGCATTCCCTTGGCTGACTCATGAACTCTGTTGATTGACTTGGGAAGCAAATGAATCCAGCTCTCCTCCACAAGGAAGAGTTATGGAGGCAAGGTGGTGAGAGGAATACATCAGATCTGAGGCAGCTCCTGCCCTCTCTGCTGTGAAATGTGTGGAATTTACAATGGCTACTTAGCTGCTAAGCAAGTAGGATTTCTTTTTTCTTTTTTTGACCTTTAAGGCTCTGTCTATCCTTTAAATTAAGGACTACAACAAGCTATAGCCGGGAAATGCTCACACATAAACATAGAGGACGATCTTGGCAGCTTGCTAGAAAAGAAACTGTAACTAACTATAGTTGTCCAAAAATAAATGCAGCCATAAGATTTGCAAACACTTCATGTGCACTTTGGTAAATGAAGGAAACTGTGTGTTTGGATTCACAGCTCCTTGGGCTACCCTCTTGTTATTCAGCTGTTCCCAAGCAGGTAACTGAGAACTTTCCTTTGTGGTGCAGGGAGACATCCATGCTTTAATGCCCGCTGTATTTCCACACTTCCTTCCACCCAGGATTCCCAAGGGCATTAGTGGCTGGTTAATGAGAGCAGGCAGGCCGGATCCCTGGGAGCTGAGCAGCACCCTGGCCTCACAGGTGAGATGCAGCGTGGTGCAGGGGGGTTAGGTGACCTGCCACAAGGTTTCTGCATGAGTGTGGGCTGTCTGCAATACAAAACAGGTCATCTGTGTTCCAGTCCTACATGTGGAAAACGCAAGAGTAATTAAAGCATGATAGCACTTGAAATGTTTCTTTAGCATTACTTAGTTCTTTTGCCAAATGGTCTCTCTCTTTTTTTTTTTTAATACTGTATTTTGATAGTGGTATGCTATAGGTAGTTACTCATCTCCCAGGCACACAGAGAGGGGGCATAAAAGCTTGCAATACACCAAAGTGTGAATAAGGAAGAGATGGGCTGCACGAGCAGGACTTGCCTTTAACCAAATTTGGTTTATGGTATCTTACATTCAGGGATGAGAAAAAGGCCAGTGGTAAAAAAAACCCTCCCAGAGGCCGAGTGGGCTGGTGACAGGCGAAGCTGCTGAGGGGGAGAGAAGAGACAAGCACATGGAAAATAAGCTCCTGCTCCCTCAAAAACATCCATGCAGAATGATAGTGGGGTGGGTGTGGGGGCGTGTAAGCAAGTAACATCCCAGAAGCTGGAAGAATAAAATGAAAAGGCAGCAGGATCAGCCCGCAGATGAAAGGCAGCCCCTTTAACATTTGCTCCCGGACTCCGGCAACTCTCAGCAGTTGGCTGGAGACTAAGCTGGACGGTCCTGTGGAGCTCCAACAAAGGGACGAAACAAACCCCCGTCCCCCAGGGCCCCCCTCCCCGACAACGCGTGAAACAACTTGATAAATGATTGCTCTGTCAGGGGATGAGGGGATGGAGACGTCTGGGAGCGCAGGGGGAATGTATCTAATTCAGGCATGAGGGGAGCGGGCAGTGGGATGGGGGTACGGCGATCCCCTGCCTCAGCAGCAGAGTCAGTGAGTATGGAGAAGCGGGAAGGGGTGGGCAGCTCTCCATAGGGGTTTCGCGGGAGCAAGCTGGTGTGCTCCCCCCAGCTGGCCGGGTTGGGGGGGGGGGGGGGGGCAGTGGTGCCCTGCCTCCAGCCCCCCCCAAGCCGCCGGCCCTCGCTGGCATTACCTCATGTAATGGGGATGGCAGGAAATACAAACCTCCCCCCGCCGCTCCCAGCCCAGCCCAATAAGGGCTGCTGATAGCATTGAAAGCTGCAGAAACAGGAGCCCATGCCCTGGCTCTATTCAAAGGAACATTAATTACTCTAAAACAAAAACAAGAGGAGTTCACAGCTGGGGCCCAACACTTCAGCTCCCCCTCCCTCCCTCCCCTGCTGCTCCTCCAGAGTATGTGCAGGCCAGCTATTTATACAGTCTCCCCTCCCAAATGACTGATATTGGGCCCGGAGCACCCTTGGTGCTCGACCCTCTGCCACTGGGATTTATAGGGATGGTGCTGCACAGGCATCTCGGAGGCAGAGGCAGTCCAAGGTCTGGATCCATGCTGCAAGAGAAGCTGTGTGCCACTGCCACAGACCAAAAAAAGGGCTATGTAATTTGTGAAAAGCTGTGGCAGCTGGAATAGTGAGCTGTCCTGCATAGTCCAGAGGGCTGCCGATGGAAACCTGGGCTTATCTCGGCAAAGGGTAGGAGGGAGCAGTGGGGAAGCTTTGGGGGGAGTCCTGCTGGAAGGAAGTAAGGATTTGGTGGTGGTGTATTTTTTCTCCCTCCCCCTCTGTGGGAACTGAGCAGAGAACTTAATTTAGAACCCTCCTGAGCTGCTGGTTAATAAACGCTTGATCCAGGAGGCAGCTGCTGCCACCACTTACAAGGTGACCTGGAGCCCTGTTCCAGCGTGTCCCAGGCCACTATGTCATGAGTACCAGTTGCCAGGAATAGAGAGCATGACAATGTGTATAAATAAATAAAATGGGGTTTGAGTGCACTTCTGTGTTCAGCTGATGAAGAGGAAGAGCATAGCTTCAGGACAACTAAATGCTGAGTTTGTTGTTCTGGTTGCTGTCATCCATCCAAAGATAAGCTGGCCCCAAGCCTTGCTCTTGGGGCAGGTTGGCAATAAATGTTAACAAAAATAGGTAAAATATGGAGACTACCCGTGAGGAGGAGTGCTCTGAAATGTGGAAGGCAGTGTTTGCCAGCTGTCAGCTCCAAGCATGTCTTCACTGGAGAATTTGATCTCCCCTGGGTATTGCCCTTCCCCTTCTCCTCTATGCTGCTGCCCCAAGGTCTGCAATGAGCTTAGCAAGTGCTTTGGCACAGGGTGAGGTGGCTCATCTGCCCTGGAAGCAGTGCGTTCATTTAGGCTGCTAACCCTCTGACTGTGCAGTAAAGATAGACACTAAAGCACCTGAGTGCTCAAAGCCCTCTAGCACTTCTGTGAATTCATCTTGTGTTTCCAGAAGATTAACAAATTCCCCCACAGTTCATAGGAAAGTGATTTTGGAACAGCTACACACATGGCGTGAGAGCTATGAGAGATGCCCCTGGAAGTGCTGGTGTGGGCAGCCCCTTCAAGAATCCAGCAACTGGTGTATAACTGCAGGGTAGCCACTTGCACTCATTTTAGATGAAGTTAAATGATATTCAGCTGAGTTAAATAGACCTATTTATAATGTGGAGTGGCCTGGTTCAAGCACAGTTGCAAATTAGGAGGACGGAGATAGGAAATTAGTCAATCCTTTTAATGCTTTACCTAGCACTAAGGAGAAACTGCCGATGGCCATGCCTGCTCTCCTCTTGGTCCTGCAAAGACCATCAGTGCTTTGGTTTGTTACAGAGATAGCTGTCAGCCCTGATAATTCCCTTGGGCTTCACTTTTGGAAAGTTTGCCAAAGCCTCGCTGTATTGGAAAAATCCAACATCTAGGAAGACTGTGCTATTTTGGATTGGGTTGGATTATTGAGAAAGGAGGGGATAGTAGAAAGATGTTTCATATGATATTATCTCTACATTCTTTCTCTATACTTAAATTTATTTCTTGTGGACCTGAAACACTGGCATTAAATAACCGCTAAACCCATAAAAATTAGTAATAGTACAGGCAAGGCAAAGAATGATGTTCTTTGTGATCGTTTGCACTGAGCTGCAGCACAAAAGTTATAGAAGTGTAACACAGGAAACTTTTTAGAATGCAGACTTTTTCTCACAGTCTAGCAGAGAACAAGTCTTGTAACGCTGGGTATTTGCAAGTGCATGCTGCGGTCAGAAAAGTAGGCAGCCTGTTTGTTTTTCATTTACTGCAAGTTCCCAGCTCTTATAGGACCATCATCCACCACCATCATGTAGCACTTCACCTTGTTCACCATCAGCCTTGTCTAGTACTCTGGGCAGTAACCTTCTGCTGAAGGTGGGAGAGGACAACTGAATGCCATGATTTCTTTTAAAGCCCCTGCAGTGTACTTTACCAGAACTTGTAGTCTTACATAGTGGTAGTTGTTGGTTGGTGGGTTGTGTGTGTTTTTTTTTTAAAAGGAAGTAATTTCCGACACAAAAGGGAAGTATTTTTTCATGCAAGACATAATTAAACTGGAATTCATTGCCACAGGATGTTGTGGATGCCAGAAGTCGAGATAGGTTCAAAAAGCAATTAAGCAAATTCATGGAAGAGAAGTTCATCGAGGGCAATTAAGCACAAAGATATAATCTCTGGCACAGGAAGTCTTAAGCCACAGTTTGCTGGAAGCTGGTAAGGGGGAAGCCTTATGGTATGCTTGCACCAGTCCTACCCACCCACCATGTATTTGCTGTGAGTCGCCGTGTTGGGCAGGATATTGGGCTCCAGGGACCTTTGGTCTGACCCAGTCTGATGCTTATATTCAGCTATTGTGCTTCAGACAAAATTTACAGTGTCCTGGTTTTGCTAAGGAAATGCTAACAGCATGTAGAAGTGCATGTGACCCTTTGGAGTCCCTTTTGTGTCCTTTGCAAGCAGAAACAGGAATCAAGGCTAGGTCTTCTGGTGGCAGAGGACAGAGCTGGGCTCACAGGTGAGGGAGGGGGGCAGTGGAGAAGGAAAGGAAACCAAGCTGCTCAACCACTGTCCTGCTGGCACATGGCATGATCTGCAGACCGCCTGACTTGGTGCTGGTGAACGAGCTCCAGATGCTTCATGTGCTTCCAGAAAATTGTGTCTGCCTGAGTCCCGTCTTCCAGTAACCTGCCCTTATCTGCCAACTGCTTTCTCTGGTACATCCAAAACAACGGTGCCTTTTAAAATGGACTTAAAGTGAGACTTCATGCTGATTAATAGCATGTAGATATGTAAAGTAGTTCTTCAGATGGAGAATAACTTGATTTTTAGCCTTTTCTTTAGTTTCACGCTTCCTGCAGTTCCCTTTGGTTCAGAAATTTAGGTGAAGCACCTAAATATGATGTTGGATTGCGCTGTCATTCAAGGTAGGTAACGCATGGTTATTACTTCAAGATAAATCAAGTGTTTTCTGATAACAATAATGCCACTTGATTTATATTGAGAACTGTAAAAGCAGTAACCAATAACCCTCAGGTCCTCCCTCCCCACCCGGGGCAAGCCTGTAACTGTGAGCTGCACTGTGAGAGGATGCGTATCAGGGTGCCACAGGTATCAGAAGTAGTTTCTGTCTCAAATTCACTGGTGATTCTGGGAAGGAAATAGGCAGTGTATTAATTAAATTCATGGGTGTTAAAAATACTAAAGGAGTACTACTAAAAAGTGCAAGAGCCTAGAGAGAGATTAAAATATAAAGAAATTCAAATTGGAAAGCGTATGCATATCATATCTGGACATAAATAATCTAAACCAGAGCTAGTTGGTGGGGATGTTCGAGATGTGAGAACAAGTGTGCTGTCTTCCGACTTCTGGCCAACATCAGTATTTCATATTTTACTTGAACCTTCAGTTCTTGAAGATACTTTGAAAATATGATCCAAGTATATGCTCAGTTTAGAGAACCCAGCTGAGCCTAGTGTTCATTATAATTTTTAAAACATTGTGAATCCACTAGGTTGTATTTTTCGTGGGGCCGACGCCATGTTCTAAATGTTTTAGAGACTAAAACAGACCACTAGTTCAAGAGAGGCTATAAGAGTATGCAATATTTTGCATGATTTTCTTCTTAAATGTGTGCTAATACAAAGGAAAGCTACTGACTGCATGTAAAGGAATGTTATACCATAAAACGTATTAAGACTGGCAGTAGCCTCTACCCTTTTGTGTAACCTTGTTTCTGAACATCTTAATACCAAAAAAGATTTTAAAATTTTGTGGAAGTCATAGAGTATCAACCAGAATTACAGTGGGAGAATGATCCTATTGTCCAGAACGACTGGCAGGCTGAGTATATTGGCTGTTTACCTGTATCTAAAGGACACAGACACCAAGAGAGCCAAGGGAATTGGGCGATAGAAATAATAGGAGAAAGCAAGAGGTGAAAATTGATTGAGCACAAGGATTGACTCCTAAAAAGGAAGAGGAAGCTCTGCTCTTGAAACACCTATACTGGACTTGTACATTGGAGGGTGGCAGACTATCCACCGAATGCTCCAGGGTTAGAAATAGGATCTTGTATGCATGCCATTTGTGTCTCTGTGAATTTTAACCTCAATAAAGTCCACTGGAAAGCAGGAGGTGGTTAGTATCATGAATCAGTAGTGAGATCATCTCAGTAACCAATATCAGGATTATTTGACAAAGTAGGAGATTGAGGACACTTTGGATACGCGTTCCCTTGGCAGACTTGGGCTAAGTACTAAACAAGCCACTCAGGATTTGCCAGAAGGTGTAAGAAGGAATTAGATGGCAAATATACAATGATCTTGCTATGCGAGTCAGTGCTCTGGAGGCTAGCTGACTGCGCTCAGCAGTCAGTTTTTGATGGAGATGTTATTCCTCACCGATAGGGAAGAAAGATCGGCGTCTCCTCAAATACTGCTTTTCTTCCAGTGGTGGATGGCTGTCAGGCTGGTAATCTCACACTCACCTTTCTCTTTGCCTAAATGATGTGGTGTGGGCCATGTTGTGTGACCTGCAGGGCAGATGTGCAGCCCACCTCCCCTTTAGCTTCACAACAATATCTGCTCTAGGTTTTGTCTGCATATAGCAACAGCTATACTACTTTTAAGTCCTCACTCTAATCTGAATGGCTGTGCAGGTGTGGGCAATACCTAGGCAAAAATCCCTCCTATTTGGTTTGGATGGAAGAGTTGGTGGTAGTAACTGTAGAGTTGATACTGCCTCCTACCACTTTTCAGAGAAGGCTGAAGGTTTTGGACCTGAAAAGCCTTGTTTCTCAGCATTTTTTTTTTTCGCTGCTCTTGTGGTGACTTGAACCATCTTTTCCTTGAATGCAGCTCACACAATGAAGTTAAAGTCATGTCTTCCCTGTCTCCTTCCTCTTTCAATTTGACCTGCTTTCATGTCCAGGGTTTGTCCACCTCCTTGTATTGAACCTTCTGAGCAGGTTCTGGATGAGAGCGCTGGCCCAGCTTGTTCTCATTTCTTGTCCTGAGTCATGCTTAATATTAGATACTTTGAAAGAAAGAGTAAAATCCTGCAAAGACAAGTGGGAAAACTGCAGAATTGTCTTGACTCCAATTGCTGACATTGTTGATGTTTTGTGGTTTTTAATCTTATTAGGATTATTGCTTCAATAAATACCTTGCAGAGAAGAGTTCTGTGGGTTAGTTCTGTCTGTATGGGTGCAGCAGTGTTTTCTTTCATCACTTCCAAATCTATTGTCTTATTTATTTGGATAGCTCCTTGTTCCTGACTTATGGGGAGAAAAAGAGGGTGGGAATAGAGAATAGGTGCATCCAGATGGCTTTCTCTGCCTGCGTTATGTTTCATATGCTTGGATCATTTTACCTCTTACTTATCGCCCCTTGAACGTAGCCCAGAAATTCGAAAACCATTACAGTTCTTATTCAGCAAACTCTTTACTGGACTGTAGGCCAACCAAAATCATGCCAACGAGAGTTCAACGAGTCTGAGTTCAGTAACGTGTGTGTTTTGTAACCGAGTTCTTAGATGAGCATCTTTCTGGAGCTCTAATGCATGTCAACTCTTTCTGGACTTAAGTTTCTGATATTTTGTTTTGTTACAAAGACAAACAGGTTGAATGCAATGTTAGAGACTGAAATTGTGTTTTCCATATTATTCTTTATCTCTCTTTAATGCAAAGCTCCACATCTGGTTTGTGGTTTTCACAATGACTGGAAACTAAGCAGATGTTTTCCCTGCACTGCCCATGAGGGCACTTAGATCTTTCTCCGAATGGTTACAATTAATGTGGAACCCATCCATGTCTACAATTAGTTCAGACTCTCCTTGCCAATTTGCATAACCTTGCACTTGTGTGCACTAACATTTATTTGCTGTAACTTGGGTGGATCCTTCAGATTTTATTTTTCTATTTCACACTGGTTTTAACTAACCTATAGAGTGGTATTGTCAACATTTTTTTTTCCTATTTCACATTGTATATGCCCCTTTCCAGATCATTTAATGTATTAAATGTTGATCATAGTATCCGCCCCTGGGACTTCCCCCATTAACCTTCTGGAAAACTGGCCATTTATTCATGCTGTTAGTTTTTTCTAAATTAGCTTTAATCTATTGACAGATGTTTACCTCTCACCCCATGACTAGTTTCCCTAATAGGCTGCAGTGATTCATATTACCAAAGGCTGTTTGAAAATTCAAATTAATTATATCTACCAGTTTTTCTTTAACTGCTGTCTTGACTCTCCTTACAGAAAATATGGAGGTGCCCATTTTTCTTATGGAAATACCATGCTAATCTGTGCCTCCTGTATGGCATTAATCTAACTTTCATAACTGCTCAGTTGAGCCATTTTACCAGGTACTAAAATAAGGTTTACAAGTGTCTGTAATTCCCAAGCTCACCGTTGCTTTTTATACACGAATGCACGGTATTGCCTGCCCTGCAGCTTTGCCACTTCCTATTTAATTTTAATGATCAAGCTGCCAGCAAAATAAGTAATATGCTGCTTCACTCTTAACATTGTTTGAAACTCAGGCGAGTGCTACTCGGGCTAGTTTGTTTCCAATTTAAATTAATTTTATGTGACTCCAGGCATCAGTGGGTTTTTACAGCGCCTGCTCGTTACTGGCGCCCATCAAGGGCTCCTGCAGGGTTCAGCTCTCTGCGGCTGCAGTGCCCTCCTGTACCGACCTGTCCTGTGTAGCCCCTCCAGCCTCTCCCTCTGGAGACACACTTTGAAAAGGTCTTCCGAGTATGTTGACACCACCTTACCTTCAGACTATTGGGAAGCTTAAACAGGTTTGTTAAAATCAGAGATTTTCACTTTCTAATTAAAACAAGCAAGCAAGAAATCAGTGTTTAAATACGATTTTAATATTTTTTGCCTTTTATATTAGTAAAAGTTCTTGCTGCTATCTGGAGATTTGCAGCCACATTCAGTCTTTACATTCAATTCAGTATTTTCTTCTGTATGTGTTTAAGCAATTTACGGCTTTACTGTACATTTACTTGGATTCATTTTAATGTTTTAAGTTACGAAATTGTAACTTTCTTCCTGTTTACAGAATAAACTATGTGCTTATGACATATATTAAAGTGCTTTTAGTTTTAAAAAATGAATTTAAAAATGCACTATAACTTTCTAAAATGGTTTGATGATGAAGTTTAGTACTAAGTTGTGTTAAATGAGATGCTTTGCACCTAAAACAGATTTACTGCAGGTAGCCAACTGACCTGGGTGATTTCTGATCCTTGGGTCCTCTGGGGTTCTATGAAGTCAACATCTCAGCATCTTACATACGGCTTTTATTCAGAAATTGACAAGGGAAAGTAAGTTTTTGTCTGGCAGCTCAGTGCTCCCCAGTGAACCAAGGACTGTGCTCGGGTTGTAGGTAGGTGCTTGACAGCAGCCTTGTCCTCCCATGCGCTGTGCTGCAATGCCATGAGTGACTACGAGATGGGCAGAGAAAGGATGATCCACTTGTAAAATAACATGGCAAAGAAAACTCAACTGGCTAACTGGATTTAGGATTAAAAATCCTAAAACCTCCCTGTGCCTGGTCATCTGTGATGCCCAGGAGCTGCTGCAGACCTGTGAGTGAGCAGAGGGGGGGACGCAGGTAGGGGAGCTGGGCACCAGCCTGACAGTGTTGCTATAAAGTTACCTGTGAAATTCACATCCATGTGAAGGGAATAAACAGAAATGAAGTGCATACTGTTCGTTGCTCGCAGATGGGCTCCACACATGTCAAGGCTCAATTTATCCTATCAGTAAAGGTCTATTCCGGGCTTTTCAGTGCTCTTTGCCAGTTCAGTCTGGGAGTCATTTTACACCTCTTGGCAAATATTTGGTTTGGATGTTTTTAAGTGTGATTTAAGTGATTGATTAAAAGTCAGAGGAAGCTTCAGCTTTTACTACTTAACAGTAATTTCATATTCAGTTTTAGATAAGTTTTTAAGGTATTAGTGTATCTTAAGCAATTGAGTGTAAAATTTCAGTGGATCTAAACAGCACATACTGCTGTTTTTGTAGACTTTGCACTGGTGCTGGTATCCCAAGTCAGATCCTGTTCATATCTCCTTTAGTGATATCGTTAATATTCCAATGATTTGTTTATATTCCTGTTCACAGGGGTGGAAGAAATTTTCAGTAGAAAGCCTTGAAAATGTTAGGCTAAGCATTATTTCTTTATTTCTAAGTACTCAAGTGCATCTTGGATTTAGTAGACTCAGATATTGCAGAAATGGCATGTTACACCCAATCATCCTATTTATCTCCTACCCTTGTAGTGTCATGCTGATTCCTTCCTATAGTTTGCAGCATTGTTCTTCAGAGGCATTGCAAACTTTTCGGCTCTTTAAACATGCTTTCTGTGTGCTATATTTTGACTGGCTTTGAAGCCTCTTCCCCTCATACCTTATCAGGTTTAATTCCCCTGAGCTGATTTCCTGCAATGGAATTATTTCCCCTGCCACTGTGGTTCCATCCCGTGCTGCACCTGGTCCCAGCAGCCTGCGGAACATGGTCCTTGGCATGCGAGTGCTTGCAGTTTGCTGTCCTAACTGTGCTTCTTCAGGCACCACAGTGCATCTCAGATGTTTAAAGAATTCAGCCTTGCTGCTTTCCTGTGCATTAAGAAAATATTTTTTCAGTTTTATAGAACAACAAAGTGAAATGCCCAACATTGTGAAGGAAGTCTGTGGCACAGCTGGGAAATGAACTCTGATCTCCCCGTGTCTGTCCAGTACCTTAATGACACAATTGTCTCCGCTGCCTCGTCTCAGATTTGTCTCTTGAAGTTGAATGAGCATGTCAAACTGCATTTTTCATCTCTTTTCTCTTGCCCCTGCTTATAGCTTGAGGCATTGGAGGAGAATGGAGTTTTTACATGTTGGGAGTCTTCTTCAATACTGTTCTTTTATTGCCTTTTTTTTTGCCTGCTTTTTTACACCCCAAGTCGTGTGAAATCAAGTCTCTATTTTCTCTTATGTCTGAAATACAGTTTTGCGTATTCGTACACATACTTGGCTGTTAAAAGTTTCGTCTTTGGCCTCCATTTTAATGATGTAACAAGATATTTATTTATTATTTTTTTAAGGACCCTTACATTTTTCCCTCCTCTGTGAAATTCAGCTCTAGGCAACCAGTGTTTTCTGCGTTTGCCATCTAAGTCACGTTTTTTCCTGTTGGAATTTTACTATCCCCAGCCTGATTCATTGTGGAATACAAACCCTTTTCTGCCTTGTACACAAAAATGGATGTACAGGGTTAGATCAAAGGTCCTTCTAGCCCAGCATCCTGTCTCTTGTTGTACAGCGGATACCCAGGGAAGAGTGTCAGAACAGGGTAATCGAATCGAGCAATGATACTTCCCTAGACTGTGCTCCCAGCCTCTGGCTCGTATTTGTAGTTCAGAAACTTTGTTTTATATTTAACAGCCCTTGATAAATTCACACACACACGCACACACACCCAACACACCCCTTCTGTGAATTTGCTTGTTTCTTCTGTGAACCTGTGTACACTTTTAGCATCCATAATATTCCACGACAAAGAGACAGGCAGATGAATTATTCCTTGTGCAAGTAAGAGTCTCCTTTTGTTTGTTTTTATCCTGATAATTTCATTTGATGCCTGTCCTTTTTTCAGAATGGGCTACAAGCACTCATTCTTCATACATTTCTGGGGTTAGTCTTTGTTGCTTTGCATAATTGTTTTTCCTGCAGAAGCTGTTTCATGTGTTTAATCCCTGTTGTTGCCCTGCTCCAGCTTTTCAGTTCTTTCCCACCCCCACCCCCCCAAAAGTGGGACCAGAACTGCATATAGTGTTGAAGGTGTAGACTCATTGTGCATTTATAAGGAGATACAATGATTTACGTCCCTTTCCTTGACATGTTTACTAATATTAATTCTTTTTTGACAGCTTCCACTGTATTACTTCTACTTTCAGGGTTCTGCATGCTGCTGCCCTAGCTGCATCTCTGCTGAGCTTTTCCCCGTGCACTTTTGCTTATGATCTGGACCCTGACAGTTACTGTTGCTTCACCAGAATTTCCCTTTTCCTCTTGCTTCTCCCTTTTTATGCTTCCACCATATCAGAAAGAGCTTCCTTCCTCCAGTGCTCCTACCCACCTTGATCTCTAAATTCCCACTGACGATTCATACTACAAAGCCCTTCAAAGCATCTGCTCTTTTTTCCCCTTATCTAGTGTACCAGCACTGTCAGGCAACTTTCTATTATGCTGGAAATAAAAAATGCCTCTAAGATGTGTGCCAAGCTCACAGAATGTAAATCCACATATGTATATCCAATCCACTCTTCTTTCTCCTTTTCCTCGCCGCCATCTGTCTTCTAATCTGGTTCCTGTGTGCATTAAGGTATAATTTTACACCAGTCTGGTTAATTCCAACTTTACTTCTAGTTTGCACTGTTTAAAAGTGTCGTACATTAATAGAGTTTAATCTGCTCGCACCATGCGCAGCATCTCAAGGAAAGCAGCACTGCAAGACTTTAAGAAGCAGTTCAGGGAAGTCTGGGGCCTCCTCTGTTCCTGTCTGGGAGCTTTTGGATAGAAATCACTCAGATGATCTGTGTAACTTCAGCATAATAAGCCTGATGTTCCCTCTCAGTGTTGGACCCGCTGCACCACTGATGTGCAGATGTGCAGCCTGTTTGCTTTCCAGATGTGTTGGATAGTATACAGATGGACACACACACACACAGGGTTGGAGAGGGACCGAGCACGTCATGTTTGCTGCTTACACTGTACGCTGGGTCAGCATGTAAGTGTTAGTCCACTGTTGTCCTGGATGAGTGGTCCTGGCTGGATCTGTAAGAGAGGAATCTGCCGTTGGGTTCCTTTCTGTGCAAGTCCTAGTACTGCTGTCTGTTTTAACCACAACCAAGGGAATATAGGGGAACTCTGTTTTATAGCAGTATAACCTATAGTTGCTATATCACCGTTACAGATTATTAACTTACCCTGATTTGCTCTTTCTCCCCTGAAAGTGTAGAGTCTGTTACAGTTTCAACAAAAAGGGGCTGTTACGGGCTCCAACCATTTAAAAAACTGGGAATTGTGTTCAGTTACTTCTGTATGGACTTTGGACCTTGGTCGGAGCTGGGGATGCACATCATTCTGCAGATGCAGTGAGGCAGGATCAGCGTCCTTCTTCTGTCCTCCACAACCACAGAGTCTCGCTGCAGTGTGGTTTGGCAGGTCAGCAGCATTTCAGGTCACCTGGTTGTGGAGGTGCTGAGGATGGCTCTGTCCTTAAGGTCACATCATTGCATTTACCTGTAGAGTTGTGATTCACAGAAAAGTCCAAATCTCTTTCTCTAATATATAGCTCCACACCATGTAATAGTGGGTTGGAATAAATCTGTTAGCTGAGCGTTAAGTTGTTAAACTAAATTAGAAATGGATTAATGCTGTAATGGTCAGAGGTCTAGTCTGAGAGTTGTTAGGCTCAGGTTTAGTGCTCTGCATTTGGGCTTCCTGTGTGATCTTGGGCAAGTCACTTAGCTTATCTGTGAGAAGTCCACATAGTTGTTGTGAAGTAAAATGCCATCAGGATGCATGCATGAAGTCCTCTTGTGTAAATGTTACTAGGCTTATACAGAGATTGAAGATAAAGTTAGCAAAACCGGTCCCTCTTTGTCAGCCCTGTGTCCTAAAGGATCTCTGTGGTCGGAACCCCCCCACGCTTAAAAGTTCCCATATAACCAAATCTTACAAATATACTTGCATAGGATGTTCCTAAATAAATTATGTTGCACTTAAATGATTAGCTGTTGAATCTAATGCTTATGATTGTATTGGCAGTGTGATCTGCTTCTGTAATGAATGTGGCTCCAAGCCATTCTGATGTTAAAAAAGGGACAGAAACAATCAGTAACCCCTGCTGCCAGGCAAAGGAAGGATGAGGGCCAGAGCTGACAAAAGCTTAATCTTTCTCCCTCTCTGTTTTTCTAAGAGTTTGAGCTAATCGCTGATAACCAACACTAAAACATCTGAATCATAAATCTATTCAGCTACTGTGTGACTCCCAACAGCGTATGAACTGTTTGTGCCTTAGCTATTCCCTTCCCTGCTGAGCCGTGCCTCGCATCTATCTCACATATATAGTCCCTCCTCATCATCTTTGCAGTTTTAAAACAAAATTCTCGTAACACTTCTTACATTTAAGCCATCGGGGCACCCTTTCCATGGTAGCTCCCTTTTAAGGTAGCTTTAGGCAGAAGATGAAATCACAGCAAGGAAGTCCAAAGACCAGGGTTGAAGCCTACACGCTCATCTTTTTCCCCCAGTCACCCCCACCCCCTCACGAGCTGGCATCCTGCTTCCCGCTATTGTGAGAATTAATCCTTCAGTGCTCCTTGCTGCTTTACCTTCCATATAGCCAATAAGCACAGACTGAAAGGTTGGATGTGTGTTCGAAGGAATGAATAGCAACGGATCAAACTGCTCTAGCTCTCTTGCCAAGTGCTATTAGGAAAATATAATCATTTGCTTTTCATCTGAAAAATAATTATGATACCTCAGTTTATACAGAAGTGAGTCTGGGCATTTTGGCAGGTTTTTTTTTTCTTCCTTCTCAGATCAGTGGTCAAATTGGGGGTGTGTGGGGGAAAGCAAATTCCTAACTTTGCACTCCAGCTGGAAACCAATACAGAGGTAGTCCTGCGTGCTGTTCCTTGATTGCTGGCTGTGGATGTGCTCCTGTGTTGACCGAAGCTGCCCACAGTAAATGCGTAGGTGGAAATTTTTCAACATCAGAATTTATTTTGGAGGAAAAGAAAGTGACATTATGGTGTTTGTGGTTGGATAACTTTCTTCTGTGCAAGAAACCCTGGAATGAGCAAATTTTGTAGTCTGCAGAGTAGGATGTGATTTTTTTTGTTTGCTTTTTCTTCTTCTATTTTGACTGGGTGGAAGTGACATGGAGGTTATTGGGTTAAAATGACTTCCTGAAATTTCTATGTGCTGGAAGGGAATGAGTTGGGAAACAGTCGTTGGAACTCCTCTTGCTAAAGCTTTATCAGTGAGGCTGAGTCATGGGAAATGTTACCACCCGTTAGCACAGTGGGATTGAGCCCTCTGGGAGTGACCAGGTCAGAGTCATCTGTGCTTATGGGCAAGTAGGTGTTTCAGAACAGTAGCAGCATGTGCATGCATTGATCAAAATACTGGGGTGTACAGAAGAGAGCTGTGCTCAGTCTTGAAAGATGTGCGTCTTTGGCATGTGTAGGGCATAGCACAAGTAAGGCTCGCGTGCCCTCTTATAAGGAGGTTTGGAAATCATAGGATTGTATTATACCCAAATGTTTTATATGCATTTTATTTAAAAGTTTGAAGGAGATCAATGTATGGAAACTAAAACATGAAGAGTATGTAACTGATGGTTTGGGAGGCTTGGCAGGCACCTTCTGAGAGGAGACTCTTAAGCCAGTATTGGTTTTCAAAGTGGAGATGTCTAGGATGAATTTGTTCTTCAAAGGAAAGTAGTGGTCCTTGTTCTCAGCACTGTATGTTCTGTGTCGTCTTGCACTTTTGCTAGATTTCTGTGTTTTACCTTTGAAATACTTAACTATTATTTTTAAATCTAATTTACTTTGTTGTCTTTAAGTTGGTTTTAACATTCTTGCAGTGAAATCAGATCCTGCAGAGGAAGGCTGTTCTTTGGGAGTTGCTTAACCAGCATGGCTTTCCCTAAACTTGAATTTTTCTTAGTTCCTTAGTTTTGCTCCTTTTAAGCACCTGCTTTGGACAGAAGTGCTGGACGGGATGAAACATTTCCTTCACTACTGAAAAAAATGTAATTGGTAGTGTTGTAATTCAGGCTTCTTGCCTGTGTGAAGTGCCCAGTGCAGGTGTCCTTGCTGCTATCTGTGGGACTTAGTGTTTGGAGAGGTTTGAGCAAGCCTGTCTATAAAAAGGCCTGCCATCCTCTGCTGGTCCTTGTTGTCTTGCAAGCATTAAGCTTCATGGGAAATGTAGGCATTTGTCTCTATTTTGTGTGTATTGAAAAAGAGCAGAGAACAGACAAGTGGGTTGCCTGAAGTCACCTAGCCTGACAGAGCTGGGAATAGGTTTCCTGGCTCCCAGTACTGTACTTTAAATCACAAGATTAGTCTTTTTTGAAAAGGATAATCTGTATGTTCAAAGAAGGCTTTATAAAGCTCCCATTAACCCTGGTGCTGTACCTAGTGAGGAATCTAATTTATGTTGTGGCAAATGAAAGCAGTTTCGAAGACCTTAGTGCTGCAGGTCACTGTCAGACCTTCAAGGTCTGTTGCCACCAGTTTAATTTTTCTCCTGCTTGGATTCGCCTCTGTCATTCCTGAGAAAGGAGGCGCAAAGCTGTACTCCTGAGGAAAGATTTCCCGAGACATTCAGTTGTGGGTAACTGAGAACAAGGTCCATGTGTGGTTTTTTGCTATGCATAGTTAATATACAGAATGGCTAATGTTCCCACTCCTTCCTTGAGAGAGACACCTTCTGGCAAAGCTCTTTTTTATTGCGTTTTATCACTTAGTGAAGATCGGAAGATCTGAATTCCAGTAGCCAATGACTGGAAATGTCCTTTCAAACTAAAATGTTGAACTTTAGAGTTTACCCCCAGGTCCTTAAGCTACCTTATCTGAATGGCAGAGGGAATTTTTTTCCAGTTTTCTTCTGTTATCAAGGTAGAACACAGCATCTGAATGTTAGAGAAGTAGCAGTACGTTAATCTCAGCCTTGCTTTTACTCAAAGATGTTTTGTGAGTGGTGTTTTACTCAAAGTGTTTTACAGAGTTGGCTAAAGATTATCTAACTTTTGGGTGGGTGAGGAGAGGGAGACAGACAGAGGTTTAGCTTTCATCACTGAGTGCGTGAAGTGAGAATAAAAGCCAGAGCTTTCCTGATCCCTTGCTCTACTAATAACAGTTTTACAAGCTGGTTATATAATTATCTGTTACCATGGATTTTTTTTTCCCCACTTCAGGCAGATCAGCTATTTCATCCAACCAAAGCATTTTGTGTGGATCTTTGGATAATCCAGTGTCATCACTTCTATGCTGAATTGCAGTAACAAAGCTGGCTATTACAGTTTACAAGATGTAACAAACCTTTGTGGGTTTTTTTAAATGTAGGGAAACAGGTCTGGGTTTTTTCTTTTTTTCTTATTCTGGATGGCAGGAAAGAATTTAGGGGAAAAAGGTACTCCAACTAATGTCTGTAGAGTAAGTGTTATAGCAGTAGACCTGGTTTCCTCTGTGTCTGGGCAATAGTTTACTGCGCTTCCCTCAAATTACAATGCTGTTTATAATATGTGTTTTAAGAGTGCAGTTAGCATTAATATTTATGAACATAATAATAAAGGTAATTAACATTAATAATAATTCAGCATTTGTGACAGATGTAACTATTATTGCATAAATAGCCAAGTGTTTGTAGCAATCTGCAAATTTATTGGCTTATAAAGACGACATTAAATTAAGCTAGAGAAGAATTCCTGTATGGCGTATGTGTTGAAGAAGATGTTAATCCTGCGCTCTGGAAGGAGAGCTACAAGCACTCCATCACCTTTTTTATGGAGCAGCATTGCCAGATGTGGAGTCAAACACGGAGCATCTGTCTCCTAAGCACATGAAGGGCTCTGTATTATTTCCCTTGGCAAACATGTGTGAGCTGAGCTCTTTCCAGACGCGGGTGGAGGGGTGGTTCGTGGCCACCTCTGGCTGAGAGGCCTTAGGACAGTTGCACCATGACACTTGTGTGAACATGGAATTACTCACAGTGTGTTGCAAGAAGCAGCTCCTGAGATTTTATCCTTTACTCAGCCTAAACCCCCTGGGACTGCCAGCTTTTTGTTTTGTTTTTCTGAGCAGACCCTTCTCCCCCTGGCCTTTCCCCAGCTGCAGGGAAGGGAACGGGAATTTCCATGGGGCTCCTAGCTCATCTCCCGGCTGCTCCCAGCCCTGAGAGCTGTTACCAGACAATCCTGTTGGGTCCTGTCTGAGTTTTTACTAGCATCCTGTGGAAGATGCTGCCTCTGGGGGACTTTTCCACATATCCGATGAAATACAGGGGTTTTTTTTGGACAGGGCTGAAGGTACATTGTGAGTACTGGAAGAGGGAACAAAAACAATTTATTTTGACATTAGACCCCATGGTGATGTGCATTACAAAGCTGGGGCTGTGTAAGGAACTGACTCACGTTACAGTATTTAACAGGCTTGAAACACCATATTCTATGACAAGCCTATCCCGTAATGCATATATGTCTCATTAGGGTGGTAGCATCTGTGTTTGTTATAATAATTTAAAAAAATATATAAAACTCATTAATTTGTGTGTTGAAGTATGTCTGGACTGTGTAAGTTTGGAATAACCTCAGCGAGTGTGATAGATAAGAAAGGTAATGCTTTTGGTTCTCCAGAGTAGTGCAGGCAGTTATCTAGGAGTTTGAAAGAGACCTGTTAGTTATGATTCTACAAACTGTTACGCCATGGAATAGATGTGCATTCTTAAAACTTATTTTCAGACTTGAGACCAAGCCTGTTGCAGACAGGCAGCATACACATCTGAGTAGCTGGCTGGCTGCATCATAAGGGTTGATACTGGTAGGCAGCTATTTCATACTTTTGCAAATTCTTCTTTGCTGAATCAATAGGGGGAAAAAAAGTACTGAAACTTGGATTTCACTGTAGCACTGTGGTGGAATTCACCCACCATTCATCTTGGCCACGCTTGGTGGTAGAAACCTGCGGGGTACCTGTGTGTGGCTGCGGGCTCTCTCGGTGGCTTCTCTTTTGTCTGACCCAGAGCGAGAAGGAGCAGTTTTTAGTGCCGACAGCACTTTAAGGCCTATCACCCCGCTGAGCTACCAGCCAGGGTTTGTTTGTGGTGGGTATGCTGTGGGCTGCACTCCGCGGGGCATCCAAAGGGGAGGCAGAAGAATGGCTGGCTGTGGAGATCAGATTAAAGGGAAAAAGCAAGGCTTTACAGCCTTTTCTATCTTAATGTATTTTACCGTTTCATCCTGCTTTTTCAGGCAAGGGTGACCAGGGATCTTTCTTCCCCCATTCAAAAGCCAGGTTGTCAGCTTTGTTTGGAGGGCAGAAGGGTTGTAAGGGAATCACCTGAATCCTTAAGGAGCAATCTGGGCTTTTTGTTCATTTTGACTCCTGTGAAGATAGTTTTCTCCTAGCTTGCTTATCAACTGTCAGCTAATAACATCCTGGAGGGGGCAGTGATGTAAATGCCAGAGCACCACTCTGTTGCTGTGACAGAAGTTTGGTGGCAGGAGTGCAAACCAGCCGCATAGCTTGAATGCCATGGTGCCTCAGTAGTGCACGATGGCAGTGAGTAAATCCCCTGGAGCTGCAGCCGGTGCATGAACTAGAAAAGTGGAGGTTGGCTTGGATGGGGCCAGTAGGGCTATATCAAGAGCAGCAAAAACCCCCTTAAAAATTGTTTTCCCAGTAAGTCTTAAATCTTTGCAGAAACTTTAGCCAAGCAATCCATTCCAGATTTTGGCACTCATCCTTTCCCTTCCCCATGCTCATGCTGAGCAGATGAGCATGAGTGCAATGGCCAGACCTAAAATGAAGAGCATCTACAGTCTGATCTCATCCTCCCTTGCTGCCTTTGGCTGGAGAGGAGGAGGAGCTTTGAAATCGGATTATTACTTCGAGCCTCTTGGCTTTGGAGCTACAGACTGTTCCCCACGTTGCCAATGGGCTTAAAAGCTTAGCAGAACTCCCACTAGGTACCCAGGAAGCCTCTTACCGCAGGAGATGGTGACACGGCAGGATCAGCTGTTCTTTATTTATCATGCAGCTGAATCGTCTGGGGAGGGACCATAGCTAACCCGGTGATGTTGTTTCCAGAAACAACATCAAGAACAGGTAGAGCTGGGCCGATGCTCTTCCCCACCAATGTGACTGTGTTCACCCAAGTTGCTGTGTAAAACAGCTGCTATAGTTTTTAGTCTTCGGCTGCTGGTAGTACTTAGCCCACAAATGGGAATGCTGTATCCAGCATTTGTGGAGAGAAGGAGTTTGGGATTGTTTTGTTTTGGTTTTACCGGCAAGGTACTACTGGCATGGGACTGTGAGAGCTTAACAATATGTAATCTATATGGTATTATGGGTTAGCTTCAGAATGGTCCCTGTCTCTAGCTGTCTGCTCACCACTTTTCTCAACCTGTCTTCCCAGAAAAAAATCCAAAAGCCTAAACCAGCATAATCTACAAGTAGTTTAATGATTTGAATGCATCTGATACTTCGTACAAGCGCAGCTACTGGGCGAGGTCGGTTCTAGGTGATGATAAATAGTATCTTTCTGAGGGTGAGGCAAAAGATACAATTCAAGCGGATTGTGTTTCCTCTCACCTTGTGTATGTAGGTTATTTTCAGCTAGAGGAGTTGAACTTGTGGCTTGGGCAATAGTGGTCAGCCACTTTGTTGGGGGTGTTGTGGTCTGGGGTTTTCTTAAGGGCATGACCCCAGTACTTTTCCCGTAAAGGCGTAGACCCCTGATTAGAAATTTAAGCAGACTGGTGTTAAGCTTGCTTTTCTTAATTGCCCTTTGCAGGCCTCTTGGAAGTCTTCCACAGGGTCTGCAAGACGTCTGCAAACCAGAGGCTGGAGACCATTGGTTATACTGAACCTGAAATTTCTGTCCCTCTCCCATGTAAAGCCAGCTCAGTGCCCAGTGCGATGCTTGCCCCTCAGCCAGCATAACTGGCTTATGGTAAACGGTGTAAATTATGTGGTCTGAAGGAAGAGGGGATTATTTTGAAAGGGAGAAATGATCATTTGGAGGGAGATAGCATGATCTCCAAATGCTTTGGCTGTTAATAAAACTGCTGAAAAAGAATGACTGCAGTGTCATCAAGTGTCAAGCCTTACGGCTTCTCTCAGCCTCGCCACTGAGTGAAGCATGGCCCTGGTAAGGGTGCTTGGGTTTGCGTTAGTTCCTCCATCTGTAAAATTGCTTTGCATGTGGGTGTGTGCATCCCCTCCCTTCTCAGGTGCTACAAGGCTTTACTGAATATTCTTTCAATGCTTTGATGCTCTAGGATGAAAGGTTCTCTAGAGGCATAAAGTAGTAATGTCTAACTATTAATCAGAAATTAATCACTTGTTACTTCAGAGTTTCATATATACCCTGTCCATCTTGAAGGGTGCTTTGCAGGGGGAGGAAATGCAACAAGTAGCAGTTTTACATCTTTTAAGTGCTGACAATGCGTAAAATTCATAACGAATGTAGTTCCTGTCCCAAATCACTTCCACTGCAGGCAAGACAAGCTAGGAGGAGACCGAAACTTTGGGACGGGAGGGAGACTGGATTGAGCCGTCTGAAATCTCTTTTTAGCCACCCAGTGTGAGCGGCTTGTATTTGTTTGTATTATGTAGCAGTGAAGAATTGCAGTTGGAGAGCAAGTGGCGGCATGCTGTGCAAACAGGGGAGGGTCCCTGTCCCAAAGGAGAGATCAGGCAGCAGGTTAACGTGGATGAAGAACAAGAAGCCACAACTGTTCTGGTAGGTGGGATAAGTGGTAAATAGATAGCATGGTGGTCTCAGATTTGTAAGCATCCTGATAGAGAGGCTAAAGGGGGACAAAACCGGAGTATGCCTATAAACCAAGCTTTGGAAGATTCTAACCTGACCGAAAATGTCCATGGGCATTGGGAAGAGTTTGCATTTTCAAACCTACTTGGGCTGAACTGAGCAGAGTTCAGTGTTTGTTCATCTCCTTTGGTAGCTGAAGGGAGCTGCTGCAGGAGAGGAGGCTGATGTTACCCGTCGCACGGCGGGGAGCACGTGGGGTTTGTTCTTTGCAAACAAGTGCAATGTGGAGGCAATACGATAAATTCTCCCTGACTTTCTGTTTATAACCATCTTGCTCATACAAAGCTGTCATCTCACACCTCTGTTTAGTCCTGGAGTAACATTATGCCCCTATTTAAAACATGCTTGAAATAGCCTTCAGTCTGCACACAGAAAGTCGAGGTAGGTAGGGACCTCAGAAGGCACTGACAGACATTAAGGGGGGACCTGAAGAAATGGGAAAGGGAATACCTTAGCTGCTCTTGCTTTTTTCACCCCTCCCCAAATGATAGTCCTCTTCTGGCAGGGTAGCTTTTCTGCTCAGTCAGGGGAGTGTTCTTCATCTTTTGCCCTCACATACACCAGTCTGGTGGCTCAGAGAAGAGCTGGGACCACTGTGGTGCTGGGTGTCACTAAACCTCTTCTCGCACCCCTGAAGCCATACCGTAGAAGGCCAGCTTAGCTCCCCCTGAGTTTGTGGTCCCCAGGCCTCAAGGTGAAGATGATGATGTTTCCTTGAGGAGAGCTGCTGACTTGGTCCCCTCTGCCAGGAGCACAGGGCATTGAGCGCCCACTTTCATTGCAGTGGAAGGGTGGAGTGGAGGAGTCAGAGGCCCTTTTGGCTCAGGAAGCCGTAAGGCCCTGGAGCATCTTGTAGAGAGGGCAGCATGCAGGCTCCTGCAGGACTGTGGGGAAGCTGGGAGAGATGTGTCCAGCTGCGGGCTTGGATAATGGCTGGTGTCTGCAACTAGCTGCTTAAAATTAAAATAATGTGGCTGGAAGAATCCATCTAGATCAGGAGCTGTAACTTCTTTCTGACTTTATGGCAACCATCTAAACCCACTGCTGTTTGCTCTTTTAGGGTATTGTGGCCCTAGGAATAGCCCTAACTCCCCACAATACCCTCCTGGCTCGTCAAGCAGAGCAGGGCACTCTTGAAAACTATTCCCATGTGATGGAAGCAATCACGAGCAGGGAGAGCGTGGCACTGGGCTGCAGGAAGCACTCTAGCTGCTGGGTGGGGGCATGTTTTTTTCAGGCGTGCCGAGTATGTTCTAGGGGCTGAGTGTACCAGCAGACCAACAAGCTGACTTGTGAGAGCTGGCAGAGGAACTGGCTGGTGGTGCAGCTGGATACTGTCACATCAGCTTCGGGACTGTGTCCCGCTATTCATTGCACTGGCCTGCTGCTGCTTTTCATGACTCACCTGGGTGTGTTCTTCAGCTGAAAGGTGGGTGCCACGCTTTCCTCTCTGGGACATGTTGGGGGGAGCAGTGGTCCCTCCCCAAGTCCCTGCATCCTCCTGGGGTGGCTGGCTCTTTGGTGGGGAGGAGAGCAGGAGCTACTAGCCAGAGATGTGAAGCACGCACACCGGCATCATACAACGCAGGGATAAATGGTGCTTGTTGGAAGCATTTCAGACCTGCAATTGACTTCCCACCTTCCTGACCAATCCCAGTAACTGTACTCTCTTGCACGAATTTGCCAGAGTCTTGCTCGGGTACCTGTAGTCATTAGTTATCTGTGATGGGAAAAGAATGTCCTGGCTTGATTCGGTGATGGTGTTGGAATTTCAGCACATGGGTTGGGGCTGGCTCAGCCCACTGGTAGCTTTTGGTGATCTCCTAAAGCCTCTGCAAAAGCCTGTTGAGTCACTTGGGAGCATTGCAATGGAAAGCTGATAATGGCAGCAGTATGGAAATAGAGCTGAAGAGATTGGGGTTTTTAAACTGATGGCTAACTTGGACGAGGCTTAGCTGTGCTTAAACTGGTTATGTCCATCAGATTTGGTTATAGATGATTCAGCTCCAGCACAGAGGAGGAAGCCTTTAAACTGCAGTCCTGTACCTCAGCGCCCAGCCTGCTCACACCAGGCTCTTGCATGTGCTGGGCTTCCTGCGGTTTTGGAGGAGCCTTTCTTTGAAATGAGGGCCCCAAAATTTGTGACACATCCTGCCAAGCAGACAGCTTGCTAGGAGCTGGAGGCTGGCCAGCTGCTCTCTGTAGTTCAAAAAGCCAGCACATGCAGCAGCCCCGCCATCACGTCTGCGCTTGCGTCGGTGACAGTGGTGTCACTGCTGTCACAGTTGTGGACTCATTTGTTTACTTTTACCTGGGTAGTTGACTGTCCTCCCTCTCAAAAATCTGGGCAGATACCAAGAAGGAGTATACTTTGGGCAGCGTGGGGCTTGGGTCACCACACATCCAGAGGCCGCAGCACTTGCATGCTGTCAAGATCAGAGAAGAAGCAGCAATTGCAACAAAACGCGGGTGATACGGGGGTTTAATGCATGCTCACAGCAGCTCTGGGGGAGCAGCGTTTGTTTCTGACTCAACCTTTGGCCAGCAGCATACTGGTGGGGTGAACCATGCCTGGCGTGGGACGTGCAGGCACAGACCCTTCACCCCCAGCCCACCCCTGCCAGCTATTGTCCCAGGGAGCGGGGCGGGATGGCTTGGTGCCCTCTCGCCCGCTCCGGCTAACCTGCTTCAGGCCAGCGCTTCTCCCGGGCGAGGTGGTCGCCCTTGCTCCAGCGGCTGCCTCTTCCCGACAGCCCTTGCCTGACTCTGGGGGGATTTAGTCCCGGGCTGGGGGGAGGGAAAGATGTTAAACAGGCTTTTCCCTAATGAGGTGTGACGCCAGCTGGAGAGGGGGAGAATCCTGCTTTTCTCCTCTCTGTTGCTCTCCAGCTAGAGGAGGAGATGTGTCCGTCCCCCCCTTCCTCTGCTGATTTGCTGCCTCTTCTGTTTCCTTTCTGTGCCGTCCCCAAAGCATTTTGGCAAGGTTCAGATTTCTGTGCTCACAGCTCAGTGCTCAAAGAGAAAAGGGGACAAACAAAAGAGTTTGAGGCGTGGGGAGGATGGTGGTGAGGAGGAAGCCCAGCCGCTTGCCCTGGGCCAGCCCAGAGGAGCGTAGGGTCAGGTGCCCAAGGCAGGGTTTGCCCTGAGGACCAGGGTGGGGTTGGTGGCCTCTTTCTCCTGGGAGTCCCTGGCATCACTTCAGCCATCTCTGCTCAGATGTGCTGCTCCAGCATTATGCCACTTTGCTGGCTGTCCCTTGTTAGAGGGGAGGGCTAGAAAAACAAGGTTTATTCTTCCTCCTGCAAAGCATGGGCTGAAACATTAGGTAAAAACCCAAGAGGACCCCAACTCTTTGTTAGTGGTCCTGAGATGTTAAGATTTGCATTGCATCCTCCTGGTCCCTAGTGTTCTCACAACACCCTGGGTGTGTGGAAAAAGTCCAGGATTTAGGTGTTCTGGGGCAGAAAGCTGGAGATTCCAGCTGGACAGAAAATTGTGACGTTTGATGAAACAGTGCCGGTGGACCCAGCCCTAGGAAATTAAAGCACCTCTCACTGCTCTTGCCCTATTGCAAGCACTGACAGAAAAAAAAGTAGACAAAAACTTTACAGAACAATGTCAATGTCTTTTTTTTCCAAGACAAGTAATCACAGTAGTATTTGGACTGTGCCTTTACCATAACCCACTGGCACCAGGTGTGACTGTCGGCAGGGACCAGAGGACCACAGTGGTCTACGGGCAGCACCCGTGGCATTGGGGAGCACGGTTTAAGCGCCTTGCTGCAGAAGCACCAACAGCTTCATGCCTGCTAATTGTGGACCTTCATTAGCCTGGTGCTACGTGTGTGCTGGCTAACCCTGACTTGTGCCAGAGCCCCAGAGCACAGCGTGTCACTGGGACTCTGCACCCAGCCCTGTGTCAGTCTGCGTGCCCAGTGCTCCTGTTAGCCAGCGGCCACAAAGTCTGTCTGCGACGGGGTCAGATCTCCAAATCAGTGCTGCACCTGCTGTGAAGGCAAGGACAAGGGACACCCATCTGAGAGAGAGGAAAGTCAGCAAGAGAAGGGGAGAAACTACCTGGCCACATGCTTTGGGGAAGGCTGGTGGGTCCCTGCCCAGGAGACAGCACCTTGCCCAGTGCCTGAGGAATGTCCCCCAGCTCCCGGGGTGACCTGTTGGCTCCAAAAATGTAAAGGTCACTCCTGGGCCTGGAAAACAATGGCTGCAGATAGGGGCTATCTGAGCCTGTTGTGGCCACTGCTTAAGGAGTGTTTAGTCAAACAGCAGCTGAAAAGGCTCACGGGAAGCACTTCAAATATCCCTTCACACAAAAGGCTGCCACATCCTAGCAGAGGCAGGCTGCTGACAGACAGCTTCAGTGCACAACTGTATGTGGATGAGGGAGAGGCTGAATGGTGGGGGGGAACGTCCGGAGACTTACTTTCCCTCTGCCATTTATTCTGGGTCCTAACATGTCGTTTTTCACAAGCTGCAAGTTTACTCTGGTAGCACACCTGGGATGTTGTAGCATATTGCATACTTTGGGGTTTTTTTGTCTCCCATCTCGTATATTTTTTGTTAGAAGGTGGATGTCCAGTAAAGTAACTTACAAAACAAAGTCAGTCAGCACCTCCAAAATACTGATTGCTTATCAAGTGAATTCACTCGGTAACTGCTATGTATTTATATAACATGATTACTATTTACACAACAATAATATCATTCTCTCCCAGGGATGGCAAGCAGCAACTGCAGTTTTTGTATTAACTTGTCATTAAGCAGGGTAGTCATCTAGAGGCCAGAACAGAGATTCTTGGGGCTCTTCCTCGCCCTGTGGCAGGGACACTATGTCCAGCTCTGGCTGCCTACCACCCTTTCCTTGTCTTGGGTTTCCACATACAATAGATGTGTTTAGTACATTCTTCATAGGGCAGGTGTCAGGCTGCCACTCGTGAAGCATGTTTTGGATGTTGCACAAGAGGTAAATAAGAGCGGTGTTGATAATGAAAATATGCCATTAATACATTTCCATTAAAAAACTACAAGCAGCATTTAATCTGCGATCTGTTATCAATAATTTTATTACTGCAGTTACTGTGGTCTAATAAAAAAGCACTTTCTCTTCTTTATTGGGTAAGTGCCAAAACATTTATCCTTTATTCTCTGACCATTAACCTTTATTCTGCAGCCATTAGCTTAGCCATTTGTGTAACAGTCTGTTGAGTAACATTCAAGTAGGAATTTGTATTCAATCCATTATTTACTCTGAAACCCAGAAAGAATAGCTTCTTATGCCTCTGTTGTTTATCCATATTAAATCTTGTTAAATGCTGTATACTACTGATGATAAGCCTTATAGGAAGTGGATTTTTCTTACTGTGAATGATTTTCTGGCATATAAATAAAACTGTATTTAACCTAGTAATATTTTTGAAAACAAAGCTTGAAATTGCTAGCTGAAAACCAGGTGTTTCTTACATGTGTGAAATTCATAATAACTACAGTTCAGAAATTTATCCTTTTTGTGGATCAGTTGCTGCATCACACCTTTATGTGAATTCCATCGTGCTGAAATAAGCCATGATATTCTCCACCTCTCCATCAGGGGTTGAGGTTTGGGGTTATGAGGTCTGACATCCCTCCATCCCTTCTTTCTGTCTTACGGGGGGTGGGGGGGGTGGGGGATGGGACCCAAATCCAGAGAGAAATAAGTTAAATAATCAAAACGCCCACTTTTCTTTGAGGCATTTGCTTGCCAGCTTTCAGTCATTTCTGGCTATCTATCTGAAACTGCTACTTCTCTGTGTAAGTGGCTTTTAGGGCCATGCTTTCTGAGCACATCTTTTAAATGAACTCATCAGCCTTAGCGAGTGGAAAGCAAAGCAGGAGAATGAAACTGTTGATTCCTGCCCATCAGCTGAACATGGCAGAAATCATGGCTTGCTTATTAGGCTGTGGTATCTCAACCTTACTGAACTCTATTTTTCTGTGTCCAGACAAAAGCATTAGTCTTCTGGCTGGAGAGTGACATTCAGTAAAAGCTTTTCAAGGTCTTCCCATAAACTCTTGCAATGAAGAGGTAGTAGTAGCAGTATTTTTAATGAAGGGGAAGGTCAGCTTACCCAGTGTATGCTCTGCAGCTGTACAGGTACTTGGGGCTGCTTGGGTCTTTTCGGTCCTGATCAGCTGGCAGTAAATTCTAAGGAATTAGTTTGATGGTTGGGATTTTTTTTCTCTCCTTTCTGCTCATTAGGAACTGGAAGCTGCTCTTCACAGGGATGATGTGGAGTTTATCAGTGACCTGATCGCCTGCCTTCTTCAAGGTTGCTACCAGCGCAGAGACATCACGTGAGTAACCTCGCTCTATGGCTTAAGCACTTTGCAACGGGAGCTAATTAACACATTTGCGGGGATGTTTCATGGCATTTAGAATGATGACATGGCAGTGATCAGCAGCCACCAGCAATCAGGCCAGATACTTCACCAAGTGGAAGAGAATTCCAGCTCTTCTTGAGCTGAGATGTAGGTTTTAAATTTTACAGACCTGTTGTTAGGCAAACTTCATCGTTCAGATCCCATGCAGACATGTTTGATGCTCTGCTGTAGCACTAACACACACAGTAA
Organism: Falco biarmicus; assembly: GCF_023638135.1. Taxonomy (NCBI): domain Eukaryota; kingdom Metazoa; phylum Chordata; class Aves; order Falconiformes; family Falconidae; genus Falco; species Falco biarmicus. Next base: position 69,551,058 of record NC_079292.1, read on the forward strand.
ACATTTACATGTACTGCTGCGCTTTGCACTCTTGTTTGGTCAGATTAGTGATCTCACACAGTCTTTAAATCATCACATATGTTTTCAACGTTTTGTATATTGCATAGAAGAATACTTGCTGCTCTGCAGCCACCTCACATACATGGAAGATCCCATTGCTTTACAGAGGGACAACTGTAATTATTTTCTTAGAAATAAGACTATTAGAATCAGTTCAGTTGCAGGATGTTGGTAAGTGATTTGACACATGCCCTTGATGTTTCGACATCCAGAGACAGTTTGTTATCATCCACCAAAGTAGCCTCCCAAACTGAGACCTCTGTAGAGCATCATTCTTCAGAGGATCGCCACTCACACAGTGAAATGGGCTCCCAGTGATAACAAAGGCTTGTTGTAGTGTGTTTCATTTGTTCTTCTGTGAATCATGTTAATAGCAAAGCATAATTGTGGAGATGAAGACAGCTTGGCAACACTTGCAGTTGCTTAGAAGAGGTGTTAAGCAATCCTGCTCCCAAGATTTCCCTGTGGTGCAGAGGCTTAGGCTGTTGCATAGGTATAACCATAGGTACTTGCATTGAAAGCTCTATTTCTAAAAAACTGTTTATGTTCTACAAAATGTATAGGTTTTTAGATATATATATCTGCCACTTAAGTAAGTTCTCTTGTGTTGCTGCATTGACATTCAGCAAAAATGGGAATCAGGACCTGAACCAGGCAGCTGCACTGCATTTACTGTCTCTGAATGAAACTGATGTGATGAGAAGCTTGATTGTGAAGGGACTGCAATCGTGTCCCTTCTTCATCAAAATAGCCACAGAGCAATATAACTTTGCTTGTAAACATGCAGCGAGTTTATTTCTTCATACCAGAAATGCCAGAAAGTAGTGGCTTAAGTATTTTGCCCACCTTAACCAGCTCACTCTTGTAGAAGTAGTGCAAGATTTGTGTTTGGTACATTTCATAAATTCCATATTGTGAGGTTCTCCTACACTCCAGATCTAAGAGTGTCCACTTAGCAATTGCACTGTTTAATTTCCTCCCCTTTCTCAGCTGTTTTAACTAATAAATTTCAGGGATGAATCACAAGTGAGTCGTTGGGCATTGGCAAGTTGTCTGTCTGGGGAAAGGTGACACATGTACAAATGCATATACACTCATGCACAGTTAGGTGATGCACTTGGAGGCTCAACAATGTGTAGTTATTCAGTATTGCACGTAGGTCCCAGTTTGTGCCTGTGCCTTGGTTAGCTCCAAGATGCTAAAAAGCTGCAAGGAGGTAAGGTCATCGCAGAAGGAAGAGCTAGTATCACAACTGTGGTTTTGTGCAGCCTAGTCAAGGTGCGTGTGCAGCATAGGTAGGTACCTATGTAGCTGTTGCTATGTGTCTGTCCGTATACAAGAAGTGCCATAGAAAATGGAGAAGGGCAAAATCACCCAGTGAAGTTGTGAGAATTACACCTCACCTGAACGTTTGTACTAGGGAAAGCATGAGGTGCCTGAGGGAGAAACCAGCTGCACCCTTTCCACAGCACCTCCTGTGGAAGGGGACTGTCTCATGGGCAGGGGAACAATGAGAGAAGTCATTTCTGCAGAGATGGGGAAAAGAGCACAACAGGAGCAGCACGGTGGAAACAGCTGAAGGAATGTATCGGCAAAACCACCTGCAGCTGCTGAGATGTTAGGGAGAGGTGCTCTGAAGCACTGCGGAGGAAGCGATGGGGGAGGCTACCAGGGAACAGAGGGAAAGGTGCTGTGTGCAGAGAGATGTCGGAAAGGAAGAAGCATTAAGATGTAGTCTAAATATGGAAATCTGTAGATAAATAAGGGCTTGAATACATTTCTCAGAAACAAACTTGCTCCACTGTTTGTTTCATATTGTACAAATCAGATGTGGAATATTCATCCAAAATGAATGTGTTTTTAAAGCCTGAAATTCTCCTTGTGCATGTAAGAGGTAGAATTTGTGTAGAGTTTAGATTTGGTTTTCCACAATGGGCGAGGACTCCCTTTTTTCTGTTGCAGACATAGTAGGTATCTGTCTCACGTGGGAAAAATCAGCCGTTTCACAGATCATCACAGTGGTGTTGCAGCAGCAATTTTTCCAGTCATTTGTGCTCTGCATCCCTCATGCCGAGGCTGTGAGCTGTTAATCTTTAGGCTGTAAACTTTGCTCCCTGTTGCACCTCAGAGGGGAGGGTAGGAGCTTGTTCTCATTGTTGTTCTTGGGCTGGATCTCTGCGGTTCAAGCACAAGATGCTTCATATGACTTCCTGTAAAACACAGTTTACCTACCTCTCCGAAGGGTTTTGAAGTTTCATTAATTTTGTATCATGTCTTACCTCTTTGATGGCCAAAATGTTACCTGCCTGTTTTCTCACAGTCTGTCTAGGAGCAGCTTGTAGTTCTTGTCACATCTGTTTTGACAGCATGCAGAACTTGCAGTGGAGCTGGCTGCCTGGCTTTAATCATGCATCATAGAGGGGTATAAAACTGTCACATACCTTTGCTAATTATAATGTGCTCTTGAGTAATATTGGAAGTGGAACGTAGCTGAGACCCCTTCTAACGCACAATTTAACATACTCTAGTTTAATTTGCTTTTTATTTGTTGAAAAAAAAATTAGATTAATACTTTTGTGTAGGGTTCTGTGATTCTTGGTTTTGAAGTAGAGCGCCTTTGTCCTGGTTTTGATATTCTTTATGACAGCCTTTTTACAAAAAAGGAATCATGCAGGAGAGACTGTTTGGTATCCTGCTTGATGGCTAAGGAGTGCTGAATGTCTGGTAACTTAAGACCTTCTTTAAGTTATAGATATCTGTGTTTAACTAGAGTCTGCATAATGGGATGCCACGTGTTCTTCTCCAAATTCTTATTTATCATAACTTATCATAGCTGTTAAGAACACTCTTCACTGACCTGGTTTTTGCTGTGTTAAGCACTGTAGAAGTACAGAACAAAGAAGAACGGTAGTCTGCATTTCTGGCTTCTAGCATCTTTAGTGATGACCTCATAGCTGTCCTTGCCTGGCACCGGGTGGTTTGAGCACTTGGCCAGGACAGTTTCCCTGTTGCTCTCTTTTTTTACTGTGACCCAAAATACTTTTGTGCCATGATGTGCAGCTTTATAAATACCCTTCATAGTATTAATACACCATCCATACCATCTAACTCCTAACAGTGCAATAACTAATACTCTTGAAGCTTTTTGCTTGATCTCTTGGCTCAGTTTTGTGCTATAGGCACGGTTTGGTTTGATGCCAGGGAGTTTACCCATACATTGTTCCTGCCTCTAGCTTCTGTGCACAGACCTTAAAATGTCTATGATTTCTTTTAATTGTTTCAAAATGCAAATGCCTGGAAAATGAGGAGTGGGGAGGGAGAAAACTCAGAATAGAATTTGGGGTTTATAAAAAATAAATAAATAAAAATTAAGCAGTTTGAAAAAATAGTAGGGATTGCTTCAGACTCTCTCTGGTATAAATTGGGCAGCTGCACAGTCCCTAGGGGCTGCCACTTTAATTCCAGCAGGAAATGCGACTTGATGACTTGTATCAAGACAGGAAGATCAGAGCTTCAGCTAACGGCAGCGGCCGCAGCAGGAGCCTTCTGCAGCTGTTTTTAAGTAAGAAGTGATGGTGTGACATGGATGTGTACACTCAACTAAAATAATCCAGAAAAGCTTCTGCTGTTCAGCATTTCTTTGGGTGAAAGTCATTCTCCACTGCTTTGTTACTGCATTTTTGCTGTTTTTCTAATGTGTTGGCAATAAGAAGTTTCAATGACTTTATCATATTTCTCACTGGAAGGCATTTTGTATGCTGCTATTGTCTCTTGAAAAACATTTTAATAGCTTTTTCTTATAACATGGTGGTGGTTGGTTGTTTTTTTCAACATGGACAAAGGTGCCAGAAGGCGAGGAGGAACAAAAACAATATCTCTGGTCTTGCCTATGACCCGTGAGATTCTTTTCTTATACCCCAGGAGATTGGTCCATCGCTGTAGCTGAAAACTGTCTAATTGACTTCTGTGGCATCACAGACGGTATTTGCTTCCTTAGGAACCTCAGGTGGTTTTTTTCTTGTTATTTCTTCCCTTAACGCGTTGGAATTTTTTCTTCTCAAGTGGATTGTCTGGTGCACCCACCTTAAGCTCTTTCTGGATCTGTGAACTAACCTTGGAGTCTCTGGCTTGTAGTTTGTGCCTGGTTTGTTCTAATATGGATAATAAGAGGATAGTCCTTAACTTCTCTTCCCTCCCCCAGAATTGTCTTAATTATTTATTTCGTATCCTTAGTGGTGGCATTGAGAAATACTGTCAGCAGGGCATCTGAAGAGCTGTAATCTCTACTTGTTGACTTGCCAATCAAGAATACTGCCTCTGTTCTGCTTATTTTCTAATGCTGGTTCCGTAATCACTTATTTGAGCTTTCATCAGAAAGAGATAAGGGATAATCTGAAATCTTCTAACCCATCAGGGCAGAATGCCCATTTCTGAGGACTGTGTTTAATAGCTCCAAGTATTCAGCTTCTTCCTTCTGCTTTGCCACTTTTCTCTGTCCTTGTCCTTTATTCTGTGGACTGTGTCTTTACAGGCTACTTTGGGGGTTACCCCACGTCTCATGCTTTGGTAAAAGTGACCTCAATGACATGCTTAACATCTTAAAATTGCCCTGATGCATGTGACTACATGAGCCTATGTTTAGGAACTGCTGTATGTTGTCTGGTCTAGGGAATGAAGTGGCAGGTCAGCGGCCAGGGATAGTTGGCAAAATCAGTGCCAAGTTTTCAGTCTTGTGGACACTGTGGTGAACTGGGATGTGGGAATAGCTAAGCTAAAGTACTAAAACAATCTGAATGAATTCAACGCTTCAGTCTGTGCCATAACATCTGGGGCAGCCAGGCTAAGCTCAGTCACAGCAGACCTGGGGACCACCAACTTTGGGAAGGAGCTGTAACAGCCAGCTTGTGCGGTTGTGCCAGTGACCTTGATTATAACAACTGTTTCAATGGCCCAGCCACAAAGCACCTCACTAACTCAGAATCAGATTCATGAATGCCAAGTCAATATCAACAAGATCAGCATTATTTACGGTCTGACTTTTAACAAGTGCTGCCTTGCATACATCATGGAGATTGGTAGATGGCCTCTGGAATCGACCCAGTATCATTGGCACAGGAGATACCATGAGGGGGCAAGGGAGATGAAGTGGCTACATTGCTCATCTTGAATCTAGTATTAATATTTATTATAATAATAGGCAAACCATGCAAGGTGAGCCTTTTAAAGGGTAAAAAGTGAAAATGAGGCAGCTGGCAGGTGTTGGGAACGGATGGATGAGATTACAGCAGTAAAATAACACAGTCATTCAGAGATTAGTGAGAAGCACAGTGGAATAAAATTACATAGTTCAAGTTTAAATAAAACTAGGTAAATGTCTTTGATTCTCAGATGGATAAAATGAATCTTTAAAGAGTAATTTGAAGAAAAGTTGGTAGCACGCTCTGGAAGTGCTGTTCCTTAGACGTGGTGGTGGAGCATAAGGACTGAAAATGGTGGAAGAAAAATAGAGCATGGAAACTGTGCTCTTATTGTTAGGGCAGACAGGTGAGAGACAAATCGATTTTGGATAGCTGGGGAGAGGGAGTTATGCAAGACATTGGCAGGGAGGAGTAGGTGGCTACACTTAAAAGAGCGAATGCAGCGAAGAATCCTGGAGACCACAGTGATGTCGTCATGTCCATGTCATGAGTTTGAAATATGAAAAGGACAGCTGTATTTTTAAGTTCTTGATGTTGCAAACCAAGTACTCTGGAGATGAAGAATAAAGCAACGATGAAGAAAAAAATTGAGAAGGCAAGTGAAAACATCTTCTTCGAAGGAAGAAGACAAAGAACGATGGAGAGAGGGGGACAGGATGTGGAAGTGCCCTCCATGTGAAACCTTTACCCTCACTTTTGAGATGTGCGCTTCAAGATAGTGATGCTCCAAACCACTGGTGCAGGATTTTTGCTCCAGCATAGTTGGCTTTGCAGGCCACCTCCCAGCACCTCAGCCAGGTTCAGAAACAGATTTTTAGTCCAAGGGTAAATATTGAAGAAGCTCTGAAATTACTTTCACGGAGCCTTTTAGCCCCAGTGAGCTTGGTGAACAGCTGGGGCAGCTGCTGGGCAGCTGCTAAACCACTATGATAATTTGGTGTGCCATGTCAATCTCTGTTCTGTGTCACCTATACTTTTAATTTTTCTCTCACTTTATCTTCCATACTTCCTCAGTTTCTTTCTGGCTCAACCAGTGTAGTGGTTTAAGCTTTAGAGAAAATAGGAGAAAAGACCTCTTCTGAAATGGATCCCAAAAGGGATGATTTTAGCACCCATTTATTTATCTGTAAAAACTTGTTTTTATCTTTTGGCCCCAGAAATTTGTAATGTGTGGGCCTGCTTCTAAGCAATGAATTTCCTAAGCTTGTTTGCCTCAAGGCAACCCCATGCTAGGTATTTTTTGCCTTAGAAGGGACTCTTCCTCCCCCATTAAGCATATTTTTCTATGAGCAGCAGGGCACATAAGGACTTGTTTCATATGGATTTGTGCCATACTACATGCATGTGTCCTACTTCCCCATCCTCACCAAGACAATGACTCTAGCTTCTTCCCCACAGTGCTCATCATCACTGTAAGGTCCTCTCTACAGCCCCTAAACAATTGGAAGAGCTTATGGCACAGCAATGCTGTTGTGTTCCTTTATGGCTATGGATTGGGAGCATGCTTTCTTTTGATGGGCACTAGGAATGAACAATGCTGCATTAAGCTGGCTTCATTTGTTCTTCAAGGATCCAGAAATGAATAGTAAGTAATGATCCTCTTCCAGTCTGAATGTGAAGCACAGTAAGCCTCATTCCTATTTGCTCTTTCAGAAAACAGGGAGATGTATTTGGGTCTTTTGTAATTTAATTGGCTCCAGCTCCCAAGGGTTGATCTGCTTCTCTTCTGAAAGTGTTGCCATCAAATAACAATAGTAGAAAGAAAGAAGCATATGTTGGTTGAAAATTGTCAAGCAGGTATTGAAGCCTGGTTAGATGTAGGTGAAGGTAATTGATGGGAGAAGTGAAATGCCATCACAGATGGACCAAAGCCCATGCTGTCTTACCAGGTCAGTTCACAAGGTGGTAAGTTGGGCTCTAGGTAAGTTCCTTTATTCTGGACCATCCAGAAGGCTTTGTTCATCCTTGAGCTAGAGACTGCTATGGCTTGACCTTCCTTTCATCACATCTGGAGTGTCTTGTCGTTGGGCATATGCTGTGAGGCTTGTTGTCAAGGTCACATAGAACAAGATACAAAACAAAGGAGAAAAAACACCATGCCTTAAGAACCAAAGCATGCACGTGGAAGCAGCGTGTGGCAGAGGATGCAGCAGTGGTTCTCACACTTCATTTTGTCTTTGTGGCCATCAACACCCCTCCTTGCATGTCTTTTTCAGGTCAGATCAGTATGCGCTGGCTGTGCACCCAGTGTGCATGAACCAAAATATCCCATAGTAGAACCATTCAAAGCAGTAGCTAGCAGCCTGCATCTTACCAGACCTCTCACTCCACACCAGTATTTCCCAAGTCCTTCCCGCCCACCTCCCCAGCTGGCGGAGTTGGCTTCCCCCAAGGTACTTGTTTCCCTCTTGAGCACCCAGATCCTTCTCTCTCCCTTTTTATTGTATCAAACAACCTGTTAGTTCTTGGGTTAGTTAACAAATAGTTCTAACACTGGTTCTTTTTGTTTTCCTTTTTGATCCTTCAAGAGATTGCCTTTTGTTATTCAAAGACAAAAGTACTTGACACAGGAGCAATGCAGAAGCCCCCAAGCTTCAAAAGCTGTCCTGGCTGTGGGATCGATATTCAGATATTCACTCAGATATTCATGTCTTAAGTGTCTGATGAGCCTTGGGGAAAAACTGAGCAGAGAAGAATGCGGCAATGCAAATTCCTGAGGGGTGCTGGGAGGCATCCATCCATGCAGGGACTGGAGGAGTTTCACCTGCTGATCAGGGCCTTTCAGGATCAGCATTTCACCCTGCCCAGGGACCCCTCTGCCTTTGTCTGACTTCCTCTACAAGGCTGACAAAAATCTGGCCTCCCGTCTGTTGCAGTGAGAAAGGTACCTCCCTTTGTTAAGTTGTGCTCAGAAATGTCCAGGTCAGAGGGTTTTGTTTTGAGGCCCAGAAATTGCAGCTCGAGCTCTAAAACTGACCCCAGGAACTGCTGTGTCTCAGACTTATTGCCTCATGAGCGTGTGCTCTGAGGAGAACCTAGGTACTTTGCTTTTCCATTGCATCCAAAAAGTGGCATAATTTACTGATGCCATTGAGTCTGTCAGTGTCGTCAAGCCTGCTGCTTGCTGATGGGCCTGTAAAATCTCCAGTTTGGCATCAGTATTGCTTAATCTTCTCTTGGTGATCTTATGCTTCACTGGGGGACCAGGTGCGCCCTGCAGGTCAGTGCATTCTTCCCTCAGCTGGCTCTCCTACTCTGCGCCTCTGTCTCGTGCACCGGTACCACCAGCTTCAGGACTGATCATCATGACATCTCATTAGTGTTGCCTTCCTGGCTTTTAGTACCAGCATACGTTCCAGTGCCTTCAGTACACACCTCAGTGTTGGCTCTGAGGCTCAGGACTTCTCTTCTGCCTCCTGCCATTCTGCCTTTGCCAGTGGCGTCTGTCACTTATTTTCTGATTTTGAACTTGACAGGAAACTCTGCATTCAGGGTCTCGGGAGATTCTTACCACTTGATCTGAGCATACTGTCAGGGAAAAATGTGTGTTCCCAGTCTGGCTGCAGGGATAGATCTCATTGGGTAAGGAAGCGCTGGGCTCCGACTCTCCTCGGCTCTCTGATGCTATCCACTAGCATGCTAAGGAATTCATGGCTTACTGAAAGCTATTTTCCCTGGCCCTTCCCCAGCCAAGATCAATGTCATCACATGGCAAGAGGTGACATACGCCTCCCTTGTATCCTCCCACAGTATCACTTGCCAGCTTGACACCAAAATTTCTTTAGGCACAATAGAGGCATTTTCAGTTCTACCATTAATTTATCATAGGTGCTTGGGGTGAGATAACTTCTTTCCTTGGTCCTTTCTACCTCAGACATGACACGTGATGGCATCAGCACTGGTACCACCCTGTTCCAGTACCACCTCTGCTTCCCTTTCTGGGTAAAGTTTCAGTAAGTTGATATTGCCTCTTTCTTGGGCTCCCTCAGCTCAACAGATTGATTACTCAAGGCAGGAAAAAAGTGGCTGGCACTGCTGGGGACATGCATCTTGTCTCCTCTATGACTGATGGACTGTCCAGTGCAACCCCCAGTGAAGAAGCAGAGGGCACTTACTGCTTGACAGACACTCAACTCTTCTTCCCACTCAGATAGCAGGATATCTGACAGACCATCTTACCAGGAATCTTCTGGAGATTCCTATATATTTCCAGATACACAGTATTTTACAATTTCAGCCATATCTCAAAGAACTGTAGTCTCTATTTATAGGCAAGAAGAGAAAAAGTAGCTGCAATGTCACCTGGTTTCCTCTATGCTGGAGCTGTAGCACATGTCTGAACATGATGGTAGGTAGACAAATACATGTTAGTGGCTGATGACAGACCTGTTTGTTCTTGGAGTTTAAACCTCCTCTTACTGCTCCCATGGATCGTACATCACACTGAAGGCAACTGATTTGTTACTGCATCTGATTTGTTACAGTATCTTAAACGTAAAATTGAATAAATGGTGAAGTACAGAGTATCTGTGGGGTTTATATGCTGGCAAAGCCGGGTAGGTATATTTAAACACACCTTCGGTGTGGACGTGGTCATCCGAGTCAAACCCAAAAATGCCCGTAGAAAATAGCATAATCACTTGATTAATCGTATTTATGCAGTTATAATTAAGGAAAAAGACAATTTTTAAAATTGTCTCAAATCATCTCTTCTTTGTATTCATTCAAGGTAAATAATCCTTTCCGTTCACCTATTGCTACCTTAATTAATGTTTTTACAAACATATGTAGCTATACTGTTTGCTCACCACAGTGATGTTCCAGGATCTTTTAGCAGAATTATTTCCCCCCCTTTTTAATCCAGTTATCCAACCCATTGATTTGTCATTATCAATTTTCACTCAAATTGCAGCATCAGTAGTGGGGGAGGGGGTTCCTGCTTCTCTGTCCGTGCCACTGCCCCAAAATGCTGCATGCTCTGATAGCACAGATCTTCCTGTCATGGAGACTGTGCAGAGACTTACTGAGTTTGAAGGAAGGGTTGAGCTAGCATTGAAAAACTGACAGTCATCACATTTTAAGTTTCATTTTAGTCCCATTAATGTTCTCTGAATCTGTCTGGGCAGCATACGCATCCTCCTGCCCGTCCCCTTTGCCGCCAGGACTTTCCCTTCCTTTGGCACCAGACACCTTTAGCTGTTGTTTGGGGTGTTTCTGGCTGCTCTGGTTTTATTGCTGTTCATATTCCTATTTCTTCCTTTCCTTAATCAAACAACAAAAACATGCAAGCAGCCCTTGCTCCTACCTAAAAATCAAATACAGACTCAGTGTGCATCTAGTTAACCATATGTGTCTTCCTCACCCTCCAAGTACTGCATGATCCACCAGGCTTGGCAAATTCAACCTCTTTCATCCAATGCTTCACATCTCTGCACCACTTGCTTTCTTGCAGTGGCTTACTTGGCCAGATAGACTGCTGGTCTCTTGAGATGGGGAGATGGATGCTGGGCATCTGCTTACTGCTTCCTGGTATCATGATGGAGACGGAGAGGGGGAGCAGCAGAGAGGCAGATAAGGGCAGTGAGGAGCAGCTGGGTGTAGGTGGAAGGAGGGCCATCAGTGCTTTCAGATTGCATTTCCTTCACCAAAAATCACTTTCACCTTCTCACACAGAAGGAGAAGCAACAGCGTGCCTCTTTGTTGCCTCCCTGTACTTTGAGGTGTTAGAGGTAGGACAACCATAGAAAACACTTGTGGCCCCTCCTGCTGATCCTGGAGGTGGTGACGAAAATAGAGCAGCCCTGGCTCACAGAAGGGTGCTTGGAGCGCCTGCAAGCAGGGAGACAGACAATGACAGGACAGTTCAAAGTAACAGGTATGTGTGATTTCTCCTGCCGGTGCTGCTTTTCTCTCACACAGCCCAATTAACAGGGGTCACAGAGCACTGATTAGCTGCCTTGGCGTTTTGTGAACATAAAGCAGTGAAAGAGCCAGGGTAAATGGGGGAGAGCAGATCAAATAGACACTTATCTCAGCACTCCTCCTGCCTGTCCCTGGCATTTGCCAGCCTAAGGGAAGAGTCTTTTCAGAAGAGGCCAATGCGGGACAGTGCTGTATCTGTGCTGGTATCTCAGCTGCTTTTCTGCCTTCTCTCAGTAAAATAACAAACAAGTCGCCCCCAGTAGCTATGTCACGTGTGGGGCGGTTGCTAGATAAAAGCCAAATCACAGGAGCTGCATTGACCATAGGCAGCTGGGGAAGATCAGAGCATGGCCTTGTGCCACACAGGCATGCATGATGAGTTCAGTCCCTACAGCTGGTGCCTCCTTTTGGAGGGTGGACTTGCAGCCTCCTGTTCCTTGTGTGATGGAAAAGGGGTGGAAGGCAGCACATAACAGCTCACAGCAGGTAAAAAGGCATCTCCATCTAATTCAAGAGTTGGTGAGTGTGGTCTGGTAGTGCTAAAGAGCCCAAGCTGGAAACTTTTTCCACCGTGGCTGGGGGGAGAAGTCTGCACTTGGACTGAGAACCTCCTGGAGGTTCTGGACCTGGAACCTGCCTAAAGGGTGGGCAGCTGTGGTAACCTTGTGGCTTCCCCTTCTTGCTTCATGCTCTTCCTTTTTTGGGGGGTAGCAAAGTAACACTCCCACTTCAGCTGTCATACCCAGGTTAAGTGGCTGCACTTGCTTCTGTCAAGCCAGCACATGCTCCTGCGGTGTGATCCCTTATTAGACTAGACAGCCCACATCAGCTCTCCATTCTCTCAGCCTCCCTGGAGACACTGCCTCGCTCCATAGCTGTTCCTATTCTCCTTCTCTGTGGGATACAGCATATCTGCCAGCTCCCCTTCCAGCTTCCCCAGTTTTTATTGTATGGAAGATCACTCGAGGTAAGATGGAGGAAGACAGAGGGAGCAGGAGTGGAGTATTCTTAGCTGATGACAGCTTTGGCTTTGCTTAGCTGATTTTTTTCCCCCCTCTCCTAAACATGAACACTTCAGGAGTTTAGCTGGGAAGGCAATGAATTCCCTGGCATCTAACCATGTAAATTAGATTTCCTTAGCAAGATGAAGCAGCCCTTCTGCTGGAGAAACTCCTGTCCTGACTTCATGTTGTCATGTTGGAGGAGAGGTCCAGAAGCCTGATGTCTTCTCTAAGCATCTCTTCGGCATATTCTTGGGGGTGGTCTCGGTGCCACAGTTGAGCTCTGGAAACAACTTATGGGGTGGACAAGTGAGGGGCAGGGAACAGGAATTGCTAGGGTGCTGAAATTACTCTGCTGTCCTTTACCTCTGTGGAAGACTTGGGTGGATCTTTCGTGGATGTGGAAACCTCTATCATTCATGTTTCAGACTGCCAAATCCAGGAGTTAGACCAGACTACTTTAGAGAAGAGCTACAGCTACATTAACATTTACTAACCAGTTTTGGGTGTTTTTTTGTCCTTATGCTTTGAAACAAAACCGTGGTTGTAGTGTAGCAAGAATGTCTTCCCCTGTTCAGCAACAGTGAAAACAAAGGTCATTGTCACGCTCAGTGCAATCCACCCCTTGACTCTTCAGGTGTCTTTTTCCTCCCCTTGCCTCCCAGTGCTCCTGATGGCCACACAGGTAAGTCACAGAATTACTTGAGGTTTGGGCAATGTCTGCATTCAGAAAAGTAGTTCTAGCTAGCAGTGAAAGACAAGAGGCAGGCCTGTACATGCTTGGTGATGGTCTTGTACTCCAGCAATCTCTGCTGTCTTTCTGACTCTAGGAAGAGAGACTTCACTCTGGAGCTTTGATCAGTCCAGTTAGATTGTATCCCTCTCCCCCTCCCCATTTTGTGGTCTGTTTCAGGGTCTGTTCATGTCAGCTATCCTCCTTTTGTTCACAGCCGCTTGTAGGGCAGGTGGTTTTCTCCAGGCATGAATCAAAAGAGAGAGGGCACTGAAAAGCAGGATGAGCCTGGGTGTTTGTTTCCTCCATCACTAGGGCTCTGCCAGGGATGGACCTTGCTGAGGTCTGTCTCCAGTTTGGTGTGGCCAGGAGTTACTACTCCGCTTGAGAGTGTTCCTGGCTGGAGTTCATGAAGTCTGTCCGCACCAGTGGTGCAGAACAGTGGTGCGGTTAATGGCGCTGCTAGCTGAATTGGAAACGAAATGTGGTTGTTAAAGCTTAAGGTCATGATTCCTGCATCTCCAGCTTCTTGGTCATTTTGCTCTGCCACAGTGAAGTGTTTTGAGGAGAGACTCTTCAAGGTGTTTGCTGCCCTTGAGCCTTTGCTAGTCTGAATGCCCTGCTGACAAGTTGGCTCATGGTCTGAGGAATGTGTGCTTTCTGTTGGCTTGCACACCTGAGTGAGCAGCACACAGAGGGCTTGGAAGAAAATGGGGAATATACCCACCTGGCCCTTTTCTCCCCCAGAAAGATGGGTTAGTATCTTTTTTTCCCCTGCATCATGCCTGACTTAGTTTCTCAGTAGGGTAAATTGTTTGAAGGTGAAGTACAAGCTGGTCCATAAGGCTTCCTCCTCCACCTCAGATAAGAAAGCTCATTAATACAGTAAAAAAAAAAAGTCTCCATTGTTACATGAGAGCTCAAGGTCAGGCTGGTAGTAGTAACTCATATTGCTTCTAAGGTCAGCCTAAGCTTTCTCTTTCTGACAAGCCACGATAGATTGATCATGGGGGCCCTTACATTATTTTTTTTTCCTTCTGAAATAGGCTTTGCTTCTCCTGACCCTGTTAATGATGTTTGACTGAGGTCATCCCAGCAAACCCTGAATCCTTCCCATTACCTTCTAGAGGGCTTGCCTTTGTGCCAAAGCATTGTATGCTTGTTAAGAATTAAGCTTTCCTGATCTCTGCTGTAGCAAAGAAGCTGTCTTCATTGGAGAGGGGAGAAATATCTTGAATGCCATCTGTCAGTTAATGCTCTCATTAACACCTGAGTGACTCCCAACACCAAGCTGGTGCCTTTTTGCCAATTCAAAACTTAAAAGGTGCCAGCCCATAAGGTGAAATATCTCCAGTCCATAAAATTAATTCCATGATAAAACATCTGTTCTGAGAAGACCTTGATTTTTTTTGTTGTTTCTTTTAACTGGAGTGATCACAGAGGCAAAACCAGTTCTGTTGTATGCTGTGAATTAGATGCTTGAGAAGTCTTTTTTTCATTTAGTACTGAGAACCTTGTAAAAGCAGTGCTTGTGCTGGGTGGATGAGGAAATCCAAGTCTTTTTCAGCTTTTAAAGCTTTTGCCAGGCAAAAGTATCACCTCTGTTATTTTTCTTACTGGTTAACTCTTTAAAAGGAACTGCGAGAGTAATTATATTCCTGTTTAAACAGTCTTTGAGGGAAACGCTGAGCTCCCCCAGTCTTATTTTCCATGGTCCTCCCACATACTACTCCTGGGCAGGAGGTGGAGGAGGTCTGTCGTTTTTCCTGCTCTCTGTTGTCCTCTGGTTTTGTCAGGGTTCTTGGTTTTAATCTCAAGTACAGAACAATATACAGTCTGGGATTAGACATAGGTCAGACTTGCCATTTTCCCAGCAGTTTTAGATCAAGAGCATTCCAGTATTTACTCTTCTGTTGCATTTTGTAAATTAAATGAAACAAGAGACTTAAAACATTGTCAACATGATAGATATTCTAGCTAGTAGGTCCAGGCAATGATTTGGCATCTGAACTTTCTGAAGGCTTATTTGTGTGTGCCAGCAGTATCTGAGCATTGCTGAAAGATTTTTGTCTCCAGTATTTCCAGCTCCTTACCCTAATGTTTCTTTTAATCCAGTATTTGCTCCTGTAGCTGGGGAAAGGGGGGGTGCTGGGGGTGTGTGTGTGTTAGGGTTTTTTTTTAAGGAGAGTGGAGAGGGGGTACCCATAACAGAATTGGCAGCAATAGACCCGATAGGAAAGTGTGCTGTGACAGTAATTCCACACTCGGGCCATGGCACCCTGCCTGTGGGAAGTGCAGATTGACAAGGGGACTCTCTTACTGAATCAGTGTTTCGTTTTGCTTTTGTTTGTTTGGCTTGATTTTGTTTACAGTTTCCCAGCCAAGATTTGATTTACTTTGGAGACTTTAAAACTAAAAGCACAAGTGGCTCTGCTTCCTTTGGGCATGAGGATAAAAAAAAGTGTGTGTGTGTGTATGCGTAATTCCACCCCCAATGGCGCTGGGCTCACTTAGAAGGAATTTCACATTGAGTTTGCCCTACAGGGTGCCTGTGGGGCTGGGGTCTGTAGGTGCAGCTGTTCCCTTCCAAGTGTGCACACCAGAAGCTCCAACCAAATTTTTCCATATATCCCATCAACCCTGCAAAATATTCACCCTCTCTTCCAGAGGTCCCCAAAGGAGCCCGCCTGGGAAGCTGGGCAGAGTGACGAGCGCGCCTGGCCCCGCAGGATAACAGCCCAGGCGATGGGCAGGGTGCCTCTTCCGCAGGCAGGGGAAGCCAGGGCGCAGGCAGACTGCCGGATTGGGAGGACTGGGATCTGGGATCGCCAGGCGGGGGGAGGAGTCCTCAGCTCCCCTCTCCTGGAGCACAGAGAAACCTCCCTCTTTGGGAGGCAGCCGGGCAGCAGATGGCCGGGCTGCGGCGCTGAGCTCTCAGGGGGTGTATCATTTCTCTGACTGTTCTGGACGCGGATACCCATGTTGGAGAGGAGCCCCTCCTTCGGCTTGTCTTCTTTATGCCCTGATTTTTTTGCAGCTGCTCCTAAAGGTCACAGGCAACTTGAGCTGCAACCTGGCTGGTGCTCTTGTGGATTGTCTCCTGCTATTCCTCCCCTTTGACACCGATGTGCTAGGTTGCATCCTTCCCTGTGCCCCAGATTTCCTTTCGTGTATGTAGAGGTCCACAATGTATGATTAAAACTTCAAGCCACAGGTGCGATTCAGCTTTGACCTCCTTTCTAATCATTGCAGGAAAAGGTAGGGACCGCTGATAACGACACTGGGGTTTTAGAGCAAAGCCAGGGACAAGGCTAAGAACTGCATTGGGCTCGCAAGAAATCACCTGCATCATCCATATGGGATGTACCACATAGAAACACATGTACTATTCCACCACTTCCCCCCTACAGCTGTCCAAATTGCTTTGTACATCGGGTGGCAACTGCAAAGTAAGCAGTGTTGTGACAAGGGAGGGAAAGTTTGTCTCAGTTTTCTGTGATATTAATGGTGCTAGTGAATTTGGGGTGGAAAGAAAGTCAGTGGGAAGGCTGAAGTTTTACAGTTACAGAATACTCTGAGGTAACTTTTCTGAACTCTTGTAGGTGAATTCTGTAATACTTTTCCTTGGTTAATGAGCTGTATGGAAGAAGCTTGTGCTGTACAGCAGGGGGGAAGTAGAAGTGGTTGAGATGTGCGTGACAGTCGTGGCCCATGGTCCCAGACTTTTTTGTAAATTGTTTCTAGGACCCCCAATGTACTTTCAGGAGAGAGTTGTTTTTCCTTTGGATACGTGTGTCCATGTACCAGTTCATCCTCCTTGGGAATACTCTGATTTGTAGAGAAAGGACTTTGCTGACCTAACATTGCCTCTGTTGATTGAGTGTTTTTACAAGTCTCAGTGATGCTGAGAACCTCAGGAGAAGAGATACACCTTTCTCAGCTCAGTGATCTCCTTGCTGCCTTCTTCCCACCTACAAAAGGGTTTTTGGAGGTTCTTAACTGCAGCAGAGGCTCTGTAGGACTTGCCACACCTGCAGGTGTATCACTGTCCTATTAGTAAGCTTGAAAAAAGGGTGTTTGAGAGACTGCATCCAGGTCTTTCCACACCTGGACCCTGTCTGTCTGATTCTTGGGTTTGTATTTTATGGATAATGCTGAATGAACAGTTAGTCCTGAGCATTTCTGCTTTGTGTGGGGAAGAACTCCAAGGGCAGGGTTCTCACAGATTGCTGTGCTCCCTGCAGATTTTCTTCTCCAAACCAAGGGGGATGTTTCAGAAACCTTTTTCAAAGGGAAATTTAATAGAGACAGGCTAAGTGAGGCTAACCATAGGTGTGGCAGACAGGTTGAAGACGAGCACCTCAGATTTGTCTGGAGAAAAGAGGCCGGCCCCCATTAAGAGGGAAAATATAAATTGGGTAAGATTGAGAGTGACTGGGAATGCCTTGAGACATCTGGTTCCCATCTCTGGTTTTCATTTCTATCGTTATTCAAAGCGACAAATGCACAGTAGCTGTCTTTGAAAATTGATGGGGGTAGGAACTCAAAGTACTCTTGAGAACAGAGCTTGTAATGTATCGAACACTGGGTGGATGACAGAAATTTCTAGTGTTAGCCACTTATGTGAAAGTCAAACTCAAACCAAATTGGTTAAGTCAACAGAGCCAGTCCCCAAGGGGAATGAGAGTTACATAGGCAGAGATTTCAGATGATCTTCTGGAATTGAGGGGCTTCCTGGATCAATTTTCTTTGAGAGCAGCCAGAATGGTAGAGCAAGATAAGTGAACTCATGCAACGGGTGCAAGTGTCTGCTCCATGCCTTTCCCTTTATTTAGTTAGGGAAATAAAATAACCAGAAACATAGGAGTAGGTAAAACCCTGTTACTTTTTTTGCTTCTTCTTGGCATCCCACGTCACCCACTAGTTTCACAGGATCTTAGGGAAACTGGTTTTTTCAGTCAATTTTATTGGAAATAGCCAGAGCCTCTGTGTCAGATCTGATAAAATAATGTTCTGCCTTGAGCTCTGAGAGTTGGACAACTGACATCATGGGGCTGGAACTCAGATGCTCTCTGAGAGCTTACAGTCATTCCCCACCTGCAATGGACTAAGCATCCAAATACGGGTATTGCTTTCCTTTCAGGAAAGGATGTTCTCATCACTGTTTCTGTTCTGAAAGCTAGTCAAATCTGTCTGTCTTTTTTTTTTTTTGTTTTAATCCAATGGCTTCAGTAAATATCTAACATTTAAGCAGTGTGTGATCAAATAGCACTTTTAAAGATAAAAAGTCTGTGAAGAGAATCCAGTGTCATACTTTGAAGTCTTAGCTGGAGACTGGATTGGGTCTCGAGGTACATAAGGAAGACACTGTGGGAATGCAGAGCTACTTCAGGTGGGTGTACTGTGCACTGAATAGTTCGTTTTGAAAAAGGATAGTTGCTGTAGCTTTTACCCTAAAATTAGTACTTGAGGCAGCACAGAAATAATTTCATAAAACAGCCAGTCCTTTGTCGACTGAACTTCGTCAGCATAGGGGACTGTTTCAAGTTGCACTTGATTGCTTATATTGGTGGGGCAAAACAATGATACTTGGAAATACCAATGCGTTGCTCATGTCATGCAGAAAAGAGAAAACACCAGGCTGCAGAAGGCGCTTGATCCAGGTGCATTCAAGCATCTCCTGTTACATACAACCGGAGGGCTGGTAACACTCATACCGTGAGAGGATTTGTCTCTGGGAGGTCAGCTTGCGTTTGACGTCAGAAAGCAGCAGACTGCTGGGGAGTGATCTGCAGGGTGGTAGCATCAACTTCTCTCCACTGAAGGAGGAAGGGGAATGCTGCCAGGTGGACATGGCTTGGGGAATCGTGTGGCATCTGTTCCTTCGCTCTTGCAGTCACTGTCCAGTCATGGTCCTTGCAAAGGTGTCCGGTCTTCACTGAACATGTGAAGCCCCCAGCCTAATAGCTAACTTCTTGTTGACTTTTAATGATCTTTCTTCAGCTGGATTGCACTCCTCTGTCTCTTTGTTAAAAAATAATAGGTTTTGTAGTAGTTAGCAATTTCTCAGGCAAATGCAATTCTGTAGCACTGGCACGGTTCCATTAATCATATAGAGTAATCTGTTTGTGCCAAAAACCTATCAAGTTGAGCTGCCTTTTTGAGAGCTGGTGGGAATGTGTACCCAGTGGTGTTCTTGCTGGCATATGGACTTCCCGTGTGTGCAAGAATGACTGGGCCATGGAAGGGTCCCCCTTTGCTGTGCTTAGGGTACACAACTTGAGCAGGCTGTGAGAGAGCCTGGCAAGTCTCAGGACTCAAAGTGATATGGACTGATCTTAAGAAAGTTTTGTATTTAGGGACAGGTGGCCCTGCCAGCCCTTTTTCAGTCCCTCCTCTGAAATTTTCAGCAGTCGAAATAAGGACTTAAGTCTCATTAAAATATAAACAGGAGTTCTTCTAGCCTTAAGCAGCAATCTAACCTGTTAGATGGGGACGTTTACCCTCAATGCCAGATGAGGGTAAGAAATGTGCATTTCCTTGGGCTATATGATGAACTGCTGGGAACAAAAAGGAGGCTTAAAGTGGCCCAACTAGAAAATGAGCAAGATTGTTTTAGTAGCAAAGTTTATGATAAAGCTTGAGTGTTCAGCTTGATCATCGGGGAGACTAGAGTAGACTGAGCTGAATCCTGTTTGGGAGATACACTCGTGTTCGGAATGAGCCTTGTTGTGTTGCAGGGGTCCAGCCACATGCATTAACGGGACTGTGCAGATGTCCTGCTAGAGCCACTGGTGGAGGAACAGGCAGAAAGTGGCAGCACCTTTGGGTATGGAGGGAGAAGAGAATAGGGGCCGCAACAGGAGTATGGGAAGCATACAGCAGCAAAGCCAGGAGGAGACGATCAGCTATGGAAAATTTCAAGGCTGAGTTGGCATCCTAGTTAGTTTGTTCTTTCAGCTTGGAAAGAAACAACAGTAGCAGAGTCCTGCAAGCTGTATGTGTATAGCGTGAAATCCCATGGTGTTGCAATGAAATTGCTGTGTTTTGGGAACCTGAGTTACAGAGCTGCACCTAACCATAGCTGCTGCGGGGCACAGTTTTCCTGTGTTAGCTGTCTCTGTGTTGTGCTTGTTCGAGTTGCTTGGTTGCACCAGGTGTTTCTGGCATGGCAAACTACAGTAAGTGTGTGGGACTTTGTTTCCTTGGCTAGATCCCAGACGTTTCACAGCTACCTGGAGGACATCATCAACTACCGCTGGGAGCTGGAGGAAGGGAAACCCAACCCCTTGCGGGAGTCCACCTTCCAGGAGCTGCCCCTGCGCACCCGGGTAGAGATCCTGCACCGCCTCTGTGACTACCGCCTTGATGCAGATGATGTCTTTGACCTCCTCAAGGTGCTTTGGGCAGCAGGGATGAGGGAAACTGTGTGGCCGCAAGAGCTGAGCCAGCTCAGATTTTCCTGGGAAGAGAAGGGTTGATGCTACCAAGTGTATTTTAAGGCCTACTAATCGGTGGCAGTGCAGTGGGTCAGCAGCTCCCCATCTCCTCCCCTGCCTCGCAGAGGATGCGAGGCAAGCACTCAGGACTGCTCCTGGGGCCCTTGTCCTGTGTGGATATATTCATAACGTGGGGGCAACTAAGAAAATTGGCTTCATTGGCTGCTCTTCCTGCAAAGAGTGAATTTGGAGATGCTCCAGTGGTAATGGCAGGGCTGTGAGAGCCGAGACTGCCTTGCTGAGGGATGGTGTGAGATGAAAGGATGGGGTTGAAGTGTACTGGGGGAGCTGGGGGAAGGGTGGGGGTGGGGAGGGAGCTTCTCAGGGCTGTGTGTGACTGTCGCCAGCACTAATTAGACCTTCCCTGTCAGGAGCACCAGAGATGAAATGTTAAAATGAGAGAGGCCATTCAAATTAGAGATGCCAATCTAAATCCCTCCCTGGACAGGGAGCAAACGTCGCTTTCCCCCTGGAGTAACATTTTCCCAGCTCAGCCCGGAGGAGCAGCTGTACTGCTGCTGTGGCATGGTGGGAGGGGAGGAGGGAGGGAGATATTTGTGGAGGGGTGTCATCATGTTTTGTGTGACAATGTGGCTGCTTTTCAACTTGTCACTGTCTGGCGGGGGGCTCCCGGCGGGCGCAGGGCTTGGATGCTGACAGCCTCCGCGTGGAGCCGCTAGGTGAGGACAGCAGTGGTGCCCTGTATTGGTACTTCTATGGCACGCGGATGTACAAGGAGGACCCGGTGCAGGGGAAAACCAACGGAGAGCTGGCTCCAGACAGGTAACAGCCCCCACACATTCCCCCCGTGTCTGGGTGCAGGGGGTGACGGGGGGGATGGCACAGCCAGCCTGGCTGGAGGGGACTCCGCCTGACGGCTGTTGTGTTGGAGGGCAGCAGGGGGGAGCGTGCAGCATCTCCGGGGGGGCCTGGGAGAGGGCTGGGGCAGTGTGGGGCGAGACTGGAGTTGCCAAGCAGACTGCGAGCTGCCCCACGTCGTGCATTGTGTCAGAGCCAGCCTGCAGCCTTTGTGGCACCAGGAGAGCCTGCTGTGGGAGCGATGCTGCCTACCCCACTGCATTCCTCCCCGTCTGCCCCGCACCGTGCCGGCGGCTCCCAGATCAGGCTCCCAGCCAGTGGGAATCCCTCCTCTCCTCCCCTCCCCGTCCCGTTGCTGCTTGCTGCTCTGATTTAATCCCTCCTTTGGTTGGGTTCCTAGCAGCTGTTCTGATTTCCCTGCCCTTCTCCCATCCTGCCAGCCACAGTTCCTTTGCTCAGCAGATATTTCATGGTGGTTTTGCCATTTCGCAGGGGATGTGGGGGCCCGACAAACACCCCAAATGTTCCTGGGAAAACGGGCAAGAGACGAGGGCGACCCCCAAAGCGGAAAAAACTAATGGAGGAAAATCTGCTGAGGTATGGAAAGGTTGTTCCTGCAATAGATCTAAAATGCATATGTTCCCAGAGGGAAGTATAATGTACTTCTGGGGTTCCCCCAATAAGTATGTATATACCATGCAGCCATAATTTCAATGCATCTCTGAAGTGAAGCAAGCTCAGACTTGGTGGATGCTTTGATCGCTCTCCAAAGAAAATTCTGACTGAGCTGGAAGCCAAGTTTGGTGAAACAGTGGGTATCACTCTTCCAACCACCTCACTTCAGATGTAGTTCCTCCTTGCAGTGCTAGGGGATGTGTGTCTGATAAAGAATGCTTGAAGCCAAAACTCCTGGCCACTTGAGCGAGTATAGATTTTGGGATGCTTCCTCTAAGAATTTAAGTACTGTCCTTGCCAAACTCCAGCCTGGACCCTTCACTTCACAAAATTTTAAGAAGCTCCGATAAATATTTATGTGAAAATATATCTCGAACGTGTGTTCTGTATGGTGGTTTTTTCATGGTTTTGCTGTGCATTGAATAGTTGCTGTGTCCCCCATTCTTCTCCTCAGAAGCAGCTGCATTTCAGTGATGTGAAGTAATGTATTTATTGTATCACTTCTCTTTCTTTTTTGGTAGGGAGAAGGCAGAAGAGAACTTGCTAATCCATGAGACTCAGATAAGAAATGGTAAAGAGATTTCGCGGGGTCAGGGTTGATACAAGCAGCTAACATGGCTCTTAAATTATCAACGCCCAGAGAGATGCCTTCCTCAGGAATAGGAGAGTCTTTCTGCCGGTGGCTGGGACAGAGTTTGGAAGGAGGGGTTGGCATTACAGAGTGCCTTCCAGCTTGGGAGCCTGGGCACCTACAGGCTTCCTGTCTTATTGTGAATTAGTTTGGGATGAAGAAACCTAACCTATTGGGTTACACCAGGCCTTGGGGGCCCACCTACTCGCTGAAGTTGATGGAAATAGGCTGTGAACGGCTCTTGCTCTTACGGCAATGAGGTGAATGCAAGCCCCTGTTTGTAGCAGGTGTGTTTTTTCCGACTGGGAAGAGAGTGGTGTCAGTGATGCCAAGAGAGGGAAGGAAGAACCTTTTTCATTATCCTTACCATTGGTTGGGTGGCTGAGCTCAGTAAATGATGTCTTGGGGATACCCACCTAAGGGTTAACAAGACAAGCAGAATAAGCGAGTTGGCAACATAATGTGAAAGTGAGTTCAAGGGAGCTGGGACTCATCTGTCATACATGTGGATCCATTGGCTTCCATATAACCCAGGGGCTCAGCCTACTTGTTGCCCCACAATAAAAGGCGAGGGTGGCATTGTCTTTCCTATGCCTCCTTCCTTCACCCTTTGTCTTCAGATTTCCTGGTGGCTGCTCCCGAGCAGGGTGGCAGAGCTGGAGCGATGCGCATGACGCGATGGGGGTTTTATCACATCATTGTCTTCCAGCAAATTGTGTCACTTCAGAGTAATCTTCTGGTGGCACAAAACAGTGCTTCAGTCCTGGCTGCTATTGAAACAAGTCCCCCATAGGCAGCTGGCAAGGGAAGGGTAAACAAGGGTGCAGGCTCTGGGGGCATTGTGCAGGTAAGCTCCCTGCTGCGGGTGAGCAGGGGATGGCTTCGCCTAGCCAGGGCAGGAGAAACCAGCACATGGTTGATCCTTCACCACCTTGGTTACCAGTCCCCAGTGCATTAATTTGAGCTGAAGCCAAGGGTGGGTTAAGCTGTAGGCTGGCCTGTGACCTGAGGCTAGCACACGCTCACTTTGTGCCACTGTTGTGGCAGGGAGGTTTCTGACAGAGGGCAGGTGGCTGGAAGGAGGTTGCAGCTTTCCAGTCGTCCTGGGGCAACCTGATAGCTTGCATGCCAGAGCCACTGGCAGCTCATGGCTACAAAAGGGCCCAGAGTTGGGTTCAGAGAGAAAGGGGTTTTGTTTTTTGCTTCTGTATTTTTTTCATAGTTAATTTGCTTGAAAATGCGGTGAGAAGCTGCATGACATCTGCCAGTAGGGGTGTGACATTGCTTTCTTTCCAGTAGCCAGTGGTTAGCTCTGGAAAAGTCCAGAGGGAGCTGAGAACCACTCAGTCTTGAAGGGGTTTGAACCAACGTCTTCCCCCTCCCCAAAACTGGCCCACAACCTTTTCTGCTTAGAGAGAATCCCAGGGCAAAAGCATGCAAGTTGCAACCCTTGAGGCTTCTCTGCTCTGTGCAAACATTTACAGAGCAGGAACCACATTCCCCCTGTCCAGATGGGTGTTCCAACCACCATGCAAGAGAGTCTTTCCTCTGCAATTAATATTCAAATGTTTCACACAAGGCGGAATAGCTCAGAGTGTCTTGGTAGTTGGGACATGCTTCAGAGCAGTGGGTGATCTGCTTCAGATCCCACTCTGGATCAAGCAGGGATGGAATGTGAACTTTTGGAACTTCCCCCTCATCTGGCAGCCCGATGAACCCCATCTTTCACTTCCTCTTCTGTTCTTTCAAGTGCCTGCAAACAAAATGATTCGTTAGGGAGAATGGGAGGATTTATTCACCGCAGCAAAGGTTTGCAATGCTACCAAAAAAAAAACCCAGAAAAAAATGTGCTTGTTTCAAATAACGTTAATTTTTAATGGTTTTATTCTGCTGCCAGACTAAACCAGACATTTACATTGCCTTATGTATGTCCTGCTCTGGCTGACAGCCTCCATTACAAGAAACAAACTAAATCCTTTTCTCTGGTCCTTCATAACTGGAATGGAGGCTTGCTACAGGGATGTCATACTACCTGTGTGTTGCAAAGTGCCACCGTTATTTCTTCACCTGTGTACTTCCTTTGTATCTTGGCATCAGTTTCAGTGTCTGTAGGGGAGGAAGCAGTGCTTCTGGTGGATGAAGAGAGCTTTGGGTCTGTGGCAAAGAGCATGTTTCCCATAACAGTGGCCATTGGCAATATTTTTTGCTCTTCCTGAACCCTGAGGAGGAATAAAGAGAAGTTGTTAGTCATAACTGCTGTGGAGATAACATCTTTCATGTTGTTGAAGGGTCCCAAGGGCCTGGCCGTGGGACATGGTGGCTGCTGTGTCAGACGGAAGAGGAGTGGAGGCAGGTCACAGAGAGCTTCAGAGAGAGGACTTCCCTTAGAGAGCGGCAGCTCTACAAACTCCTGAGTGAAGACTTCCTGCCGGAGATCTGCAACATGATTGCACAGAAGGTGAGGAGACATGATATCCTGTTTACCTCTCTTTGACCGCTTCCAAGAGCATGGACGTTTGCTGACTGAAGGAGAGCTAAACCCAGGCAGCCTGTCACCCCATCCTGCTCCCCCCACCTCCAACCTGCAAGTGTTGTGGATGCAGGGGCTGTTCAGCTTGTGTACGGGGAGCAAGGCTCTCCCCGTGGAGTGGCAGGGCTACAGTCGATACTTAAGGATCTGGTTCATGATTGTATGGCAGCATAGGTAGGATGGCTGAAGGGGTTACTGTCTTCAGCCGTGTTCCGTGTCCCTTTTCTGCTAGCAGGGAATCTCTGTCTGCTTTTGAACTGCTGCGATTTACAGCCTAGCTTTTCTATGCAAACTGCCTGTGATTCCACTTTTACTGCCATTTCTCAGCGGTCTCTGCTGAAGGGGCTGATGGCTGCTTTAGCTGTCCTAGCTAAGTCTGCTTGAGCTGGTGTGTCAGAGCCCTGAAACTCCGAAGGGCATTGTCCATCAACTGAATGTTTTCAGGTGAGACAGATTTGCAACGTGATCATTTGGCTAGATGGCTTTGTAAAATGGGCTCTGCAGTCAGCACGATGTTCTTGGGCTGAGTTCAGTGTGCTTGTTTGCTACCCTTGTAAAGCTAATAGGGATTTCATGGTCACTTCTAGCCCCCAGAGTTTCTCCTGCCAGTATCACCAATGTGCCCTAATTTCCTCCACTCTCTTTTTCCTTCCCTCAATTCTCGACCCTGTTTCAGGAGAAGCGTCTGCAGCGGACAGAGTTTTCTCCCAGGTGGATGTCTGACCATCAGCCCATCAAACCAATCAAGCAGGAGGTGAGGGGGGGTGCGAGGGGGAGGATGACAGAGGGAGGCGAGAGCAGATGCCTCCTGGGGGAAAAAATAAACCGCAGCATCGCTATTCAGTGGGAAGGAGTCGTTTGAAAGTGTTTGTGCTGAAAGAGAGATGGGTGGTAATGCCCGTCAAAGGCAGGCTGACACTCGGGGTTTCTATGGCGAGCAGGGAGGTGCTGCCCTCTGGATCGCAGAGGTAACCGGCCTCGCCACAGACCCCGGTGCAGCTGCATATGGAAATCTGCGCTCAGTCTGGGGAATTCCACTTCAATGAAAGTGCTGGCACATTCGAGGCAGTTCAAAGAAAAGTTGAAGAAGGATGAGAGGGCTAGAAGAACCGGCTTACAAAGGGAAATGACAGAAATTCAGCCAAGGGGAAAACGTGAGGCTGCAAACACATGAGGGTGTAGATAGTGCAGAGGGAGAGAAGAATGACTGATGCAGTGCAGAGCAGAGCTAGGAGGGGGTCAGCTGGAATTGGAAGTCACAATTTAGACTGCTTAAAGAAATGCTTATCAAACTGCAGCCTTGTCGGCTGAAATGGCTCTTTCCGCACCTCTTCACCTTCATCTCCTCTCCACCCCATCAGCGTAACCGTGCTGCTGCTTGCGGGTCTGTGCAGTGAACCAGACCCAGGAAAATGACTGGTGTTAAATATAACCTTTTTATTTGGTCAGGGTTATTTTTGATGTAGATCAGCTTTCCAATCCAGTCCACCACGCAGCCCCCAACAGTCATGCTGGCACAGCCAGGGACATGGTACGGTGGAGATGGGGGGTCTTTGAACTGGCGACTGCTACCTAAAGCAATCGGTCAGGCAACATGGGATTAGCTTTGGAGGAAAAAATTGGCTTGATTCTATCAGGCTGTAGCGTAATCTCTTGCTGTAGATGTAACGAAAACGTAGTTACCTGGTGTTTTGTCAAACCCTGGGAAATTAAACTGCAGGGAATATTCCACGTGAGCCAGGGTCAGGGGTTCCCGCAAAACAAAGGAGAAAGTACAGTTCCCCACAATAAATACAATTACTTAGAACAGATAAATAAAAGGAAGGAAGAACCTCTCATCATGCTGCAGATAAAAGCCTGCTGAGAGGAAAATAAGACCCCAGTGATGGTCAGTTTGGGGCCAGAATTGCTCTCTGCAAAGCCCACCATGCAGGAAGCGCAGGGACACGTGTTTGTTCACAGGCAGCAGAAATCCCAGAGGAGGAGGGGAGTGGGAAACACATGGAGCCTGAATGATGCTAATCAGTACCGCAGGTGCTCCAGGTCTGTGGCAGCAGAGGGCTGTTAATTGCTGCCTGTGGGCCAGTGAAAGGTTTCCAGCGAGCTGGGGGCCCTCCCAGCACCCGCTGCGCCAGGGCATGGGGAGCCAGGCAGTGGAGGGTGGCGATGCTGGCGGCGCTGGCTCCCCAGCAGGACCTGGCAGTCGTCCTGCCACAGGGGAGACAGGGAAGGTGCCAGCAAGTCTGATGGTTTGTTTGCCAAGAGGGGTGGGCAACAGGCAAGTCTGGGGGAGGAAAGCCCCAGCTCAGTGCAGGGGTGACTCCTTCCTTCGGACTCCACGAGCTGGATGCTGGATGCTGCTTTGGTCCGAGATATAACTGCTCCGTAGGCTCCTAATCCTGTGGGGGATTTCTTAACAGGTGGTTCAGATTAGCTCCTCATTAAAGAGCCGCCTGAGCAGCACCCTCATTAGGGCAGTGCTGCGGAAACCGGAGCAGGGAAGTTTTGGAGGACAAGGGGCCAGGGCACCCAGGGCACCCGTGTCTCCTGGCCTTCTGCCCCTGAAGTCTGATACCCACTGTCTGGAGAGGGAGGCAGAAGGCAGAAGTTTGGCCCTTTCAGGGTCTGGGGCAGGGGGGAGGGGGGAGACAGTGATGTTGTGTCCTGGAGTGCTCTCTGGCGGAGGGAAGGAGGCGGTGATGGCGTGGACGGAGAGGAGAGGGATGGGTTTTATCCTCCAAGTGGGGAGGAAGCTGGAGAAACGTCCCTTTGCCACCTCTTCAGTCAGGAAGAAAGTTTATCTTGTGCTGGGTTCTTGTTTTTATCTTTCCTGTAGGTGTCTGCTTCCACCTCATGTAGTAGGAGCTGACTTGTTTGTGTTTGCTTGTTTTTATAACCCTCGGTTGAGCGCACTCATCCCCAGCGGGCTTTAAGAGGGACAGAGGTCCCTCTGAAAATAAGGCTGTTTCTGTGTCTGGCATGGATGGAGCAGCCTGTGCCGGCACTGCTGCTGCCCTGCACTGCTGAAGGGAGCAAGTGCAGCTGTGGGTGTCTGTGGCAGTCCTTGGTGCTCGCTATACTGCGTTTGGGATTTCTGATTTTCCCTTCTATTCCTAGATCTGCTAGGATGATTTCATTTCCTTTACTTAAAATTGTCCTGTTCTTTGTCGATGCCGTATTTGTGGTGGGTTGATTTGGAACGTGCTATGGATTCTGTGTTGCGCCATTACAGTTTGGGGTGCTGAATGCACCCTGCAGGCTTGGAGAGGTCCTGGTGTGAACACTGCAGCTTGGATGTTGTGTTCATGTTTCCATAGGACATGAATGGTGGAAGCTGTATGAATCCAGGGAAAGGGAATGTCTGACCTGTGTACCGACAATCGAAGAAATTAGTGTGGCACGCCAGGATGGCTTAGGTCTACTGGCTGGAGAATCTAAAGGCTGATGGTCACATCCTCAATAAAATATCTTGGTGTACCAACTTCTGGTGGCTGGTTCGTGCTCACCTCTTTCTCTTCTAATTGCTGCAGAACTTGACTTCTTTGGTTCCTACAGCAATTTAAAGATTGGTCAAGAAAGCTAGTGGGACACTGTTTGATGATGGTCAGAATCAGGCCTGAAATTGTTTGCAGTGCATGAGCAGAAAATTGGATGATAGAGCAGTTGAGAAAGGGATATGAAAAGAATCAAAAGTGGAAATGTAGAATCCGATTCTGTAGGTTCTTGAACTCTCGTACTTGGCATAGCAGTTTCAGTCCTGGGCATCCTGGTGTTTGGATATTGATCAATTGGAGGAAGGATCTGAGAGAGACAACAAGAATGATTAGGGAGCTGAAAGGATTTCTTTATAAGGAAACATCTAACCTAATTGCAGAAACATGGGCATTTCATGTAAGTTTCTGAGGAAGCCCATAAAAGCTGGAATGTGGCTGAAGAAGAGGGGAATTTATGTTCACCCAGAAAAGCATAACTGGAAATAATTGGGTGGCATGAGGGGGTGAGAAATAAACTTTAGGCTGAATGTGAGGAGAAGCTGGCTGACCTAAAGGCATGTGGGCTCACAGAATGGTCCTCCTAGGAAAGGGGTAGAAAAGTGAAGTACTAGTATTTGGCAAAGATCTAAAAAGGAAAAGATAGACTGAGTTCCCTTGTGGTGAGATCAGTTTCACTTTAAAAGATCAGAATAGGGCTTTTCCCTGTCCAGTCTGTCCCTAAATGCAGGATATAGTCCTAATGTCGTCAAGACATCACCCTCTCTTGGACACTTCTCTGTGGCTGTCGGTGGTTGCAACATAATTCGCTTCATGTTGTTGCTGCTGGAGAGAGGGAGATAATACACAACACTGGTCTGCAGAGAGCTGCAGGGGGAGATTGCGGGGCAGTGCTGTGTAGAGGAAGGGAGGCAGAGCAGGGGGAGTGAATGTGCAGTGCAACCAGACAGCGTTTCTAGGTATTTATCAAAACACCCCGAGGTTCCACTTCTAGGCAATGAAACAAGGACAAAATAGTAATCGTGGTGCCAGATTTTTTTCTGGGGATTAATAATGGGCCTGGAGAAGTTGATGGTCTGAGCAGCAGCCAAGGGACCCCAGCTGATTGCTAATCCTCAGGAAATGCCTTCTGCCTACGTAGTGGTTGCTGGTTATTCCCTGAAAATGAAGGTGGAGAAAACTGTATACACATTGTTCTTTCCTGGTTGATATTCCCTGCTGATAAGGCACGCTTATCTTGGTCTTGCAGAAGTCAAAGAGGTGAGAGTGGCTGGTGGTTGACCAATTCATTTGTCTTTATAATTAAATTAAGCTAAAAAAGGTAATTCCACACTGCCATATGCATACCTCACACTTCATTGGAGAAATTTCCTATCTTAAAAAGTAGTCCTTTCTGCTCACGATTCCAACTTGGGGCTCTGCTACCTGGAAGGGGTAGAGGTGTTGTGTCAGGGTATCAACAGCCCATATCCTTTATGGGCAAATACAGAAGGCAGATACACGTGGTATGTCCCTGGCAGAGTCACAGCTTGTCTAACTCATCACTTCTCTTTCCTTTGTCCCTGTATCAGTAGGACTTCATTGCTTGACAAATAACTTTCATTTACATGTTGCTTTTCATCTGAGAATTCATATGTAAAAATCCTTTTTTTCCCCCCCCTTTTTTTCCCCCCAGCCATTCATTGTAGGTATGCTTTAATACTTGCTCAAAGTAAACCTGCCTCTGCTCAGACTTCGACAAGCCAATGCTTTATAGTTTTTGATGCACCATTTTGTTGCAGGTAAACCCGAATGTGCTGAGCTCAATGGAGAAGCAGAGGCGCAGAGAGGAAGAGGAGGAGCGCCAAATACTTATAGCAGTGCAGAAGAGGGAACAGGAACAGCTGCTAAAGGAGGAGAGGAAGAGAGAGATGGAGGAGAAGGTCAAAGCAGTGGAAGGTACATGTGACCAGTGTGAAATGGGTGGAAGCTTTCAAAGCCAAGATTGAGATCTTGAATTGAGAGCTGCCATTCACATTCCTGCCCTGTCAGACCTGCTAACAAGAATATCTTTTCTTGCGCTTACCTTGGATAAATTGGTCTGACTGTAGCTGCTTTTCCTTTGTCTGTCTCTCTTGGTGTTGGTGGCTGTTCTCTACTGCACCCTTCAACTGTGTCATCTTCCCCAAATCATGCTTATTTTCTCCTTTGCTCCAGCTGTTCCTTTTTTTCCTGCTATTTGTGTTGTTCCTCAGTTCTCTTCTGTCTCCCCGTTTGCCTCCTGTGGCCTTTGTGTGCAGGATTAGCTGTCTTTGCTCTTCCTAAATAGCATTTGGTCCTTTTGGCCCAATGCAGAATGAAAGAAGGATCCCATTTGAGGAGAAAGGGAAGGGCACAGCATTGGAGTAGAAAGAGTACCATTTTTATATTGTTACCGGCCTTATCAACTGAAAAACTAAAGATGAGGGGACCATGCTAAACAGAGCACCACGGGTGGCAACTTCAGGTGTTGGTCTTGTGTTTGTGTGGGTTTGACCTAAATGCTGTTTTAATCAATTTTGCAAGAAACAGCCATATTGTTTTTAGTAGGTCAGATCACGGCACAGACAGCAGGCGTTCAGCCAGTACATGTAGGCACTGGCATCTAAGAGCAGGCTCATTTCTGACCACCTTCTCTCTGGCAGCCTCCCTTACAGGGGTTCCTTTATCTGCTGCTTTTCACGCAGTGGCTGGCTGGGCTGTTGCAGTTCCAGGGAAAGGCCGAACATCTTCAGAAAATGGTGGTGGTGGTAATGTGTGGCAGTATCAGTATCGCGGATGCTTAAGTGAATAAAGAATCAGAAAAGGAAAAAATATTAAGTTCGTGCAAACGTTGTAAACTTTCCAAGATGAAACAGTCTGCTACCACATGTTTGGTAGCAGACCAGATGTTATCTAAGAATAGTTTCTTTTACCTGCTTACCTTTCTAACCTTTAGAAAATCCAATTACTTGCTTGGCCTTCATATATATTCCTGGTTGCCAGTCCTAGCTAATCCAGTGCTTTAAACTGAGAATCATCCAGCTTCCATATCTGCCACAGATATCTGTTTCACCTTGGCAAATTGCGTATTCGCTGTGCTTTATTTCTCCATCTGTATAGACAAAATTAATCTTGAAGTTCCAGAAGAGCTGCAAAGATACATGTACCTGGAAAAAGGTCTTGTTTTGGTATAAGCCATGTCTTTTTCTGAGTAAATGCAATTGTTACATCATCTGATGCAAAGGCACCAGAGTAGCTCAAAGAAACTGGCATGGGATTGGGCACTAAACTGTTTTAACCCAATTTAGCATACATTCATGCTTTTCTTGGGCAGAGATGCTTTTATTTTGGTTTGTACAGTTTCTTTCAATTTAGTTTAAACTCATCCCTAGTCAGTTTAGGCTAAGTCAGGAGAAGTCTCCTTTTAAGCTGGTGCAAATGCTGTTTGGAAAGGTTATTTAAATGGCTGACTTGTTCAGTTAAATCACTGCAGTATTTTTCTACCCTAGAAACTGCAGCTATCCAGGTAAAACTGGCTTCTTAACCATCTTTCCTTATTGCCAAGCATATCTGCCATTAGCATTTACTTCCATGACAGTGGAAAGTGATTTGAAAATGAAGTCATTTGTTTTACTTGGTTCCGACTTGTTAAAACTGGACACCCATTGACAGAGATTTTAGAGTAACAAATATATTCTTGCATTTTGCAGTCCGCTTGGGATTTAACATTAATTTTGTAGGGTCTTTTGTCAAGGGGTGATGTGAAACACAGGGTGAAATATCTGTTCTCTGTTGAACTACAGCACTTCACCTGCTTCTTGGTTTTGGACCATATGCCTGTCTTTAGATCACATTCCTGTTTCCAGTCTGGGATTTCACTTCCCCCTACTCCAACACACACCCCAGGTAGCAAGCCTCCTGCTGAGCCCATCTGTACTTTCCTGAATTTATGAGTTAAAGCAGCTTTCTAGATTTCTGTCACAACAGCAGGTTAGAGTTTCCCAGATGCTGTTCCAACATTATCTCTTGCACATGTGACTTTCTAGCTGTTTGAGGTACTTTTTAGGGCATTGGTTAGATTTTGAAAGCTGCTGGGTAGGACTCAACCCAGGCCAACAGCATGACAATGAGCTCTGCCAGTGATCTTTAACATGCTGTATTAATCACTTGCTGTGGTAGAAGGACCTGCCATTAATCCTGACTGAAGTCCAGTCTGGTACCAGGGTAGTGCTCCCCAGTTCCTGTCTGTTTACCAGGTCAGATCCTTGGCAGGCCTGGATGGATTTCTAAAGAATGTACCGCCTTACCTCTTGGCTGCTGTTGCCATGAGATTTCCCTTTTGCAGTCCAAATCATCACCTCGTACCTCATGTTTTCTCACTTAGGCATCCATTACAATGTCATCTAAATGATGCTAATTTTATGAAAGAACCATGAAGTACTGAACTGTGCTTGGATGGACTCAGATAATCTCTGTTAACTGCAATTTGATGTTGGACTCCTCATCATTAAATGTTGTAATACATGTTGTTAGATTCTGTAGGACATCTTAGATACAAGCCTTGTCCTTCCAACTTTCAATACTACCTAGATTCTTCTAACAGGAAATCTGGACTGTCTTCTGACATATATGGCCATGGACCTCCCTGGAAATACCCACCCTTCTACCAGAGCTAGTGCTTCTTGAGTCTTTCACGTTTTCCACAGATGGACCGTCTGCTAGAGGGTATTAGCCCAGTATCTCCCCTATTTCTTTCACTCTGGGTGTTCCCTGATGTGGCCTGTTTTCTGGGGTCTTACTCCTATGGCATCTCTCCTTGAGCATTACTTTCACAGAATTCTGTTCCTACAGAAAGTTGGTATGACCGCAGGTGTTTAGCAAGTCAAATGAATTCAGATTTCCTATAAGAAAAAGGAAATGAGGTTCATAAGAGCCCATAAATTTTCTATTATGAAGCAATCTGTTGGCCAGCTGTCTGGTTGCAAACCACAGGTTATATTACTAGCGTTGCTTCTTCCTGTCTCTCGCCTCTTAAATGAAATCTGTCCCAGTAGCCCTCCTGTGTGGCAGCTTGCTCACGCTGGCTGCAAAGACTTACCTGAGCAGTTGTCCCAAAGCTAGCCATTGTGGTGGAGGGTATTAATGACCTCAGTTACTCATTGCCACCCAGCTGGTAGAACTTCACCCTTGCCTTGACACTGGTCTTCATCCGCTTTAGTGCAAAACCAGCTGCCTTGAGTTCACCTGCCTGAGGTGAAGCATCTGAAGGATGGTAACTTAACAAGCCAGCTCTTTCCATAGTGCTGATCTATGCCTAGGTGTGTGCATTGAACTTATCTTTGTACCACACCATTGTCAGGAATTTGTCTGGAAGCTGCCTAGGGGAGCATCTGTATCACAGTAATGCTTCAAAATCAATAATTGTAAAGTCAAGGGAAAATGAAAAGGCATGTTGATGGTGCACTATCTTCTCACCTCCTCGGCTCCTGTGCCGTTGCTGCTTTTGCTGAAAGAACAAGAATGTTTCATTGGAGTTCTTGAGTGCTGCGGGAGCTGCCTTCAATTTCCCTGCAAGATGTTGTTGACAAGGAGTGCTGAATGTTTTTTCACCTCTTCCCCCCCTCCTCACTGCAGAACGGGCCAGGAGGAGGAAGCTTCGTGAAGAGCGGGCCTGGCTGCTGGCACAGGGAAAGGAACTGCCCCCTGAGCTTTCCCACTTGGATCCCAGTTCCCCTACCAGGGAAGAGCGAAGGACCAAGGATCTGTGAGTATGCAACTGGGCATGCAGCACAAGAGTGCGATGAAGTAGGGCGTATGGGAAGGAGTGTGAGCATTCACAGGAATGAGGAGGGAGAAGTGAGGGTGGAGAACAGCGAGGAGTAAGCTGAGAACATCTGCATTTGGTCCATGCTAGAGGAGAGTTTGTGATGAGGCCTGTTCGTCAGCATTACGGCACTGTGCCCGAGGTGCAAGGGAAGATGAAGTACGAGAGCATGCCTTAACATGTCCTCAGCGTGTGTATTCACTGTTGTGCTTCCCATTACAGCTTTGAACTGGATGACGAGTTCACAGCCATGTACAAAGGTTAGTCCTGCCCCAGCTTTCCCCTTTGCGTGACTTGCGTAAAGTGAAATACTCCCCTGGGCATGTGTGTGTAACTACCTTTCTTTTGATACTGCCAGTTCTAGATGTGGTAAAGGCTCACAAGGACTCTTGGCCCTTTTTGGAGCCCGTTGATGAATCATATGCTCCCAACTACTACCAGATCATTAAGGTATGGAAAGTGGTCCAGCCATCTTGACTGGTGCACTTTGTTGACTGGTTTTTTGGAAACGTTTTGAAGTTTTGTGGGCTGTGTTACCCTTGCAGTCCAACTGCATGCCTCCAATAGTCCCTTCTAGCCTTACAAATCAAGCAAACCAAAAACGAGAGGCTGCCTCTCCGGAGAGCAGCCTCCGCTCCCCATCCCCTCTCTGTGAGGAAGCTAGCTATGCAGCTTTGCAAGCCCTGCTACACTTGCTGCAGCTGAAGGGAGGTTTTGCTGTGTTTCAGGCCCCCATGGACATCTCTAGCATGGAGAAGAAATTGAATGGAGGTCAATACTGTACCAAGGAAGAATTTGTGGGTGATATGAAGACCATGTTCAGGAACTGTCTTAAGTACAATGGTGAAGGCAGTGGTAAGAGCAGTAAGATGCTAAGTTTGGCTATTTGCAGTGCTCAGTCAAAGCAAGCAGTGATCTCTTCCTACTCACCAGTACTTGATTTGTGCTTATTCTCTTTTGGGGTATTTCTGAACTTACTCCTTTGTGTACGCGTGTGTGTGCGTGCCCCTTTTTCCCATAATATCTAACACAGGCTTCGAAAAGCATTGGAGTTTGATTAGCTCCCAGTGTTTGTTGAGTACCACAGAAAAGTGAGGAACGAACCAGGCTTGTAGTCCTTTGAATGGAAAATGTAGTTTTAGGTTTCTTGCCTATTGAATGAAAAACATGAGTCTGCAAATGGGAAACCCTGGGTTGAATTGCCATGCCAATTAAAATTCTACATGTTGCTTAGGTAAGAAATCAGTTCCTATACGGTGGGTCATCACTGCAGACTGTGTCTCACCAGCACTATCTTGAAAGGGCAAAGTTAGAGCTACCTGGCTTGTTGCTGCGGGCCCCAAGTAAAAGCATTCCTGCACTGTCACTGGGAGACCTGTTTCCTGAGGAACTTCAGAGTTAGTTTAGTGGAAACAACTGGAAAGTCACTTGCTTCAAACCCTTGTCATTAACACCTCTCACAGGTCTCTTCCTTCCTATCCACTCCAATGAGAAGCAAGAGCCCCTCTGAGCAGATCTGTCCTGTGGAAATGACGCAATAGAGACACTGGTGTTGGCAAAACCTTTTGTGTCAGGGTCAGCAAGTGCTTTAGAAACTGTAGATGGATAAATATGTGTGCTGATTTTCCTCTGTCTTGTAGCATACAGCAGAGATTTGAATGAGTCCAAGAAAAGCCTCTGAACGTAATCAAATAGCATTGCTGGAAGTTCACATTTCTCCTCTCAGAACTCTGCTGGCTAACTGTGCAGGTCATGCAGCTCTGTGAGCAGAGGTGGTGCGTCTTACAATGTAATTCTTGGCACTATGCTGGAGCACTGAGTTAATGCTGACTCTGCAGAGTACACCACTAATGGCACTTTGTCATGCCTATGTGCCTGTCCTCTGGTGGGGTTACTGAACAAATCTGATGCTGTGTTGCTTACTGAGTTTAAGAACATAAACCAGTTGACTAGTGAGACAAAAGTCTTCCTCAAAGAAACTTTGTTTCTTTTATCTGATGGGGAAAGTCTGATGTTACTTAATTGTTACTCTCTATAAGGCTCTGTTCCTGATGATATTGGGTTTTTTGAGTGCAGAATATACCAAGATGGCTTACAACTTGGAGAGGTGTTTCCACCGAGCAATGATGAAGCATTTCCCTGGGGAAGATGGAGACACAGATGAGGAGTTTTGGATCAGAGAAGACGGGAGACGAGAGAAGAGGAGCCGGCGGACTGGCCGCTCCAGCACAGGCAGTGTTTGGACTCGGTCACGAGACCCAGATGGACCAGGCAAGAGGCAGCAACGCCTGGAAAATGGAGGAAAACCTCCACCATATCGAGCTACTTCCAGGGCTCCTGCTTCTTCTTCCTCTTCCTCCTCCTCCTCCTTCTCCTCGTCCTCTGCAGAGGATCCAAGCGGCAACCCAATGCAGCCTTCTCGAGAAGTGGGCCCTTCCAATGGGCGAGGCTTCCCTCGCTCTCTGCAATATGGTGGCATGCCCAGCCCTGTGCCACATCCCAGCCAGATGGTAAGGAGCAGTTTCTGCTGTTCTTCACCCATCAGGCCTGCGGAGGGAGGGAGGTAAAGGGGAATGAAGCTCTCTACTGTGAAATCCCTGTGGCAACTGAAACTTTTCTGCCCTTAAACTGGTACAGTTTCAATCTTCGCCACATTCACTGGGAACAGTCTCCTAATGTTTCCCATGGCCAGCATGTACCCGTGTGGGCTTGCACCAGCCTTGGCTCCCCCAGTTCTCTTCTCTCCTTAGAGAGTTACCCCATTGTGCAAGGAAAGCAGTCACGTTTCCTCTCTTAACATCTAGTTTATGATGCTGAACAAGCTGGTTGTCTTTCGTCTCAATAGTTTAACAATGCCTGGTAACTTTGCACTACCTGTGTGCTAGTGCATTTCATGCCTTGAGTATTTACAAAAGCAGTAAACAAAATCGAACACCAGGCCACCCTGGACTGCAGCAGTGACCTCCCTTTAGCCCAACATTTATTCTCTGGATGCCACCTGTTCTGCCTCTCCTCTGGGCTGTTCCTCACCCATCCTTCACTGCCTTTTCCATTTTAACCAGTGATGTCTTGTGGTGTGGTGTATCACCTACTCCTCTGAGACTAGGCTACCCTTGCCCTTTTATCTAGAGATCAAATAAAATTTTTAGAGCTATTCCTGTGGTGCAGATAGTGGGAGGCAGTAACTGGAGAGCTGGAGTCAACAACTCTTTTGAAGGAAATCCAGCACGTTTCCCCCATTGTCCTGCTTGCACACCTTTGTGGTCCGCTCCGCTCCTTGGAGTAAATCACTTGCCCCCTCCAGTCTTCTCACTTGCTCCCAAGTAGTTGGGTGGCAAGTCGAGTGTATTGCAGCCTTGAGCACAGGGATGCGTAGGCTGGAATGTGAGAGAGTGGCTTTGTTTGGCAGGGGAGCTGTGTCATCCCGTAGGAAAGCCTACAGGTTTTTCATGGTGCCTCCAAAAAGCCCATCTCCTCATCTGTGTGGTTCTTCCAGCCTTGGCTTCCCCTCACCTGCAGCAGCTCTGCTGCTTTTCTGTGCTTCACAAATTGTTTTATTTCTCCCTCCCACACCTCTCCCTGTTCCCCAGAGACCAGCTGTGCCAGGAACATTTGGTCCCCTGCGAGGATCGGATCCTGCGAAACTGTATGGCTCGCCACGAGTGCCTGAGCCCCATCCCGGAGACCCGGTCCAGCAGCACCAGCACTTTGCCATGCAGGTAAGAAATGCTGCAGCCGAGGGATCCAGCACCCTGGGACCCATACGTCTCCTCTGCTCCTCAGTGCGAGACCTACCTCATCTCTCTCTCTCCCCCTCCTCCCCAGCCGGCTGTGGGACTGAGTGAGCACCGTGGGCACAGGCTGGCCACCCCAGAGAAGCAGGCATGTGCGGGACCGACCCACATCACCAGCCTTGGCCCCCGGCCTGGCGCCCTGCAGCTGGGGCGCATGAGCGGCCCCCCACCCGACACCGTCTACCCGCCGGCCCAGTTCCAGCAGGGCTTCCTCGCGCCGAGGCACAACGGCCCCCCTGTGAGGCCTTCGGAGGGCTCAGAGGTCCCCCCAGGGCACATGTACCGGCCCTACAAGTACCTGAACCGTGCGCACCCAGCCCTGTGGAACGGCAGCCACGGCCCCGCTGGCCAGGGCGCCGTGGGGCCGGAGGAGAAGGTGCCCATGGGGCCGGGGTCCTCGCTCCAGCCCCGCGCCCTGGGTCATATGATGGACCCTCGGGCCATGAGGCCACCGCTGCCTCCCAGCCAGTGGACCGAGCAATCAAATTTCCTACCTCACGGGGTGCCTCCTTCAGGGTATATCAGACCGCCTGGGAAAGCTGCTGGCCAGAGGATGCCACAGCCACCGACCTCTCTGTTTGGGGGACCACCTCAGGTTCAAAGAGGGTGCCAGGGCGGGGACTCCATGATGGACAGCCCAGAGATGATTGCCATGCAGCAGCTGTCCTCCCGCGTGTGTCCGCCTGGTGTGCCTTACCACCCTCGCCAGCCACCCCCGCCGCACCTCCCCGGACCCTTTCCTCAGCTGGCTCACGCAGCCTCTGCTGCTGGCGTGCAGCCCCCAAAACCGGTCATGGGGAACGGCAGCTCGCAGGATCCAACCGGTCAGACCATGGAGATGGAGAGCAACCAAGGTAACCCATCGAGTGCCTGCTGGTAGCATTTGACCTTGCCTGCCTGCATCCCCTACTGCCTTCCCTTTTCCCATGCCAGGGCAGACCCTCTGCCTGCTGGTGTGCACGTGTGGGGTGGGTGCAGGAGCCCCCCCCAGGCCAGCTTTGTTGCTCTTGGGTGTAGGGACCCAAACCTTAATTGTCACGCAGATGCACAAAACCTGTGTCTGCAAATGTGGCTTTATTTGGATTTGTGCCACTAGGAAAGTGGAAAATATGCCCTGACTTTCAGGCTTGCCAGAGTAGTTTTTAAACAGTGGCTGAGGCTCAGCAACAAAAGCAGGGTTTTTTTCTAGAAAATTACTAAAATCTTGATTAAATAGTTATGGGACACACAGTTTTCACATGTGTATTCTTATTTTTTTAATCTAAATTGGCATATATTTTCTACTCCAGCTTAGATTTTTCTAAAATTGCTTTGTTTGACAGTAGCCTGCCAGAGGTCCCTTCTGTCCCAGCTCTAAGTGCAAGTTATCAGCTTGCCATGGGGTACAAATGCAAAGCATAGGCTGTGATGCTTCTAGAGCTCACTTGGAGTTAATTTAAAAATTGGATCTGCAGAGAGTTAAGTAAGAAAAGAAGATGTTATGTGAATAAATGGTTTAAATATACTCCTTTGAGTGTATGTCAGTATGGCTTCTCTGAAATGCACATGTGCCTTGTGAGCTCTCGGCATCTCAAAATCTTCACACAACAGGATTGCCCAAAAGCCCCTGAGCAGCCATGTCCATTCAGGTGGGATGGCAGCATGTCATGTGTGCCATCACAAGTTTCTTTCTAGTTGAATTTCATCATTCGAGCTGGTAAAGTAGAGATCAAAAAAACCCCAACCTTCAAATAAAACAAACCTAAAGTAGAGATCAAAAAAACCCAGAGATCAAAAAAATATTTTTTTTCATTAATTCTAGCTGGTAAACTAGAGATCAAAACCCTTGCATCTTTTATCGATCCCTCGTGTGCCTTGCACTAAGAGGAAACTCTTTCCTTGTGTGACATTGCTTAAAAGTCGTCATCATTTAACTGTGCTGGATATAGAACAGAGACTGGGGGAGGATGTTGAGTGATTGCAGGGCCAAGTAGCTACATCTCCAAATCACAGTTGGTTAAAATCTGACTGCAATAGGCTCCACAGCATCTCAGTATGTGGTAGTGCTTCTGCCCGAGCTGTGGGCAAGTGGAGTTTGTGAACCAGGAGGGGCAACAAAGCCCAAAATCAAGCTGCCGTTACCCTGACTTCTTATTTTGCTGTCATGTGGACTCCACTGTGGTATTCCCCAACTCTGCCTCTTCATTAGGCAGCCTCTGCACACCCATGTGTGAGACTAAACCCACATATGCAGTGTTACTCCAGCGGAGATGTGATTTATTGGTGGCTTGCAATCAACAGTGTGCCTGTATCTTGAGGGTTCAGTCCATGTGTGCCATATTTCCAAGAGAGGTGCAACCTCATGGGTAGTTTTTAAAAGAGCTCTTTTAAAAGAAGCAGCTACTAAAAGCCACCTGACGTTTCAAAGATGCACTTTGGAATTGCTAAAGGTCTCTGAAGGGAAGACTGTGATGGGTGTGGGAAGGAGACTGCAGCCCCCCAGAAGAGCAGTTGTCCTGGTGCCACACTCAAACCGTCCTGTAGAGAGGTTTGAGTAGGGGATGGGATATTTTAGGCTTTGGAGTACTTATAACGAAAGGGCCTTCATGGCTTTAGAAAGTCACTGATTTTTCTCTTCCATTTGCACAACAGTGGGATGCTTCCTCAGTCCAGGTGTTAGGTGCTTGTTGGGCAGGTCTGCCCAGCAGCAGCAGATGTTGAGTGGCTACTTTGATAGCCCTGGTTAAGCTGGCAGGAATTACCCTTTGGCACATGTGCTTTGGGTCAGCATCAGTGGGTGTGTGTACGTGTTGGGCAGGGAGGGCCAGTTCCCAAAATTAGACCAGTATGTAACTTTTTCCCAATCTCTTTCCAGTGGAGCCACCAGCAGGCGTAGACGAGAAGGCTCAGTGCATTGGTATTCCCGACGGGGCCTATGCCAAAATCCTACCTCATCCCAAGCCCCCGCTGCCCATGGAGTGCACCAGGCGCGCCTTGCCCCTGGACGGGGAGGGGGACAGCTCCAGCGTGAAGGGTGACATGAAGGCAGGGCAGGGCAAAGGCGCGTGGCCGGTGGAGAGTGGCTACACTGGCGGCCCGGGCTGCATGAGGGACCTGGTTCCTACCTCCGAGAGAGGAGGGGGTCCCCTGCCTGAGAATGGGGCAGCAGGTGAGGGGCCAGTGGCCACCACCGAGGGGAAGGGGCTAGCCGCCAACCTTCTGGAGAAGCCCCTCTGCAGCAGTGGGAAGGCTGTGCCCGAAGCAGCTGTGCCTTGCATGGGGCAGGGCACTGGCCTCCCCGGCGTGGATGCCAGCTCCATGGGGGCCACCCCCAACCAGTTCCACCACCCACTCTACATGCCCGGTCTGGAATACCCGAATTCAGCTGGGCGG
Source organism: Falco biarmicus (assembly GCF_023638135.1). Taxonomy (NCBI): domain Eukaryota; kingdom Metazoa; phylum Chordata; class Aves; order Falconiformes; family Falconidae; genus Falco; species Falco biarmicus. Next base: position 69,592,607 of record NC_079292.1, read on the forward strand.
TACCACATCAACCCAGGCCTGCAGGGGTTCGGCCCTGTGATGGGGGGGAAGCCGCCTCCTCCTGCCTCCCACCCCCAGCATTTCCCCCCACGGGGCTTCCAGCCAAGCGGCGCCCACCCTGGTGTCTTCCCGCGGTATCGGCCCCCCCAGGGCATGCCCTACCCCTACCAGCCGCAACCTCAGCCTTCCTACCACCACTACCAGCGACCACCCTACTATGCCTGTCCACAGGGCTACTCGGACTGGCAGAGGCCTCTTCACCCCCAGGCCAGCCCCAGTGGGCACCCCACCGCCCACCCACCCCTGGCCAGACCCCCTTTCCCGGACCGGGGGTCTGCCAGCGGCTTGCAGGGCTGTGAGGCACTGAGCGCCGCCCTGGCCTCTCCCAACCGCATGGACATAGCGAGTGCCAAAGAGGTTTCTCCAAGTGATGGGCAGGATCTGGGGCCTGAAGATGAGAAGTCCGAGGAGTCCCAGGAAAGACCAGAGAGTCCCAAAGAGTTTCTTGATTTGGACAACCACAACGCGGCCACGAAGAGGCAAAGCTCGGTGGCAGCAGGGGAGTTCCTCTACGGAGCTCCTCCACCACACCTGGGTTCGGGGATGGGATTCGGCCCATCAGCCTTCCCTCCCCACGGGGTCATGCTACAGACTGGCTCTCCTTATGCATCCCGCCATCCTGCCAGTCATTTCCAGCCCAGGACGTATGGATCGCCCATGAATGCTCACTTGTCTCATCATCCAGCCCCCAGCCAGGCCAACGGCCTCTCTCAGGAGGGACCCCTGTACCGCTGCCGAGAGGAGAACGTAGGTCACTTTCAGGCCTTGTTGATGGAGCAAAGAGGCAGTGGAGGTGGCATGGCGGGGCCACCCCAGGACTTGTATAGACCCTCGGGGTAAGATTGTGTTTTCTGCAAGAAGGCAAGGCGGGAGGGGGGTGATGATAAGTGTTGGATATCCTTGAAAGTATATGGCTTGAAGTCAGGGGAGATGGCAAGTGAATTGGAAGGCTAACAGGTGACTCTTACGACGCTTGGAGTAAGAGGTCCCTCAAGCTGGAGGGAGTCTCCTTGCAGCTTCTTAAAACAAGTAGCAATCACTATCCTGGAGACCAACAGCCTGCCCCATCCACCCCCACACCAGAGCTTTGTTTTATCTGACGGTGTTTTGTTAATGTGTCATCCAGGGTTGTGCATCTCTTAATCAGATGGACTCTTGCCATTTTCTTTGCAAGTATTTTATTGCCTCTTTCTCGTAGCGAGGCATAATAGCTAACTAAAAGTGGAAGTTAGCCTCTTGTTATGAACTCCTTTACTTTAACATTGCCCTGTTTTCCCTTTGCTCTTGCTTTGCCCTTCCTCTCTGTCTGATATTTCCCTAACAGAAAATTACTTCTCACTGGGACTGTGCATATCACATTTTATTCCTGAGTAGAAAATCCTGGTACTCAAAAAATTGCCTGTTTAGATTTTATAAATGTGCTTCAGCTGTTACTGTTTTGTCATAGTTCCAGCATGACAGTCCTTCTTCTAGTATTCAGGGAGCTTGGCTTACAGCTGAGCCACTGGGGGAAGTGGCATGGATTAAAGGCTGTGTTTTGGAGGGAAGCCGGGAAGAGGAATACATGAGATGCATGCTTGTATATGAATGTTGTATATATGCATTCAACAAAGTAGACGGGATTTGCTCTTGATATTCATGTGCTAAAACTCTCTCCATTCAACCTGGCTCCAGAATGCAAATGCATCAGGCTCAAGTTCCTTTCCCGAAGATGCCTACAGCAACCATGTCCCGGGAAGATTTGACGTCACAAAAACCATCAGCATTGCCTCTGGATCAAGTAAGGGCTGCTAGAGAGGGCAGAGTTGAAATGCGAGTCTGTCTTTTCCCACTGGTTAAAGGGGTGGAGTGTTTGATGAGAGTGGGAAGCACCGGAGGAAGCTGGGAAGTGAACTGCTGCTGTGCAGAGGCGTTGGGGATGTCTCTATAGCCTTAGCTGACTGTAAAACATGTCCTAGGTGGACTGATAGTGCTAGCTTTGCACTGGTTGCATGCAATCATGAGGTTGTTACTTTCTAAAGCTGCCAGTTAAAGCCTCCAACTCTTGTTCTTCCTCTTCCAGAGCTAGTCCGAGGAAGGAAGGACCTCACAAAGATGAAAGCCACGCGTGATTTGGACAAGGGGGAGGAGGTGCAGGCCTTCCTCCCACCCTCCCCTCGCCCAAGCAGCATGTAGCTTCCTGGGTCCGTGGAACATGGTGCCGCAACGGCTTTTGTGTTGGAAACCTGGAGCGGTGCTGGGCCCCAGCCAGCCAAGCAGCTGGCTCGCCATCACAGGGCGAGCATCGCAAACTAGTGGCTTTCTGTGACCGGAGACTGCGTCTCATTCAGGGTTTGAGGGATTTTTTGGGGTGGGGAGGGCGGGGGTGGGGGCGGAAACTTTCATTGACTGCTAAACTCAGGTATATTTTTCAGGGTGGAAGAGGACGATGATGGAATTTTACTTGTAGTATTAACGTGTGTGTTTTGGAGCTGGATCCAGTTTACAGAATTTAACCTGTTGCCTTTTTAAATAAATTTCTGTTGTTGGTGAATGTATTGTACATAATGGGGGAGGGGGTGGGCCCAGCTTGTAGTGGGCTTAGCACTGGAGGAATCCTTAACTGTTTACAATCATATCACACTGAAATCTTTCAGGATAGGGTTAGAGTTTGCGGGGAGCAGGGAGAGGTGAGGGAATGTGTGGTGGATGACTTGCTGTCCTCCTTCCTGTCCTCTGCAACCAAGACACGACCCAACAGTTGGTTGACTTAATTGCAGGAACTGCTCAGGAGCATAATGTGTCCTCTTTCTCTTGTCTTCTTCCTCCTTCCCCTCTCACCCCCAACTCCACCCCTCTGGATCCAGGGCCTGAGTGCACTTCCAGCTCCTGTCATCATGGGGGAACAAGGAAACCAGGACCAGGAATTGAAACCAGGACAGGACATTCATGGCATTGTCCCTTCTGCTAGTATAGTACCCTTCTCCCTGCCTTTCTGATAGGAGAAATGTATGCTCTAGAAAACAGAAAGTGGCGTAACTGGACATCTTAGACTTCTTTCAGTGAAACCGGTGCAGCTGGGGGTAGAGCAGCACCTATCCAGTAGAACAAATACTGTGCAAATCTGTACTGCCCTGCTGCCCAAGCAGGAGGGGCAAGTCCCCACCATTCTTTCTCTGACCCTTGGCTATATTCACTTCTTAGCAGCAGCAAAGTAGAAAGTACCCTGGGGTTCCTGACCACTTTTGTTCCTGTGGAGGGAGGACCATGAGGCTGCTTTGTGGGAATGGTTGGTTTACTGCAGTGTGAGCTGTTTGTTGGCCTCTGGAGTTGCATTTGGTGTTTGCAAGTTGCAGGTGAATCAGAAAGCACTGATTCAAAATCAGATGTTGAGGTGTCATGGCTCAGGGATAGAGGGATGAGAGGTCTGCATGCCCAAGTTGAGTTGGTTTGACTTTGTCATCATTGATAATGTAGCAGCAGGTTCTACAGAGCTAGTGGCATCTTCCCTCAGAGGCTGTGTGCAGTCTGCAGGGGCTGTCCTCACCAGCTGCAATACTGCACTGGGAAACCCCTGCATGCCAGTGCTTTATCAGCCACTGGTGTTCAAGTGTAGGTTTGGCAAATGAGTTTAGTAGGAATCTCATCTGCATTTATTCACATCTTAAAAGCTAACAAACACACACAGTTGATTATTCTTGGGGAAGCTGGGGTGAAAGGGGAGTTGCTACGCTACAAGACAGGGCAGCAAGATCTACTGGGACCGTAGCCCTGCTGGGCAGGCTGCTGGTTGCACTGCGGGGGACAGCGGTGTGGTTAGAAGGAGGATGTGCCAATCTGTTGGACAAACTGTGCTAGCAAGAGCACAAGTGGCAGCAGAAGTGAGGACAGAGCAGCATGCCCTTTAGTCTGTGGTGCCAGCTAGGAGAGGGTCTTTGTCTCCAAGTTTCTGGAGAATTTTTCTGGCTGCTTCATTGTCTTGGATGGTGTCATCACCCGTATTTTTAGCTGAATTGCACTAGCATGCACAACTGCACCACCTTTGTCCTGCTGTGTAGATATACTGTGCTGGCAAAGCCATTTGAGCAAATGGCAGGTAGCATCTGACTGAACTATTACTCCTTCTGTACTAAGCTTTTGGAAGCACAAAAAGCCTAAAAGGTGAGAAATATTCTTTCCTGAAATAGTTGGAATAAGAAAGGACTGCCACGTTAGTGCCCACGTACAAATGAGTCTCACTGCACTGTTGCTGCAGTACTTTAGCCTCTGATGAGCTGAGTCAGGCCAAGCTGTTTTCCAAGCCTAACAGGAGTTAAACTTCTTCGTGCTATTCCCACAAGCATGCTTATAATCACAGTTCTTTTTACCCACTGCTGCAACTAGCCTATGAACTATAGCTGCTGTCTGCTTAGTCCAGTGAGTTGCCTGGGACAGCTGGCTGCTGTCCCTTTGCTTCTTTGATTGGCTTCTTTGCAAAGCAGGAAGACTTCAAAATAATGGGAGTTACTTACAATGTCTATCTATAGATGTCATTACATTATGAAAGGGAGATTTTTCTTGGTGGGTTTGGGGTTTTTTTTTTTTTCCATTTGTATTCATCTGCCAGGGAGCAATTGTCACTGGTGGATTGGTATAAACTGGAATAGATGATCCTGAAGGCTGTCCTTGGACTCGGAAGCAGATAATTGCTTTCCCCAGCCCAGAACATCATGCTATGGCTCATCCAAATTTGTCTCACATCTGAGGGTTTGCTGTTGGCTCATTAACTGGCAGTGGGTGTTCAGAGGTGCCCCAGCTGCTCCGAAATGCAGGTCTATATCCTTCACTGAATGGAGGTACTGAAGGAGCAGTAGGTATTTATGAAAAACTCTGCAAGTATAACTGCTCTTCAAGACAATAAACCTGCAACAAATGAAAACATTGTTGCTTCTTTTTGTAAAGCATTTAGTTCATTGTAGATATAAAAACAATTTGAAATACCACATTTAAAAATAGAGGAACTGTAAAATGTAACTTGTAGCAAAGTATTAGAAATTCTGGAAATGTGAATGTAGATTCTGCAGCCAACCTCTGTCATACTTCACCCTGTGTCTTCTGCATCACAGACGTTACCCAAATATTTGTAATTAAATACCTTTAATTCAGCTCATTTGTAGAACAGGAGGTTTTAGAAGCTATAAAAAAACCCTAACCAAGCTGAAGCACTCTTAGCCTTCACCTGTAACTGGCACTGAAAACATGGTCCTAGTGGTCGTGGTATCTGGATGAGTACCAAGCCCAGATCAAAGCAGAGGACAAATAAGAAAGGCAAGAATTGCTTGTATCTGCCTGGAGAGTGTAGTGGAATGTTAGACGGTGACAGAAACCCTGAGGATCCTATATGAGGTGTGCGACATGAAGATATTATCCCTTACCTGACATAATGCAAATCTGAGAGAAAGATTTGACTTGAGGATGGAAGATGAAACAGCATAGTGAAGCTGACCCCTCCTGGGAGGGTTTCAAGGTAAATGGCTTTTGGCGTAGTCAGTAATTCTTATTAAAATGACTAACAAGCTGCTGTTGTGACAACACGTGGTTTATGTTAGAAAAGTACTAATATAGCGTAGGGGGAACTATGGCTAGGCTACAGGGATAGGGCTGTTCTGGGGACAGGACACACTAAGAGGGAGAGCTGCTTGTGGAATCTCAGTTTGGAGTTTCCAGACTTTCAAATGCTTTGTTCATAAGTGTCTGGGGTTTGTGGTTTTTTTTCTCTTATAATGATATCTAGGAATGCCCCCCGAGAATCGGAGCTCTATCTTGCTAGGTACAATCTGAGCAAATCACAGAAAATTGGCACCCCGCAGAGGGCACAGAGCTGGGGGCGGATTGATGGGAGTGGAGCACCAGTGGGAATGTCTGGGGAGGAGCAGAAGATGTGAGCTTTCTAGTTTATGGTTTCCCAACCCTTGCTGCACAAGGCTGCTTTGTAGATATTGTGAAAGAGGCAGGTTTAAGGAGGGATTCAGAAGAACGTAAAATGGCAGGTCTTTATGGAGGCAGTGGTACTTTTTTGGCATGGGTTGGCATGCAGTGCAGGAGAAATGTGGCTGCATTATAAAATATCCTGGGTTTTGAGTGCCATACTTGTATCGCTATCTTAAATGATATTTAACACAACACAGAGAAATTGTAGACTCTGGTTGGAAGCCCTCTTTCTCAACCTCCAGCGTTGTTGTTGTGTAATATATTACCAGTTGGTCCTTTTTCAGAAAGCTTCCTGAGCTAGTGACTTTGCAAAGTTTCCTGTAGCTATTACTTTTTCCATACGGAGGATGTGTTTTGCTGTAATTACGGATTTCATGTTAGACAAGACAATATATATATATTGTGTGTGTATATATATATATATATAAAAAAATATGCTGACCATGCTTGAGCATGCCAAAAACTTCCAAGATTCTCAGAAGAGTTTTGTACACTACTCTGGCTTTTAGCCTTTTGCTCTCCCCTCCACTGCCTCCTTTGCAAGTGATACATGGTGTTCCCAAGTTCCCGAGGTGTTCAATTGCCATTATAAATGCCACTGTATAAACTTCCCATAGGACTCTTTAAGCTTTGAGCATCTCAAGTACTACAGACCCTGGCAATTCTACTAAGTATTTTGGGAAGGCCAGTCACTGAGACTTCACAGTGATTTTAGCTCTTTCTAGCAGAAGTTTGCCGTCTATAAATTCCATGGTGTGACCCAACAAACCACTCGGTAGCAATCCAGGGCACCAGCCTGCAATGAGGAGGACAAAATTGCAGCTTCAAGGCCCAACTGGTTTGATTTGTGACTTTAAAGTACATGGAGACACTTTTCTTGGAATGGCTTCTGATTTTCTTGTCTGCCAAATGCCTTTCCCATGCAGACTTTTTCAAACAAATCTCCTGTGTATATTTTTGTAAGTGTGGTTTCTCGGGGTCTTGGAGAGCTATCAGCTTCTTGATGTCTTATCTGAAAGCTAGTCACAGAGACTGTCTTTCATTCTGCTGACTGAGGCAGTTCTCCTGCAGCTTCTCACTCCAACACTTCTCCATTTAAAATGAAAGTATAATTAGAAAACAACCTTCGTTTATTTCCTCTACTGATCTCTGTTGGTCTTCTGTGCATCTCTGTGTTCAGCCAGGGCTGTTGCTTTGTTCTTGATGGCTTTGCTCTGCTTTCCTTTTCTGAGGAGATGGTGTTGCTGTATGCATTGTGGAATTTTGGAGAAGGTGCTGAACTGTGTGGCAGAGAAGTGCCATTGCAAGGGGTGGCTTGGAGAAGACAAACGGGAATTTGTGATGGTGTGGTTGCTCCAGGTTTCCCCTCACTGCAAAGCAACTGCGCAGCTTGGTCTGCACTTAATTAGAGTAACCCCTTTAAAAGTTTTTACTGCGGTGCATTGGTGGTAGAGGAGTTTGCTCTTGCAGAATTCCTGTTTTGCTTGAAGTCCAGCACTGGTGGTTGAAGAGCAGGTGTGTGAGTACCGTAGCCTTTCTGTAAGGCTGAGATTGAGATAGCAGGCTGTGAAAGTAGGGTTGCAGCTGCAGGCCATGTGACAAGCTTTAAGAGCATGTGCTTATTGTAACCAAGAAAGCATCTCAAAGGTTGACCTTCCAGCCTTTCCCCATCTGTACCTGTTTAACGTACAGATGAGGGTAAAGCATATTCGGGCTTGGCAGGACCCCTGCCGCCCATGCGGAAGGAAAACACTTTTAACCAGCACATAATGAACTACGCATTCTGGTTTTCACTCTCCACTGCCCACGTCCCTCTCTGAAAAAGAGCTGGGGAGGGACCCATTTCCAGCTGTCTCCAAATAGGAGCTCCTGGGATGACAAGAGCAAGGCTTGGTCCACCCCTAGGCAAGGAAATTCAGGACAGGGTTTTATGTATTTGAAACTAGATAGTAGCATCCAAGCGTACCTTCAAAGCGCAGATGTAGAGAGCTGTGTGGTGCCATTCCCTTTTTGGCTGCTGTCCTGCCTCAGCTCGCATGCAGGATTTGAGAGACCATGGAACGTTTTGTAGTTTTAACACTGCTGGCCTTGCATTGACTGAGGGGGTTTTTTTCCTTAATTTGCAGCAGTGGCCTAGATTTCTTTTGGCAAGGGTCTTCCTCTTTTTGAAATGTAGAGGTCAAAGTGGACAGTGCATCCAGGAGAGAGCAAGAGCTACATCCACCAGTGGAAGAGGGATCGAAGCATTAATTAGGGCTGAGGATTAATTGTCATTTTCACCAACTCTAGCAAGTCCCTCCATTCTTTGCCCCTTTTAGTTGAAAACACTTGGTTCACTAGCAGAAGGGTAGTGGAATATCTTCTAAATAAAAGTGGAACTGACTCTGTGTGGGCAGAGTTCCCTTGCTGTGGACAGAGTTAGACCAGATGGCCTTCAAATCAGCAAGAGGCAAGCAGCCACCTAGTGCACTCAGACACTGTGGAGTACATCAGAGGAGCGATCTCCCTTTCTGAAAGGGCCTCAGCTTTTAGTCTGGCAAGTCCTCTGATCCCCTTTTGTGTCACATACTGATACTTCCCCTCTCCTTGCTTCCTAGCTTTCAAGTTTCTTTCCCTCTGCTCACTTTGCTGCAGTCGGTTGCTGTCAAGTGCAGAGATGAAAGCTCACTGCCCACGCAAAAAAGGGGCAGAAGGTTGGATTTGCCAGCTGACTTCTCTGTACATGCATATAGAAAGCAGGTGGGGTGTACATATTTAATCTCCCCATGGAATTAAGGTGTCCTCAGTGGCTCACTAGCATTCTCTCGTGTGCCCCTCGTGTTTGCCACCCTGGCATGGTGGTGTCTGTCCCTCTGCCAGCACAAGGGTTTGCTCCTGGACCCTGTGCAGGGTTCCCGCACGTGATCTTGGCATGTCTACCTCCAAGAGGGCTTAGGTTAAAAATACATACTGTCTATAATCGTGAAAACTGTTGCTTCTCTCCCTTGATAGATCAATGAACACTGCTGCCTGATTTCTTCTGAGCAATAACATGCAGCGGTGTAACGCTGACCTTCCCACATTGTTTCAGGGAGCGGATGGCTATGAAACACGCTGGGGGGCTTCACAGTTTGAGTGGGAAGCAAGGTGCTTTCTGTGGCCCTGCATTTTATGTGCACCATGTTCCTGCTTTCCCAGTGACCGTTGGGTTGATTTAGGTAGCCAGGAGAGAGCTGGTTGCTGCTTCTGTGTTTGGGAAGGTAGAAAGGAAAGGGAGCAAGTGGTGAAGTTGAGGCTTGTCCGCAAAGCAGAGCACAGGGAAGAGGGGTGCCTATGGCTGCTACGGAGCAAGGGGTGGGTGGGCCACTGGTTTAATGCCTCTGAGGGAGAAGAGCAACCTGCTGCTGCTTCACTTGGGGTTGATAGGGGAGGTAGCGGGAGAGCCTACGCCACTACATCCATTTTTCTGAAGTTGGGTGACATTGGGGGTTTTTTTGTGTTATTGTAAGTTTGTAAAGAATGTAATCTGTCTGTCGGGGGCACAAGGAGAAAACGGGGGCCTTTCTCTTTTTGGGTGAGGTTGTTCTTATGTTGCTGTGTTTTTTGTTGTTGGGTGGGGAGGGTGTTAGCAGCCACAGGGGCAAAAGCCTGGCCCTTGTCAACTGCTTGCAACTGTCCCAGGGCAATGGGAGGGTGAGCTGATGCTGCATCAGAGACCTCCCACACCAAGCTGTGAAAATAACTCCTGCCTGCATCCCTCTGTGGGGGGAATCTGACCTGCATGGGGCTCTGCACTGGGGTGTTTTGCTGAGTGGTGGAACGTAATGCTTGAGGGCTGGTTCTGCTCACCTTTGGCTTGGTTAGAAACTGAGCTGGATAGATGCTCATGCTGTTTAGGAAAAGTTGGATTTGATAGCCTGAATTTCTCAGTGCAAGAAGGAGTTCATGCTGGAATTGCTCTCCCCAGAAGAGGCTCAGGTGCTGCACCTCTCCATCGGCTGCTGTCTCACTCCCGCCTCCCTCCCCATCCCGTAGAGCACAGTGTCAGGGATCCTCTTCTCTCTCCTGCTGCTGCAAAGTTGTGTGAACTTTCCTGGTCAATACTGGAAAGGGGAATGCTATTTATTTTTATATTGTGTATATTTTGTCTTGGTCTGCTGATTACCTTTGTTCCCCAAGAGCGACAGTTACCTCAATAGTTAGTTTAATACTGTGTGTTGGGTAATTTTTTTAAAGAACTTTTTTAAAAGCTTGATCCTTGGAGGTCTGTAGATTTTATTTCCATATGAATTGGTTATTTTGTATAAAGTACATTCTTAAAATAGCAATCATCCTTGCTGTATGTGTGTTTTCTTGTCTCCTGGATGGTCTCCCTTTTCCTTTGTAAAGGGGGAGCAGACGGGGGTGGGAGGGAAACACAGAGGGCTTTTTTCAGAGAGACAAAGCCCTGGACTGCAGTCAGACACGGTTGTACCACCTGAAATCCATTTACAAGAGAGCACCTGGAAAGCTAATTGGGATCATTTCCCCTCCTAAACGCAGCTGTCTGCCTATGAACAACACAGTTGTGGAAATGAGATGGTGTCACTGCTTTTCCCCCCAAGTCCCTGGTGGGCTGTGGGTTTTTCTGCAGCCCAGGTGTGCTGGAAAGCCTGCCTCCCTCCCCGAAACACCATGTGGTCTGGGGCACAGATAGTCTGTTTCCCCCGAAACTCCTCTGCTTTGAAAAGGGTGATGGCCCTTCAGTAAAGCCTGCATAGTGGTGCTGCTATGAGGAAGGAGCTGGTGTAACCTATGTGTTTTCCCTTTGTGCTGCTTTAATGCTAAAGCAGCACAGGTTGTGGCAGCTCTCGGGGGCGGTTAGGGGAATGGGAAGCCTTTTGAGCTCATGTGCAGTGGTCCGAATCCATATTGGACCCAAAATGGCACTCGCTGTTTGCTGTTTATTAAATCTTCCACGTGAGACGGGGCACTGGTTGCAGCCCTCTCAGCATGGAAGCGTTTAAAGACAGCATAGCTGTTCCTCATGGGCCTTCCAGCATCAAAACTGGGAGCTGGCTGTACTGTACTTCATGTGGGAAAGTGCCTGCTGTAGGTGCATGCAGGCAGCTTGCGCTTGGCCCATAGCTCAGCTGGTCCCTGAATAAAAAACTTGCTCGATTTTGCTGATTCAGCCGCTTTGCATCAGGACAAAATCGAAATCAAGACAATTTTCCTTAAAAGTTGGTGCCAGCAAAAGGGGTCATGGGAGATGAACGGCAGAAGGCTGTGGGCACGAAGGCTCCCAGGTGCACGCTGCATGCTCCTTTCCTTTTCTCCCCAGCTCTAGCTGGTGAAAGCTCCCTCCAGGGAATTTTCTTGAAGTCTCCTCCAGGGCTGGTAACAGATGCTCTTGCTCACATCTCCTCCTGCCAAAACAGCTTTGCAGCATAGCCTGCTTGTGCCACAGGCTCCATCTGCCCCTCCTGCAGGAGCCTCGCTGGGGCCAGGGCATGCTCCCCTGGCTCCCAGTAGCAAAACTGCCTCTGCAAAGAGATGCTCATGAAACAGCCTGTGACGCAGGACCCCACACTTGCAGGCCAAACCAGGGGCCTCATCCTGTCCTCCTAGCTGCCCTTTCCCTCTGTGTGCAGTTCATCCCCTCAGGCCACCAGCATTTTACAAAGATGCATAAATAAGCCCCAGTTCAACAGCTGACTAAAACCTCAGCGCATCCCTGCTCCTGGTGCAATTCAGGGACTCACTTCACCCTCCATGGCTTGGTCTGAGTGACTTACCCTGCCACACACTTACATGTTTTATGCATGAAGACACACGCAGGAGCGCATGTTGGCACCTTCTGGATGTTTGGAGGAGCTTGAGACATGATCTGTTGCACCTTGACACCTCGAGCACCCCAAAACCACCAGCCAGGTGCCAGAGCTGCTCCTGCTGCCTGGGGCAGGAGGGTGAAGCCAAGCATCCCAGTGGGGGCTTCCCAGCGTGGCCGCGGCTCTGGGCCCTGCAAAGGCTGTTCGAGGGTATTGCCTCCCCCGAGCCAGGGCAAGGTAAGTTGCTCCTGGAGGTGGGTGAAGGGCTGTTGTCTGTCACATATCCCCCTTCACCCCACAGGGGCCAGAGTTCGGGGTGGAGAGCAAGCTGTTCAATTTAGGAAGGGGAGGAATTTGGTCACCACATCAGTCCCAGGAAGTGTTTGGGTCAGAGGGGATTGGCGGGGGAGATTTCTAATCCTGGGGCTAAGCCGTCGCTGTGCGGAGCCAGTGCTAATTGGAACCAGTCCTGGGGAAGGGGTGGAAAGTAGCTGCTTTTAGAGCTGCCTTGCAGCCCAGGCAAAGACAAAGCTTATCTGTGCTATAGGAAATGCCACGTCCTAACCTTGACAAGATGCTATTGTGAGTGTAACAGGCGGTATCAAGCTAGGCCACATGGCCCCCTAATTTTTTACCTTTCTTCCTACTTTCTGCTGCCCACAATTCTTGTTTCTTCTTTCTTTCCTCCATGGGTTGGCAAAGCTACCCCATTTTACTAAGAGCGAGCTTTCCTGAACTGAGGCGGAGGCTTTAAGGTTGTGCCTTCCTCTCTCTAGCCTCCTTCTCCCTGAGCACCAGGGTGCTTCTCACCTACAGCTTTTTGCCCAGCTATTTCAGAGCAGCCCACTAATTCATGTAGGCTTGATTGGGGGATGGGTGGATTAATTGGTTTCAATAGGAACCAGTAAAGTGCCCAGTTCAGGTGTGAAAAAAAATGGCAGCCCCTCACCCCGCCCCCCGTCATGAAGCAGCCCTGGGGGAGAGCTCCGACTACAGGAAGGCTCTGCTAGAGCTGATGGATGGTGCATCTCTGGGGGGTGCCTAACAGTGAGGGAAGAACCGGAGTGCCCTTGGCACCCATCAGCGTTTGGGGGCGGTGGTTTTGTATACTTGCCTAAAAACGAAGATTCTTGCAGGTAAAGTTCCCTGTTTTAATTTTCCTATTAGTCACCACACTTTAGCATGGGAGATACCACCTCACACAGAAAGGCAGGACTAAGGCATTTGGGTAGCTCTAGAGGACTCAGGTTTAGGCTAAAATGAATGATTTCTATTCACAGAAATGTTTAGTTATAGGTATTAGGAAAAATATACGCACTCATAAATTCAAGATTTTTATTTTTGTCCCACATTGAGATGTAAAACACAACTTCTCCAAGCAGCCATGGATCTTCCAAGGGGTGGGACCCCCCTATATCTCATCCAGCCCTCAAAGCTGCAATTTTTGTTTGGTAGAGAAGGCAAGACACAGGAAGTCGAAGCCAAGCCACTTGCCTGGCAAGGCAGCGCACATCCCTGCCAGGTGGTAGCAGACCCAGATGCCTTTCTCCCAGACGTAAGCTCAGTCGGAGAGTGCAGTGGTGTTGTACCTGTATTTATACACACACATAACAAATGTTAGGGTCTTCTAAGCGCTAACAAAAAAAGCAGACTTGTTCTGGACTTAACAAGCGCCCTAAAGGCTGGCCTCCCGACAGGGACCCCCAAGGGCCCTGTGCTTGTCCAGCAGAGAGGAGACAGAGCAGCTTTGCTGGAGGAGGAGAAGGTGGGAAGGGGTAGGACTCACCATGGGGCTGGAGCAACGTTTCAGGGCTGCCCCCTCCTCCCCTGTCAGCACCAGGAGGCCACATGTTCCCTGCCCGCTTTTTTAAATTCCTTTCCCAAAGAGGCTGCCAGGCTGGAGGGATCATAAAAAGTTCACCCCCTTGTCACAAATGCACCCGTTCTTCCGGGGCCAGTGGGCAAAAGTTGTTTGCAATTTCCTCGGGCCATGACCTTTGTTTTGACCATGGCGGAGGAGGGTTGCAATCCATCAAACCCTTGCCTAGCCCGTGCCGAAGGTGGGGGAGAGGTCTGCCTTTGGCTGGTGGAAGGGGGCTGCCTTTACAAGGGGCAGGGGGGCACAAGGACACCACTTTGCCCCTCGGGTTTGGTCCAGGGGCAGGGGGGATGCCTCACTGCTGGCTCAGCTGGTGGTTCAAGCTTCCTGATGCGGGAGGGGATTCAGTGAAGGAAACCGCACCATGTATGCTCCTGATAGATTTCAGAGAGAGCTTGCTTTAATTTTCTTTCCTGAGAAGGATGCTGGATTGCAATTTGCTGCATCAGCAGAGTGGGGAAAGATGTCTTGCAGGGCTTGTGCCTAGAGCCAGCTCTGCAGGCTGGCCGGCTGCACCAGGACTACTTTTAGCAGGAGCCTGGGCAAAACGGGACATGCCAGCAGATTTACTGCCTCCACAGTCCTGTCCGCTAATGGTCCCTGACGTTTCCAAGCTGCACATTTTTTTGTGGATGATCCCGCAGCACCACGTTTTGTTAGGAAAATCAGCAGCAAACTAGAACCATCCCCTGGGAAGTGGCTCCCATAGGCGTCTGCCTCTCCAGTCAAGTTCCCAGGGGGGCAATTCATCCCAGAAGCACATGTTCTGCTGCATCCGGGTGTCCCCTTTGAAGACATACCTGCATATGAAACGAATCTCCCCCGAGGAAATGCAGCCTGCGCATACCAGTCTACCCCACTTCCCTTGGCTGCCTGCCCCCGTCTCCTCTCCCCTCCCTCTGATCTCCGCTTCCCTAGGGAAATGCATCCTACCGCACTTCCCTGCTGCTAAATACAGATTCCCTTGGGAAGTTACTCTGTCACGAATCCCCCTTGATCAAGCCCTTGGAGAGCCTCTAGGTTTTGGCTTCAGAAGGATGGTTGCAATATTTCACCTGAGCTCTGATGCCACACCAAGCTTGGCCTTGCAACATCCAGATGGTCCTTTCCAGCCTGATCACGGGGACCAGGGCACATTTTTTCCTAGGAAGGAGCTGTGTGCTGTTTTCCAGGCACAGCAGACACTGATGTGGAGAAATGTGCTGCTCTGTTCCTTGTTTGATGAGGATCTGTTGAGCTCAGGGAGGAGGAGAAGGGAAGGGAAAGACCTTTTATGCCTCAAAAACCTTATGCTGGGGGAGGTAGCTCCTTGGACTAGGAGGAGGAAGATGGAGGCATGCATGAGTCCCCCAGAAAGTTTGTAGAAGACAAACTAGAGACCCCTTTGTAGGTATCACCCTTCTCCCCTATGTCAATCACTGTCATGCTTTGCAGCCTGCGTGCCTGGATGCCAGTGCCACCTCTCTGCAGCTCTCTTCTCCCCCTCTGATTTTCCCCTCTGCACCTGTATGCCCACTGCCTGACTCGAACCAAACCCAGACCTGTTCTCCACCCTTGTCTGCATGCACATCCCCAGCACCCGGCTCAGTGCCCAGCTCCCTGAGAGCCAGTCCAGGCCACCAAACCCCACACCCCCTCCCCTGGCTGCCCTGCCTCTCGCCTTTTGCCCTGCAGGTCCCAGTGGTTCCTGGTGGGGAGAGCCCCAGGTGTGAGACAGCTTCGGTAGCGCCCAACATCTTAGGGCTTTCCTCCAGCTGCCAGGAGGCTGTTACGGACCAAGTACAGTGGTGGCATGCAGTGAGAGCGCTAAGGCCCACCCTCCCCACCCCACCACCACCACCACCACCCCCCCCCCCGCCCCTAAGCACCCCACCCCCCAGCCTCCCGCCCGTCACCAGTCTGTCACCTTGAGGGGACACTCTAGGCAGGGCCAGGGGCATCTTTTTCTCTAGGTGGAGGGGAATGAAGCCTACCACTGAAACAGCCTTTTTGTAGGGGTTTGCTTTGCTGGCGCAACGCACTGCAAGACAGATGTTGGGTCCCAAGGAGGAGAAGGCAGTGACCTTTGCATGGGTGTACGTGCTAGCTGCTGTCCCATGTGTGTGACCGATGGGCACATCTGTGGACATTGAGCAATGGGGATGCCTGCGATTTGGTGGCACGGAGGGGGCGGTGGTGTGAAGTGTGTCACAGTGGGGCATGTGCTGCTGCAGTGGCTCAGGGAAAGCTGGCCTGGTTTGGGGGCCTTGCAGGGACAGGGCTGCTCTTAGCAGGGATGCCAATCCAGCCCCCTGCAATGCCAGAAACCTGCCAGCAGTGCTTATGGGCAACGCTTCTGATTCTGGCATGAGTCCAGGCAGGGCTGGTTTCTATGTTTGCCAAGTGCAGGTGATATTACTTGACATTCATCTTCCATTTAAAAATGTTGCCTGTAAAGAAAAGCCTGAATGCCCTCCCTGCTCACGTGGCAAGGGGACACAAACCCTTTTCCCTTGCAAGCAAATCTCTCATGGGTTTTTTTTAAAGTGCTTGAATCAGCAGCACTGGGGCTCAACATCTTTGACATCCCACCATGTGGTGGCCACCGCTGCAGCTGACCGCCAAAACATCAGACACGGCCCCTACTCACCACCTGTCCCGGGAGGCGTGTCGTGCCATCTGGGCTCAGAGCGCCCATTTTCAGGTCTCACTGAAACTAAACACGGGGCATGCACCCCAAAGGTCGCTCCTCTTTCCCCAGGCCCTGCTCTAGCTGATATCCCTCCAGCAGCCCAAGAAGCCCCTCTGTGCCACGGCTGCAGCTCCCACGTTGCCCAGAGCAGTCTGAAGGGCCGAGGCCAGGCACCGCAGCGCTCGCCCCAGGGCACTGCCGGGCGTGGGAACGCAGGGAGCCGGGGCTGGACGCTGCTTAGCTCTGCCAGCACCTGCCTTTTCTCCAGGGCTGATGCCACCTGCCTGCTTTGAAGAAGAAGGTGCGTGGAGCATGGGAAACAGCAAGCATCTTGCTTTGGATTTTCATCCCCCTCTCCCAGTCACGCATGTCTCTGGGCTTGCCCTATAGGCAGATGTATGGCGGATGCCCACATACCAGATGTCCTGGGAGATCAAAGTTGCTGCTCGCTGCATCCTCCATTCACGCATGCACACACCCACCCCTGCACCTCCCAAGGACTTATAACTTATGCTTTCTATCTTCTGCCCAAGTTATTTTCCTTCCCTTCCTTTGTTTGCTTTCCAAACCCCCTCTCGTCTTTGGCACTCCCTGCAGCCCAGGCCATGCCAGCAGGGAAAGGCACCCATCACTCCCACTAACAGCATCCAGCGGCGGAGGGGGGTGAGGGTGGGGTGCCTTGCGGGTTTTCTGTCCTCCTTCCCTGCCTCTGGGATTTGCTGTTTCTTGAGGAGGGAGGCGAAGGGACCCATCACCCAGGGCAGGGAGCTTTGCAGTATCCCTGCACCTCTGCCCCCACTCAGTGCTGCTGAGAGAAGCTGAGAGTGTTAAAGCTCCACAATGGTGACCGGGAACCAGCTCCCCTGCCACCCCAGATACCCACCTTTGCCCCATGCAGGTTTCTGCAGCCCTCTTGTCCCCTCATAGGCCTGTGAGGTTTCCTAGTCTCAGCCTCTGGGAAAGCCCCGAGACCCTTGGAGATGCACAGGGGACTGAGTGCGATGCAACATCTCTAGCACAGAAGTTGCTACACCCACTGGCACAGAAAGCCTTTTTGGTACATCAGAGGTCTCCAAAGTGGGGTGCATGTAGAAGAAAACACCACTGGGGTGCAGGAAGAAAATACTGAAATGAATGCACTGTTGATAGTATTAATGAATAAAATAATATTTCTTTCATCTTTATATCATCCTTTTTTAATTTCTAGTTTTGCTATGCTTTATAATGTACATAATGTTAGTACAGTAGTACATGTATATAATTATAAGTTAACATACATACTGGGGGTGTATGCCCTGTAGGGGTGCACAACCAAAAAAGTTTGGGTCCTCCTGGCCTAAGTCACCAGCCAAAAGGTTAGAACCAAAGCAAAGGGGGATACCCAAATGCCAGCAACTCACTCACCAGTGTGGAGAGTGCTTTACAGAAATAAAGCAGCCTAGCTTTGGTCATCCCCAAGGATTCCAAGGGTTTGCCTCGCTCCTCTTTCCCCCCGCTGTCACCTAATGAGGGGCCAGGAGGGTTATGGGGACCTTGGGCACAGAGGCAAAGTGAGTGCAAACTTCCCTGGTAGGTGCTGCAGATGGAGGATTCCCATCTGGGGTTGCATGGAGGGGGGAAACACACACTTTCCCCGTCTTCCCACCGTGTCAGGTCTCCCCTACACCTGAGCTAGTGGGTAATTCATAAGTTAAGCAAGGCTTTTCTTGCCCAGCTCTTCTTGCAGAAAAGTCGTGGGCTTTATTGTGCTGCACAGCCACCTCCTGCCTGGAGGACAGACCTGTTCCTGCCAGCCATCAGGCTGGAAAAGCTGACCTGTAGTTATAGCTGTCGGGGACACACAGAGGGGTGAGCGCCCTCAGATGCCTCTCCAGCCCGCTTCAGATGAAAGCTGCCACCCACCAGGCACAGCTGTGCCCCTCCTGCCTCCCTGGTGGCTTGAGGCAATGGCCAGGGTGCCCTGGTGGGTTCCAGGGAGCATGAGGGGCTCTGGGCCAAGGGGTGGACACCCATCTGCTGCCAGCCCACCACGGCAGCAAGGCAAGAGCCATCTCCAGCCTGGCTACCCTGCTGGCACACACAGCCATTGCTTCCAGCTGTTGCGTGTAGCTGGTGCTTAATGAAGAAGGGAAACACAAGATGAAAAAGGAATGATTAGTACAGAGCAATAAAACCTATCAGATGCAGGAAGATATGGTAGCAATATATTAAATAAGGAACAGAAAAAAAGCCAGATGGTTGCTCCAATTTACTTTACAACTCCAGATGACTTCACAAGAGGTCACTTAGTGGAACTGAAAGGCAAATGCTTCAGCTTGGATGAAAGCAAACACTTCGTGCCTGACGATGACATAACATGTATGAGGCTGAGGAATGTCCTGCTGCGGAATGGCATTGACAAAGTTGGAATAATAACATTTTTAATTGTTTTTAATAGGTTAGCACTTCTAACCTACATCACAGCAGTAGTTATTGTTACACTAGGATGGAAATGTCAAAATGTAAAGATTTTTAGAGCATGAGTGATGAAGTGCTCGTGCTCTTAGTCAAGAATGGTTCCCCCTGGGCACAGCGCAGCAGCGTGTTTATCGCCACAGGCAGGACACGGACATCCTCCGTGGTAACAGTTCTCTGTGCCCATTCCTAAAGTGCAGTGATGCTGTGGACTCAGGAGACCTTGTCACTCCACCCGCATTTCTTCTCCTAGAGACCGTTTCTGTGCAGGGACTTCTCCCACCCCAACCAGCATTTGTGAGGTAGCCGAGGGGCCGCTGCAGGCGTTGCGGGAGCCCTGGCCATCAACCCAAACTCCTGATGGCTTTGTTCTCCCACCACGTCATCCTGCTGACAGGCTGGGAGGGCTCTGAGAGCGGCTGCTTGGAGCAGCACCTGCTTAGCAAAGCCCGCACAGTGTACACGCTGGTTTGACACGCATGAAGGCTGTGCACGACTTTGGGGGAGCAGTTATTTGTATGAGATTGCCCACATGCATTTTTAATTGCATCTGTGCCTTTGTGCCACGAGCGTGCCATAGTGAGCAGACGTAAATATGCCTGTACAGCCATGGGGACAGCTGCATGCGCTTTTATGCTTTGTGCAGATGGTGTGTAGGTATCTTGGGTGTCTCATCTCTGCCATTTGTGGATCCAATAGTATCACCTCTCCAGGGTGTTTGAAACATTGATCAGTACACGAATATGCAGGGAGTGCATGGGGCTGCTGGCTATACATATAGGGTGTGTGGAGTCTTCTCCGTCTGGACAGCATTTAGACCTAAGAGTATAACCATCAGAGAGTAAATGATTAAATAGTAGCTTTAGTGACCCAAATTTATCCTGCCATGAAAAAATGATGTGATCCCTATAGGCACATCTATTATAAAACTTTTTAAACCAGTATATAAGTACATAAGTAATCTGTGGAGCTCATTGCAGGATATCTGAGAAGCCGCTTGATTTCTTCATTTGAACAAGGAAATACCTCTGTGTTTCAGAGCAGCATAAAATAGTACCCCAGTTCTAAATGCTGAAAACCTTCCCAGAGGTATCTTGAGCATCATGGCTCAAAGCCAATCACCAGCTGAAGTCAGGAGGGAATTTCTTTGTCATACAGGCCACATTAGGACCGTTTTTGGATTCTCATGTCTTGAGACCATAAACGTTGCTGCTGCTGGGCGCCCTTGGGCTGGTGCACACAGGCAAGTCTGTTTTGGGAGCAGGGAATCACAGAGGAGACCTGTGAGTGCAGGGAGGGGTGGGTGCTGCCAGCACGGCCAGGAAAGCAGTGTCTTTGCAGTCAGTGTGCCAGTGTGTGCACACACGTCTGTGTCACCACACTGTGGTCATGCCTAGGCTGTCCTCTGCAGAAAGTCGAGGCGGTCGTGGTTGGGAGAGGAGCTGGGACTTACTGGCTGGGATTTGTTTGTCTCCTGAAGATGCTGGAAATGCAGCTTCAGGATCCCAAAGGGTGGGATGAGACCTGCTTGGACTGGGGAGGCACAAAAAGACACCCAGGCTGTCGCTTGGTGCAGCGTGATGAATCCCTTTGGTGCAGGGAAGCACCTCAATAAGCCCTTTGTGTCTCAGTGAGGGCTCTGCAGTCCTGTCCCACAGAGCTCACGGGTGGTGGCAGGGGCGTCTGGGAACTCATCCAGGCAGCAGGTGAAAGGAGCTTCCCAATTCCTGCCGTCCCAGTCCTGGACATTCCTTCAAAATGTTTGGTGCTGAGGGAGAGTGTGGAGAAGAAGCTGTGCTTAAACTGTCACGTCTGTGTGGGAAAAATACTCATAATTTCATTTTAAACAGAGTAGTAATTTTCTTGTGCTCCCACTCAAGAATTGCTTTGGGACTAACTTCTAGCATTTTGCTGCTGATAGTGAGGCTTCCCTCTCCTGGAGGCACCAGCCTTTCTCCAAGAAGGTTTTGCCCGTGGTGGGTCCCCACTACAGGATTGCTGTGACCATCTGTGTAAAAGTGACCTTTGCTGGGAGAAAGGTGTTACAATCGCACTGTAGGCAATGGTCTCAAGGAAGCTGGGTAGAGGCTGTACCACGTGTGGATGAAAGAAGAGTTCTGCAAAACCTAACTGACCCTCCAGATACCAGGAATACTTCAAGGTGTCCCTCTCTCCCTCATTTGTGTTCAGTTCACCAGCTAGGGCAACCTCAAGACAGTTGTTCCCTCATCCTCCTGTCCACCTCCAGCAAGTCGGCAAGATGTTGCCTCTGTATGCGATATCCTGTGGTCACCGAAAGCATCATGGGGCTGTAGATACTCAAGGGTGGCAGCTCTATACCAGCACCTACCTGCTAAGGGGAGAAAGCCAGAAGGTGGGAAAAGGAATGGCCCTGCTAATGCACAGGGCTGGAGAACCCGTATGTGCAGCCAGGAGAGAGGAAGGAGAAGGCAGCACGAACTTCCTGCATGCCCTGCAGCTGGTTTGGAGGCAAGTCTTACAGACTTTAGAGGTTCACGCTATAAAGTCAAAGCTTCTCAGAAACCCATAATCTTCCAATCCTTCTGTTAAAAGACAGAATTCTAACAGCTCTCTGTGTGAAAAACAGGGATGTTTCTGCAACAGGCAGATGGATGAAATCCAGGATCCTGAACAGCCCCAGGGATTGCAGCTGGTGCTAGGTTGGGCATGTGCAGTCACTTGGTGTTTAGGTAGGGGATGTGTGAGCTGGGGACTGTCTGGAAAAAAAGAGCTGACCTTACAAACACTCCTGGACACAGGGATGGAAAAGGGCCTTCAGAAATGCTGGGAGGGTCCACCCTTAGTGGTTTCACTGTGCAGACTCCCCAACACACCAGCCTTGAACTACCTAAAATAATGTGGCAGCCTTGATTTCCACAGCTTCTGGTTTCCACCACGTGACATGGGCTGAGAAATGACATTTCTTGGCACAGTCAGTATGATTCTTAACCTGAGAATGCTCCTGTACAGATGTTTTTCTTGCTTTCTCTAAAGCAAAGCCAAAGAAGTGGTGTGGGATGCTCTGAAAGAGATGCCTAGGAAGACAGATTTGGGGTTTCCCATCCAGCTCTACCTTGGCTGAGAGCAGCAGGAACTTCCCCATGACTTCTTGTCATGGCCTGTTCCCTGCAAACATGTTTGAGAGGCAGGATGGGGGCCCCCACCTGCCTCTCTGAGCTGCTTGTATCAAACGGCAAACGTAGCCAAACCGCGCTGCAGTCTGTCTGGGCTCTCACTCAGGGCTAAACACCTTTTGCCAAGTTGCTTTACTGCAGTCTCCAGTCATTGCTCCCCAGAATAGCAACTCAGAGTTCACTTAACCAAGGAAAAGTTTTTTGCTTCGAATTTTCTTCTGGGGAAGTTCACTTTTATTTCCAGATTTTTCTGTTCCTCACTTACTGCAATTTCTTTGGAATTAAATAAATGGGAATTTTCTCTTTATCTCCCAAACTATTTTAGGTACAGACTGTGGGTCTATGGAGATGGCTCCAGCCTTATTGTACTGTGTACGCTTACTGGTCTGTGAAAAGCGTTACCTAACGCTATTCTACTTCCCAACAGAGATGCATATTCTTCTGTTACTTACTTCCCACTGCTTGCTAATGTCAGCAGGTCAAGACAGGGGCATGCAACCAGCAAGGTACCCTCCTTCTGCCAGCTTGCCTCCAGCTGCAGCTGGGACCTCCGACCTGCCTGGACAGCAAGCACCCAAAGGCCTGCGGCCAGGCTTTCATGGCACAATTCACCCAAAAGCCAGATCCTCATCGCTAGCTTTTACCAAGGCTTATGGTATGGAAGTCACGGCCACGCTTTCCTCCAAGACAGGCTCTCAGCAGGGAGCTGGGCACTTCGACAGCTTCCCTGCAGCACGCTCACCCTGTCACTACCAGTTTTCTGATGGGTAGCACTCACCCCCTGACAGCCAGCTCAGAGCTTCCTTTCACAAGTTATCACTCTATCAACTGTTACCAGTTTAATAAAGACATCGAGGCCTCAGTTCTCAGTACTTTCTGGTTGTTTTCTTCCAGTCTTTCTCTCACCTTGACACTTGCGTGTACCTCCAGGGATCATTCGTACGGCATGTGTCTCTCTGATTAATGTTAATACCTCTCAGTGTGAAAACCAAGTACTAAAAAAGAGGTTGTGACTCAGATGTGCAGTAACATTTTAAGTCCTCTGCTGATCACTTAGTGTCAAACCTGCTCTTAAATTTTCCATTGCCAACTGTACAGAACAAGTGCAACATTATCCATTTCCCTAACTCCTTTTCCAGCACTAGACAGAACTAGCTCTGCACTCTCCATTAATCTGCAGTGCTTGCCTCTCCCATCACAGTTCTTTTACCTGAACCCTGATTTAATGCCTCCTTTGTTCCCTGTATTTGCCCAGTTTCTTGATGTGCTGATCTGGCTTAGGGCTTGTTTACTATACCCAACTGCAATATTTTGCATGCTTATACAAAGATGAATAAAGATCAATATCCTCATTGATTTGCCCTAGGTCATCAAGTACATCAGTAAGAACTGCATCCTACTTCATTTGCTTAAATCAGCAGTACAGTTCAAACTATAAAACAGTGCTGCAACAATGCTCTAGTAGGAACTCTGAAATCCACCTGAAAAGCTCCTTTTCTGTCACATTTTACTTGTAAACCTGGACACGATATTCCATTTTTCTCTGCATCTTTAAGGTAATAAAATTTGGTAACAGCCCCTATTACCTGGGGATAAGGATGTTCCAGGCAATGCAGATGTTTTTTGTAATCAAATTCTCTCATGTGGTTGTCCCAAGATTACAGTTAATCAGTGCCTCCTTGTAACACACTTGCAGGGAGCTGCTGGTGCAGGAGGAAACTCCTGTCACAGCAGACATGGTTCACACTAAGAGTGCCTTCAATTCCACTAATAAACTCTGTAAGCCTAAATGCTTCAGTTAGCTTTGGGGGACAGGGTGCAGAGGGGTAGAAAACCACTAGTCTCTAACTTCAGATGTGACATACATAAAGCTCAGACCATTTCTTAAGGATCTGCTTTGAATTACCGCTGCCCACACTAAACACATTCTTGAGGACACTAATTTTTGTATGCAAATATGACTGGTCACTTCTTCCTCTTTCCTGCACAGGACGATATAAGAGGAGATACAAAACTGACAGAAGAAAGCAAATGGTAAATAGCAACTTCAGTAACTTCCACTATGAGATCCAGTCAGACACTTAACTAGTTGGTATTTTGCTTTTCAAAAGTACACAAGATCTGGATTTGTGAAGGTCTCGCTACATGCATGAAGGAAGCAGACCATCAGATCCTGTACAGAGAATCCCTTTTTCTCACAGCCAAGCCTGTTTGTTATTAGTATCAGAAAAGGTCTCAATAACTTTAATACAACTTTTTTTTGTGACTAAAACCTACCTGAAGATAATGTTGTAATATGGCCCATCACTGCCGAATGATGTAGAACAGAGCCATCTGTATCTTCTGTGTTCCAACCTTTAAGCTTATTCTGCCTGTGACTTTATCTACATGCATTACACATTGCTTGTATCAGTTTCCCAAGGGCAACAGTAGCACTGGGACAACAAAAAAGCTACACTTTCAAATGATGACAGACAAATCTAGGCCATTCACTTCTTCAGATACGATCTTCTGAAGTGTTTGAAGTCTTGACAAATATTCATAGTGCACATTACCTACCAAAGACGAGTAACCTCCTCTTGTCTCACCCCTCAATATTTTATTTCCATACACTGCCCTCTATTTCAACATTTATTGTTTCTGTTCCTCGACATAACTGTAGAGAAAGTAAGGACCCAAATAAGTTCAACTGCATTTTCAAAACACTGGAAGACAGCTTATTGATGAGCTGGATGAAGCCATCAGAAAGGACCAAAAGACACAATACAATTAAGCATGCATGTGCAAAGGCTTTTACTTTACTACAGGTGTGTCACAAAACCAGAGTCCAGTGCTTAGGCAGGAAGCTTGATCACTGACAGTTGCAAAGATGAAAGCTGTAACAGTTACCCAAAATCTAGAAAGAGTAGGACTTTAGTTCAGATACACTTACTGCCCAGACATAGAACCAAGCAAAAAGCAAAGCACTAGAACAATAAATACCATAACCACCTATATGGAAAACAAGAACTGATACCTAAACTTAACAGCAAGAAGCAATAGAACAAAAAAAACCCAACAAAACAACCAATAAACCACCAAACACCAACCCCAAAACAACTTAGCTAAAGAATCTTACTTTGTAAGAGGAAATCAAAAGCATTTCTTCCAGAAACAGAATGCATAGGTTTGGATTCAGTATTTTCTTAGCAGTCAACATCCATTTTAGAGAAATGAGGCAGCAAAAGGCTTATCTAGCACTTAGAGTCTACTTTACATGAGGGCATGCACTTCAGCTTGAGAAGAAAGGGCCTCAGATTAAAAACACTGCATAAAGCAGCACTGCTGCAGCTTGGCAAGTATTCTTCATGGCACAATGTAAAATTCCTATCATTCCTGAACCACTGCAATACTTAGAGAAGATTATTTCAAGCTGTAATTCATCAGTTTCTTACTTCCATGAAGCAAGTTTCAGAACTGAGCATTAAGTAAGTCAGGTATTCTAGCAGAGGCTTGTAGTACGGAAAGTCACCTCAAGAATTTTTCTGTCCTACGCCATAAAATGTGGAGACAATACTAGTCATCACAGCAGAAGCAAAGTAGTAAGCATTAGTAAAACTTAGGTAATTATAGTTGCACTACTGTTATTTAACTTAATAGTTACTCTAACAATAGAGAGAATAGCCGCAACAGAGTGAGCTGTTGTCCTCAGGTTCTGACATTTAATTACTACATTACTACCACACAGCTTGGATCCCCTGCACAGAAGCAACAAACCTGTGACTGGATTTAAGTAGTGCAGTTGTGTTACTCTGGTTGTCTCCTGTGAAAGAAAATGGAGGGAGCAAAACTACTGACCCATTTTTCAGGAAGAATGAAGTTCATCAAGCTCATCCTCGAGTCCTACTCAAAAGGCTTGCCTACAATCCAACATTATTGAAGCAATAGCTTGACAGTACTCCATGCACTTGAATTCTAGCTTCACAGAACAGTTATTACACACAGCCCTCAAGCAGTAAGTCCTTATGCACACAAGCCCACTTTTCAAACGTTGCTGCCAGTCCCCCCGAGAGAAGCTACAAAGAACTCCATACACACACACACGCATTTTTATTTTAATAAATAAAAGTTTTACAGGCTCAGGCTTTTGTTTTTTAATTCACATATACAGAAGAGAAATGCCTGACCCAGTAACATGAACTAATCTACTAACCCTGGGAAGGAATGCATGCCCTCCATAAACTGAAGACCTTAAACAAAAAGAGAGTTCCCATCGGCAGCACAGTAACTTGCTTCACAGATTAGACAATTTGAAAGAGATGTGGCCAAAGCAAAGAGAGTGACCCTAAACGGACCACTTGTCTGTACAGAGCCACAACAGTGCAAGGAAAGCCAAGAGCCCAAACGCCTCCATTTTCTAGTGTCACTTCTGAATGAATATGTATGCCTTCACATCCTTTAAGCGATACATTCTAACCACAAGTAGAGAGGCTAAGCACAGCAGGTATGCAAAATTATTCCATTGAAGAACAGATACTGGATGACACAGTAATGTTATATTTCAAGATTTTTAAATTAGCAGATGCTTTTGCATCCCCTTCAGTATGGCAGCGGAACAGATCCCACCTTCTCTCATAGAGGTTTAGTCCAAAAACTTCCTGTTGGCATTAGCACCAAAGAGAGCCACTCTGATTTCTGGCATCATCTGTTGAGAAAGAGTACATCAGTCAGATGCAACAGGCAATGCAATTGCTGTACATTCCTCATTGCAGGCACTGTACAATAGCTAGGCTAGGCTTCAAAATTAGCAAGTCAATTCATTTGAGTTTTCTGAAGCCTTTATCTGATCATTACCTGCTACTCTATAGACTTAAAAGGACTGCCTATACTGCAGCATAACAAAGAGATGCCAGAGCTAGTTTTTTCCACTAGGGTATAACAGGTCTCACCCAAAGTTTCTAATACTCAAGCTGGCTTCAGTAATCCGAGTTAGCCTCAGCTTTTCAATGTCTTGACTGCAGTGCAGTCATAACAAGTCTTTCAGTATCATAATTTCTAGAGTTTTATGCTCATGCTTAATTCAAAAAGGATCATTCTGAGGAAAGCCATGTTTGCTGTAGAATAGCACAAACACTAGGGAATTTGCTTCTTCCCATTCAAAAATAACTTCTCGTCATCCACATTGAAATCTGATCCCACGCTATTGTGACACATTGCAAACACCAGGATTTTGCTACAAGACAAAACTAGTTAATTATATCTTGTCCAAATTGTTGTTAGAGAAACTCACCTGCTGGGCTACAAGGTCCAGCCGACTTTCCAGGGTATTGGAAACCTTAATTTTACCATCACTGTTATAGATTTCAACACCTCCAGCACTAGAAAGTGGGGAAAAAACAAATAATCTGTGGAATCCATCAGACATCTCAAAGTCAGAATGTAGCAGAGATACCATCTCAAATCAGTACAAGTCAGATACTTGTAGGTAAGATTCTTATGCTTTAAAAACCAAACTTTTTTTGATCACATCCTAATAGGAATCAGCACAAAGTGATCCAGTGAAGCAGCAGCGCAAAGCATCTTTGGAGTTATCAAAGACCACAGCTACATACAAGGGTCCTCATTAGCATTATGTAAATGCAAGTGGAGGTATGAAATTTGTCACTTCAAAACAGCTTCAGACTCTGTATTTTATTATTAATAGACAGCTTTCAGATTTTGGGATGTGAGGAAGAGTGCTATAACTTCTGGTTTTGGCCCATACATGAAAATTGCTGACTATCAGAATACACGGATTTGTGCCATGTTCTTTGTCACACTATATGGAAACAGAGCTTTGAAGACATAGCAGACATAAACCCCATTATGTGATCATCCTGCAACACCTTATGACTCAATTTACTTCACCTTGAGATAGAAAGCGTGACTGCATCTATATTCTCTCTCTTTAAAAGACCAACAGTGAAGTTTATACATACAGTTATTCTCTGCTTCAGTACTGTGAATCAGTCTGGAGCTTACGCTAAACTTTTATTGACATTTTTGATTGAGACAGTGCATGTCTGGAGGAAACTCTGGAGTCTGCGCTTGATTAACACGAAGAAGTGCCAAATTCCACTAGAGCAGCAGCAGACACACTGTGAGGATATTCCATACATAATTTTCTGAGACTGTTCTAGTAAGAGCTGTGGTTTGAAGAGTTTCATTAAGTTAGTGCTCCGTACAAAAGACTCCCATTTTCCTTACATTTCCTCTGGCAGGAAGTTGTCTTGGTCAATGTGAACATCCACATCCCTTTTTGTGGCATTTTTGTAGATGGGAATGCTCTTCTGTACAGCAGTCTAGGATACAAGATAAACCTCCAATCAGCACGGATAAATGCTAGTGCACCACTTTTTTTTTTATTATTATTATTATTATTAAGCAAATGTATTTCAGTATGGCTTTTGAGCCAAAACCAATTACTATTCTTAATATTGCAGCAATGTTAAAAGTTTTCTAGGTAATATCCAAGCAAGCAAATGATCCTCAAATTGCAAAGTGCACTTGTTCTCTTGCATTGTATCTGCAGCAGAAGCACAGCAAGCAAAGCTTGTTTTCGTGTCACACCGATGGGATCTGAGCAGCAAATATTTGCAGGCAGGTCCCAGCCTTTGTGAGCAGGATACTGTCAAACTGTTCCAGGTGTCTTACCTTAACTATAGGGAGATCCTGCTTCCTGCAACGAACAACTATTCTGGGCTCAAGCAGCTGGTAGAAACCCTGCACAAAATAACCATTACAGTATCAGAAAGTCAACTTTTTAATTGTTTTAGAATTATTTAATGCCCAGGAGAGGAAAGGAGCTGATCAATTTGAAACCCCAAACCTGGCAGTATTAGCCTCTTTTATTTAGTTCTTTGCTCGCAAGTTCACCTCACACAGACGTTCTGAGAGGACAGCACCAGTATCTGGGAAAGAGCCTAGAACTATGCATTACGTGTTTCTTTGTTAGCTTCAAGTTTGGAACTCAGGTGCAACTAAATGTATGTATCATAGGATTGAGGTGCCCAGACAATGTACATGTATACATAAGGAACATTGCTATCTAAGTAGAATGAGCAAGCAGCCAAGCTGTATTCTCCTATGCATCTCTTGGAGAAGACATGCAGTAGTTTCAGATGCCTTTTCTAATAATTCCCACCTTGCAGTTCCTGTAGTAACACATGAGAATAGAATAGGTTTAATTCCAGTTGAAAGGGACCTAAGCAATCATCTAGTTCAACTGTGCGTACTGACGAGTATAGGTCCCTCACTGGATCAAATACAATGAGCCAAGACAGACGTGGCCAGCTTGCAAGAGGGAGACAGGTTTGTGTGATGTACAGCAATACCAGACCTAAGTAACAAACAAGCAACGCCGAATCGGAAGCACAAGCTGGTAGCAAACACCATTAAGAAAATCCTGCCATCAGACTGCGGACAGGAGAGCTGGTGGCTGGCTGCTGTGAATTTCCAGTAACAGGGCCAATCCACATCAGAAGGTGGCACTAGTGGTCACACCACTGACCCCGGCCAATGCCGACTGGATTTTAGCACTTGATTTCTGGGGCTTGAGGACCGTATATTCTGGGTAAGCAAAGCTTTGATTTCTGCTTTGTCTGTCCGTCACAGACTCATGCCATACTACAGCAAATTTGTCAAAGCCAAGACTTACAAGTCTCAAATGCCGAAAAGATTTTAAAAGCAGGTAACTACTGACTTCTAGGTTTGGAGAAACAGCTTTTGACAAAGGTGCATTAGATCCAATTAATTACTATGGAAGCTTAAAGTGTGCATCCTAAATGCACATTACAATGTATGTGTGTGCATCTGCAATTATTCTTACAAGGGAACTGCTGCTTGGTATGTCAGGTTTTACACCTCAAAACAAGATGCAATCTTATCTGTTCAGAATCCAAGACTGACAGGTATAGTAGAAGTGATGTTTGAAATTCAGAGGTCACCCATCAACATTTCATCTAGACTCCAATAGAATTCTAACTTCTACTGGATTATATTTGAAGAAAGATACCTAAGAGGATAGGGATGTGGACCTCTACTTTTTAAAATTTAAATATTTACCTGTAGAACTAGTCCGTCCAGCAGTGTCTGGTACCTGGCAGTATCCTTCACCACCTTGGCAAGTCTCTGCTTGGCCTCATTCAGTAAATCCTACATTCAGAAGAAATCAGATCAGCAGAGCCCATCTGTTTGGCATTTGGTTTCATGCCTACCAACTTTCTGTACTCCTATTATAGCTATCACACCCTGCCAACACGTAAACGTACACTCCAGCTGGTGTTCATCCAAGCTAGACCTTCATCTCTGTGCATGGCACAATATCCTTTCCAAACAGTTCCCTTCTCCCTGCCCTGATCTGAACCCTTATAACCTGACAACAATTCCTTTTTCATGAAAAAGGGAGACCTCCACAGTAAAAGGACAGTAGTTATAATATTAATTCAGACAGACAAACTAAATATGTTGTAAGTCATTGCCTAATGAAAACTAATCAAGTTGCCCAAATAACAATTTTTCAGCTTTGTGGCTGAGCAAAGAAATACTTTTACCTTTTTATCAAACAATAGTCAGGTTAGGTATTTTTTATTTGTAAGTAAATGCAAGTCAAAATTTAAAAGTGAGAGCTCATTTTTAATTTAAAGTAGCTGGTTTTGATTATCTTCATTCAGCAAATTAGTATCTGATGGGATTGAATTTTTAAGAAATTCAAGTCAACTCAAACATAGCTCCAACTACTTAAAATAAAGAAACTGCATGATTTGGTGTAAGCCTTTCTTTACCGTCCTGCCTCACAGCATTTAAAAAAAGAGTGCATGTTAACACTATCAGTCCTAGGATGCAAGACTATCACAATTTAATGCCACGGTCAAATCTAGTTAAACTGTTTACCCTAGTGTATCATAGCATTTCTGGAACTGCTCATCTCTCTTGTTCAGGAAAGAGGCCAAAGATCTGATACGGGAAGAAAGAGCTAGCAGCATGTGATTTAAAATGTTTTAAAATGAGGAAGAGTGTTATGTATTACTCAGAAGCATGAGGTTGAGTCAGCTGATAAATGAGAAAGATTATCCAGCAGAGACTGCCACAATAGTTAGCTCTTTAGCCACCCACCTTCCTCCTCTCTGTGAATATAATCTAAAATTTGAAACTAGGTTTAAAGAATCAATAAACTGGTTATTTTCTTCTGCTAACTCCCCTTTTTCCCCGGTAGCATCAACTTGAACATTATCCAGTTTTTCTTTTTTGACTCCTACAGGTCTCACAGCTTTTCCAATAGCTCAACAGCACCATCTAGCAGAACATGGAACACTCAAACTGTTCCTGAGACAGGGTAAGAGGTAACAGGAAACCTGCAAGCTATATAATCAGCAGAACGAGAATACACTACACATGGTGTGAGATAAACATAGTGAGCCTGAACTAGGACTAAACGTAGCCTGCTCTGATAAATGATCACACAGACTATATGTCAACACACAGACTGGTCACCTACTAGAACAAGAAACAAAACTTTTCATATACTAGGGGCCACTAAAGGAGACAGAAAAGCCTGGTTAATGGCCTTATAAGCCTACTTGCTTAAGCCATGACAGCTTGAATGCACAAATGTTGCTTCAGGCAAACAGCACTCCACAGTTCTACCAACCATGCAAGACAAGAGTTCCTGCTCTTTAAAGAAATAAGCTATTGTCCAAATGATAGATACAACCCTGCCTGCAATGTTCCTGGCAGAGAGAACTGTATTTCCCTAAAAGAGTAGGTAATATAAACTGTGAAAACAAGCTGAAGCAGATTAGTGAAGCTGGACTAAATCCTTAATGACTTCCCAAAGCAACTGGGAAAGTCATTTTGGTATGTTGAAGCAAACATCACTAAATCACAAATCATTACTTTTCTTTAGAGAATGGTTAAGAACACTTCCTAACAGATGGTAGAAATAGAACCTCTGTGTCTTTACTACAGAGATACTCACTGCAATAAGGTCATCCCTTGCCTTAAGGACCTTCAGTCTTGCTTGATTCATCAGGTTGGACATCTGACTGCAAGTTGAACGACAAGAGTTGAAGCAATCCATCAGACTTTGACAGAAGAACTGCAATGTTTGACTGTATACTTTACATTTAAGGATAATACTACAACATTTAATAACAAAGCCTGTTCACCCACTGGCATGTTTCGGAACTTGCATAAATGACTACAATGCAGACTATGCCCTCCAGTAAAGACCCACCAAAACTAAACACGATATGATCATTTGTCCCAGTCTAACAGACCAGGGTAGAGTTCTAGACATTAACTACATAAAGAAGTATGAGATTCTTTCACCACACTTACTAACAGTTACACTACCATAGCTCACCTTTGATAATTTCTCCTCAGGAAAAACTAGAAACTCATAATTAGGACTAAACAGATTGGCTACGTTTACCTATTTGCCAGGGAAGAGCAGTTTTGTATAAAATTAGCTCAGGCTCTGAAGTCAGCCATATAACCCAAGCAACTTACATTTTCTTTTGCTGTTCGATTTGTTTCTCCTTCTTTTCATAATACTCCATGATTTTCAGCCTCTGTGTCTGAACAAGACGACCCTTCTCAATGTTGAATTCTTCTTCTGCCTACAGTAAAAATTAAATAACTGAAGTGGAAATTGATTCCACGGGCTGAAAAAAACAGAATCAAAATGAAACAGCCACACTTTCAGAGCACATTCATAGACTAGGATGATACAATTTATGGCTTCGTATTAGCAAAACATGTCAACCAACACTCAAGTCAAAGGCAGTAGAAGACATGTTCTGCTTAAATAGAACCTTGCTAACTGAGATACAGCTTATTTTATCAATTAACTGATGCTTATTTCCTTGCAATATTTATTCCTCAGACACGAAATTACTATTATATACTGTTAAGCAAAACTCATTTTATCTGAGCTTCAGGTCTGATTTGTTATTGTAGAATCAGTCTCTTTTCTGGCTACAAGAGATTCCACCTAAAACAAGCTACCCAGCCCTCAGTGTTCACAAACTTAATTACTTTAAGCAATTCTCACACAAGGAAAGGGGCAGTATAGCTATTACTTTCTTATAAAACCTAGCCAGATAGCATGTGAAAACACAAGGCAAATTTTCCTATTTATACCTGAGAATCCAATCTCAACTTCTGACTCATGTTTGCAGATAATCAGCAATACCTGCTGTTGTACTGATGAAGTATTTGTGTACATTTAAATGTTTAGGGGAGATTAAATATTATTACTAATACATATGCCGAGTCCAATACCAACAAGATATTTCATTATTGCTATAATGCAGATTGTTAAGGTTGTAAGGCACTATTAATCCTTCTTTAGTAAACATCTATATTCTATAACCGGATTAATATTAAACTCAGCCTCTTGTGGCTTAACTGAACAATTCTCTAAGTAATTCAACTCATGCCTTTAATATGGATTTATGTTTTAGTTCCCCAGGATACCTACTAAATCACATCACAGAATTAAGTCTGCATATGGCTACACAGGTTTAGGTACAGTTATGAACCTGCTTAACAAACAAACTTTCACCAACGTAATTCAATCTGTTTAACTTTCATCTTTTGTCATTTTAGTACATGCATGTATGCTTGTGCAAGATTACAAGCATTAATGCTTTTATTTACTACTAACGTTTCTGCCTGACATGCTATGGAAGTCAAGCAAAAATTAAAATTAAGCCTTCCAGTAATAGCTTGTTATGACAAACCTTAGCAGAATTCATAATTATGCAGAGAACTCCCTTAATCCTTAGTGATGTCAAGTTATATATAGAAGTTGTAGGAAAGTGTTTCACTGAATCCAGTCTATTCACATTACCACTCAGCTCTCCCGATTTCTTAAAAAAATGAAAAAGTGAACTTGCATATGAATAAATTTATATTTACGAGCCACTAAGAAAATTTTGATCAAAAAATAGCTCCAACTTGCCTTCATTTGTCAAAAGCTAACAAATATCAACTTTATTTGGTAGCATAATTTTTTGCTATGTAATAACTAAACGTGAAGTAAGCTGTAGCTTACAAAAGTGTTCTAGGACTGCTCTGACTGCAACTACCAAAACAGGATGTCAGACGCAGTTTTCCTTTTGCACTTACTGACATTGCACTTCCATTTTTACCTTTGCATCTATTTCTTCAGCCTTTTCATTGGCTTCCTGCTCAATGAAAGCCATCATATGCTTGATCTGTAACAAGAGGGAGAAAATATTTTCTGTTAGAAAGGACTTTGATGAGAGGAAGTACATATATATTCCTCATTTGTACAGTACGGCCTTCCACATCCATTTACTAATTAATGTAATGTTGTTTTTCAAGGAAATTAAATTGAGCACACAGGTCAAAGAGTCAGTTCATCTTAACAGAGATTACAAGAATTTTTTTTCCCCAAATAATTCTATATTATTCTGTTTCACTGTCGTTAGAAGAATGCACTTTAGATATGCAACTGTACAAAAAAACCCCACCTAACCCAAAAGTAAATTTATATAAACGTAAGGCTGGGTATTTTCATTCTTCACTAGTGAGAACAACTTCTCTTCCCCCTGGGATTAGTGAAAAAAGAATAAAAATCCTCACACAGTAAAATTAAAGTACTCTGTCTGTTATGACATTTACATGAAACACAGAAGACTAACATAGAATCCCTGCTCTACATCAGGCATAGATGGCATTTGAATGAGCCTGCACCTTCCACACTAGATGACCAGTGAAGCAAAGTGAAGGGCTACTGACCACTCCGGTCAGATCTGTACAACCAGAAGCTCCTTTACACACCCGAGAAATCTTTCTTGAAAAAATGTAATACATTCTGTAAAGACTTACAAGGTTTTTAAAAAATGCTGCTATACGGTTCAACTCAAAATGATTTTATAAAGCAGCTGCATGTTAGTTTGGAGGAGCTGGCGAAGGAGACAGCAGCAGTAGTTGATCAAGACCACACCAAGTATATCACATACTGCTTTAGAGCTTGGTATGCACTAATACATTCTACTTGAAGAACCTTTCTGAAACCACCTCAAAACACTATAAAGCACAGGCCCAACAGCTTAAAGACAAGGAAAGCAATTATACTCAGCTCTGCTTATTTATCACATGCCTTTCTGTGACCAGGCCTATGTTTAGGTTCACATTTCAGGCAGACTGTAAAGACTCATGTCCAACCAAACTGCAGCTTTGAACAGGTAACAGCTATTTCCAAGGGCAGATGGAGTGCACCATACTTGAGCAGACTATAAAAACCTACTGACTTTTTGCTTGCACTTAGTGATGACATACATTTTGTAGACAAGCTGGTCTGCATAAAGTTGCACAAAAGATTGTATTTAAATAATGTCATATTAAAATGAAGTATTTTATAGACATAAGAAAGTGGCAATGTGAAAACTGAGCCAATGTGCAGAACAGTACTATTCCCATATAGATGAAAAAACAGAAGTGAACAGACAAGTAGAAGATTTTAAGCATACGCAGTCAGAGAAGCAAACAACAAGAGCTACATCGATATGATATCGAATCAGCAATTTTTCTTTCAATTCCAGTTTGCAACACTTCTAAGTGCATGTCTACTTACAGGGTCAGTTTCCTACCCTGCTCGCCTGATTAGATGACTGGTTAAACCAAGCTTTAGATCTACCTGCATCTCAGAAAGGACAAGAAAAGCATATAGAAAAAGTAAATTATTTTGCTGAATAGCCTACTGTTGAAGGAGACTAAGAACATTTGTGTAGCAGTAGTAACCCTTGCATTACTGAGTCACTTCCTCCAGTTTGGTTTGGTTTCTTCATTTTCAAAAAGTACTTTAAACAGTTCTGGGTGTTCAAGAAACATCCTCTGAACAACAAAGAGGAATAAGATGGAAGCAAGCTAACATGGCATCCACTTCCCCATGTCTGATAAGATTGAACATAATTTTTTCCTTCAAAATCTGTTGTACTAAAATCCCTTTTTGCTTTTCATGGAAATGAAAAGACATCATAAGTAAAACTTTCACATCTATAAACAGGATTAGTATTAAAAACATTGATTAATTTTAAAGGAAGTTAATAACTTTAGTAAAGCAGTATTTCCAACAGAAAGGAAGAGAGGGTTTTCCCCATCAGTAGCAGTGTGATTATCTGTTCCATGGAAGTTCTAGATGTTAGACTGGCTCGATGGAACAATCTATTAAACACCTTTAACAGAATCAAGAAAGCAAGTCTATCAATGGCAAGAACTCTTAACGAGAGATTAATTTTAAAGTGAAAATTATTGAAAGTGCCATGGCAAGTAGTTAAGGGTTCAGAGGACCAGCTGGACAGTTGATACTGGATTTATACATATGCAGAACTGTCATGCCATTGGCAGCATTCTCTTTTCCAGTTAACAGGATCACCCTAGGCTCAAACGTGTAAAACAATGACAGGAAAGTTGCAGATGTGAAATGATATTGGCATTACGTGTTTGCTATACCAACAGATCCTGAACTATAACCTTTGAAGTTCAGGTCTGTGGTGGCTGAGCAAGACCACCCCAATGTCAGCTTTCTTTTTATTATCGGAAGAGGCAGAAAAAAAACCCCAAGCTTTGCAGATAAAAGGCAACAGAATGTAATTACAATTCCCCTTTTGGAGAAAGGCAACCTACTTATTTTACTTTCAATGTGATGCTTCCTTGCCAAGAGACTATGTTTACTGAATGAGAAAGTGAGACTCGAAGCACTTGCATGCAAAGGGCAAAGGGAACTTGGCTGATCTGCTCATCACCTGTAGGAAACTCCACAGACCAGTGCTAACTGGATCTGTGCTGTCTTTAACATGGCACACGATTTTCAGCCCAACTCAAAACAGCTTTCTTAGGCAAGGGCAGTGTTTACTGTCAATAAGGACAAAGTGTCCCGCCTCACCAAGTGTCCACAGACTTCAGGGTTGTAAATTTCCATTGCACGAGAAACCCAGGTTGTGCTACTCTGCTTTGGTCACAGAATTGAAAAATGTATTCAAGGATGCTATACAGCCCACCCAAATGCTAAGTTACAGTCAATGAGATGGAGTATAGTTGTAAGAAAAAACAGAGTAGAAAGTCCTTAGACAGCAACATCTAAAAAGACAGAACTTAGCCAAGGCAACGTATTTATCTGCCTTAAAGTGCAATTAAACACTGCTGACAGCATAAAGGCAACTCGTGATCCCTTTCATTCAAATCTGGATTCATACATCATCAAAATGCCTCAACGAAGTTCCCCAATGGGTGGCTGACCAGTCCCTCCAGGGAAAAAAATAATTTTTTTCAGGGACTTCTCTTTCTTACTAAGATCCCAGGCAAGATCCTTCCCCTTTCACCCCTGCTCTCACACGAGAGCGCCACTGTGGAGCAGCAGACCCTGTTCGCAACCCAGCCGCAGCTGACAGCGGCCGCTTCTGCTGATGCGGGGCTTGGGGCGGCCACTGCCCCTCCCTCTCCGACTGGCCTTTCACCAGGCAACAGCCCTGCAGCTCGGGCTCACCTGAGCCCCACACCTAGCACGGCTTCAGGGCAAGGACGCTGCCTGGTGCCGCCCCCTCCGCCCTGCCCTCGGTGCCTCCCTTCCCCAGGCTGGCTCCGTCCTGTCAGCTCCCCGCCGGCCGCGCCGGGCCCAGCGCAGTGCGGGGAGGCAGACCCAGCAGCGGCCCTAGCCGCTGCGCTGCCCGCTCCGGGGCCGCAGGCCCGCGTTCGGGCTGGGGCCCGCGGCCCTACCTGCTTCTGGACGTCGGCATCGCTGAGCGCCATGGCGGTGGCGTTGGCGGCGTTGGGACGGGACGGGACGGAAGGTAAGGCAGCCGGGGCCGTCGGCGACAGCGAGCGGAATCAAATCCGGTTCGGGTCACAGCCGGCTGTGTCACGGCCCCGCCCCGCCGCTCCTCCGGGCCAATAGAAACCCGAGCTCCGGCCGGCGTCACCGGGGTGGGTCTGTGCGCGCGGCAGGCTGCCATCTTGTGGCTGGGCCTGGCCGTGTCTCCAGCGCTCGTCGTGACGGACGGGCGGCGGGAGGCCGGGTGCGGCGGGCCGGCGTGCGGGGCGCCCTCGGCGCCTACCCCTGGTGGCAGAGGCGGCAGCCGGTTCTCCCGGCGCCGCGCAGGTGGCAAGCCGTGACGGGTACCGGTTTGGACGGTCAGGGCTTAGCCTGAGGGAGCAGGGGTGCTGCCGGCCCGGGCTTTCCCTCATGTGTATTGGTGGGAATGCTGTGTTCGGTTTCAAAACGAGCTGAGCTACTGCCAAGAAACGCCGTAATGCGTTTAACTGGTAGCAGAGGAAGAATAAACACTGAGAAACTTGCTTGTAAGGCCCTAAAGCAGGCTGGTTTTGGCAGTGCTTTGGCCTCCCCATCACGGGGAGCTTCGATATTAAGGTCAGTGTTAGCCATCGATTATATAAAATTGTGAAATGCTATTTATAAAATCTCACGGTTCTTCCCAGTTTGGACTGGCAGAGAGAGATGAAACCCATCTTTTTAACCCGCGCCGGAGATGCGGGATGGCGTGAAGGAGTGCAGGGAGAAGCAGGAGGTGGCAGGGAAGAGCCGGCTGGAGCGGGGGGGCAGGGCGGCCGGGGTGGCCGCGGGAGGCCTCAGGGCAAGGCTTGTAGCAGCCGCCTTGCGCTGGTCGTGCTTTTATGATGAACAGCCGAGGTACCAGCATTTCGTTGCAGGAATACGTGGTGGGGCTCCAGAGCATGTTTATTATTATCGATTACCTTCTGCGATGCACTGATTCTTTGGGAGTTCTCATACTGCCTCCATTCGTGACGGTAAAATTTGAAGCAATCCTCATAACCTGTAATGCTATTTTATTCCTGTTGGCGGGAAGATTCCGTTTCCATTCTGTAGGTACGTTTACTGGAAAAAACAGAACTGTTCCTTGCAAATCAAGTGTCGGATGTGTTATTTGTCATATCCATGCTCCTCAGCTTCTCTTTTGTCAATTTTTACTGGGCCTTTTTTTTTTTCTACATGAAAAAGCTTTTTACCAAAACATGTAGCTTTATTTCTTTTTTCACATTGTGATTATGTTACAATGCAGGGAATCAACTTGTATTTTGGGGTTTGAGAACACTTTACTATTACTTTGGGTGCCATCTAAATAACATTAAAGCAACTGGAAGTATATTCGTTCTTTCCTATGCCCCCCCAGCCCTACGGGAGGTTGCTGCGGGGGGCGCTGGCCCAGCTCGCTCACACCGGCGATCATGCGAACCGGACGAGGGCCGCGGAAATCAGCCGCCGCCCGTTCTCTTCCTCAAAACCTGCGAGGAAAACGCGAAGGGGTTAACACGAACCCTGCGGCCGCCGCCGCCTTTTGTGTGTGTGCCCCGGAGCGCGGGAAACCCGGCCAGGCCAGGCCCGCCCCGGGAGAGGAGCTGCCCGCGTCGAGGCCCAGCGGCGGGAGGCACAGGACCGCCGCCTCACGGCCGCTGCCCAGACGGACAGGACCGGCCCCGCCCCCTCCCGCCCCGCCGGCCAGTCACGCGGCGGTAGAGGCGTCCTGCCGGGCCCCGCCCCTCGGCGCGGGCCGTGACGCGCGGCACAAACCGCCGTGACGTGCGGCCCCCGCCACCGTCCCCTCCTCCCCGCCCCTCCATCATGGCGGCGGCGGCGGCGGCAAATTAGGGCAGAGCTCGCACCGCCGTGCGCGCGCGCGCGCCCACCACCCCCGGCGGACCGACCCGGAGCAGCGCCGCTCCTCGCCCGGCCCGCCCGCCCCCTCCGCTCCCTCCTCCTCCCCGCCCCCTCCGCGCCCCGCGGCGCTCGCAGGTGAGGAAAGGGGTGGGAGCGGGCGGGCGATCGAGTTATTTATTTATTTGTTTGTTTACCCCCCCCCCCCCCCGCCGGCGCCGGCCGGGAGCTGGGGGGGCGGGCGGGCGGGCAGGAGGACAGCGCGGCGGTTGGGCAGCTCGGCGCCTCCTCCTCCTCCCCACCCCCCCCCGCCGCGCTGACCGGGAGGGGAGGGGAGCTGGGGCCGCCGGCGGCTCCCCGCGGGGTCGGTAGCCGGAGAACTTCCCCGCGGGGGCGGGGCGCGGCCGGGCCACGCCCCTCGGCGGCCGTTGCCCCCTCCCGCCCCCGCTGTGCCTGCGGCTGAAGGACGCGTCCCCCGGTCCCGGCGCGTCCCCGGCCGGCGGGCTGTGGGGCGGGCGCCGCCCTAGAGCGGGCCCCGCCGTGTGGGAGAAGGGGCTGCGCCCCCGGCGGGACCTGAAGGGCGGCTAGGAGAGCCGGCGGCTCCCCCGCCGCAGGGGCCGCGGCCTGCCCGCCCGCACCTGCCCCGGTGCGCGTAGGCTGTGGCTCCCGCGCGGACCCCGCCGGCTGACTCATCCCGGCTTTTTGCTCCCTGCTGTTCCTGCCCGGATATAAATATCTCATTCATCGTCGTAGTAACTGAGTATAAGCTACGCTCTTGCAGGCTGCTCGTCTGCCCCGGCTCTGCGTTTGTCTGGCGCTGTGGAAACTTTGAGCGAGTGCCGGCTTCTGCCTCACCTGCCCGGCCTCCCTCGCCTTCGCTTTCCAAACCACGTAGCGCCTGGCAAATAAAAAAACGAAGTGAAATTACAGCTTGGTAATGAAAGCTGGGTTTGTCATGATTTAGTGTTGTAAGATGGCTTAAAGCTGAAAGGGACTGAGAACCTTTATGGTAGGTAACTGGTATGGGTTTTATTTTTCTTCCGAGAAGAAAAATAGAACCGTTTGCCTAGAATTCTCACTCACATTTCTCTCTAAGGTCAACTAAAACCTGTGCCCAGATAAACAACTGCCATACTTTCCAGTATTTATATCCATTAAGTGCCACCAGAGGATCAGTAATGGATGCAATATTCATTAATTTCCAGTAAAAATTGACATGTCTGAACTTGGTAGTTCTTAGTTTATTAAAAACAATCTCTTCGTCATACTGTCGTATATTGTTGGGAAAGTACTCTGAAGGATTTATCTTCCAACTTGATCTCAATTGAGTGCTTTGGAAAGTCCTACCTGTTACATGAAGTGTTTTCAGAGACAAACTGCTGCAAGGCTAAACTAGTCTGCACATGCAGGTCTCATCCAAAATCCCTACACAAGCCACCTGGTAAAGTGCAGAGCACTTGGATATTTTCCATCTTGTTGATATGGGGTGTGGTTTTATAGACCTGCAACTCCTTGACGTATGGTATCGGGAGGATGACCCAAACCTGTGAATGTATCAGTGGAACGCCACCCTAAGAGCGG
This sequence comes from Falco biarmicus, assembly GCF_023638135.1. Classification (NCBI taxonomy): domain Eukaryota; kingdom Metazoa; phylum Chordata; class Aves; order Falconiformes; family Falconidae; genus Falco; species Falco biarmicus. The sequence goes on from NC_079292.1 coordinate 69,633,825, forward strand.
CTTTGACTCTGGTGCTATGGTTTTGTTGCCTTGCTACATCTCTTTGTCCCTGCTTGGGTGAACACTTGCTAACTGGGACTACCCGTGCTTTGATACGGTTCTCCAGCAGCAGGAAGTGTTCTGCTACAGCGGCTGTCTAGGATGTTTAAGTTTGTAGTGGGTAAGTGAGGCTTGGTAACCCCAGGCTGTAGGTGGGAACTGCATCCAGCCCTATATTGACTCCATTTTCAAGTGGAATTTAGCTGCGGTCACGGTGGTGGTATTATTTGTAAAAAGAAGGCAAACTGTGACTGTGCTGTTGTTTCTGAACCTGTGTTTTTAGTGTGTTAGAAAACGGTAGTGATATTGATCACCTACTGTTTTGTTATAAACATATAGCAAAATACTTTGTAAGGCTGCAGCTTTAAATGCAAAAAGCAAGTCTCAGACCTGCAACACTCGAATAGATGTGCAGTAGATTTTAGTGTCAGCTGGTGAACTGTTCTTATGGGCAGCATCATAATGCTGTTGCATTTTGGCTTTTGACCAACGCACAATAAAAGCAGCTTGATGCATGGTAGGATTTTGCAAGTAAGGACTAAAACAGCAGATCCTCATCGCTGGGGGATTGCATTCACAGTATTCATTGGTAGACTTGCATTGCCCGTTGTCTAATGTATTACTCTTCTGTGGATTAGGATGTGACAGATTGCATGAGGAAATGTCAGTCTGACTGGAACTCCTGTTCTCAGGTCAGTTGAGCAGCTCAGCCCACATGAAACAAGCGACAGCAGGGTCGGAGGAGTAACAAGCTGAGTAAAGCTTCAACAAGGCATAGCCTTTTATTCCTCCAAGGGTGCAGGAATTGAGAAAGGTGAAAATTTTTGTAGGGAGTAATTGGTAATAATTCTGATCTCTTTAGCTTTTGAAGAGGCAATATTCTTGCAGTAAACCTGTTATACTAGAAGTAGTAACTCTCTTGCCCTTGCTTTGAGGCTTATGTAGTCTGTAAAAAAGCCTTATTTCCTCTGCTCCATTACATCTCCCATACAAGCCTTTGTCTTATTCTCTTAAACAGTTTCTGGACTCTGCCATTTTGCTCCTGTAGCGGAACATTCTCCTTCCTCTAATCTGGTCTCTCAAGCTGCATGTCCTTTTTTAATCCCACTCATTCCTGAAAAATGGCCTTTTCTGAGGTATTTACAGTATCTGAGTCAATGTTTCTCTTTCTCTTTTTGTAAACAAAACCAGTCATTCACACTTCAAAATGAGTAATTAAGTGGCTGTGCTGCGGGCTTCTCTCAAAGGAAGACCAGTGATTCTGAAGCGCATTTCTAGTCTGACATTCTTTTATATGAAGCTGAAGATACTTCTTCCGTTCAAGTTCTTACATCTCCCTTCTCATTTCAGTATAAAACTGCCTCTTAGACTGTATCAACCAAAGTGATTACTTTTTTTTTTGTCCAAAGCATTTTTTCTTCATTCTTTTCCCAGGGAAATATTAACCACTATTTAAATAAGCTGTGGTCTGATTCTCTTCTGTCCTGTCCCCCCTCCCCCCTTTTTTTTGTCCTCTCCTTCCTCCAGAGGTGCTGAGCTAAGGATGCTGAAATTTTCGTGAATTAGGCCTCACTGTTGCACATGGATAACTGTGCTCGTATGGAGTCTCATGCTTGTTTAGATAAGCTGGTTTTTTCTTTAATTTTCTGTGTTGATTTGGAATTACATTTTGAAGAATAATCTTATATATTCAGATCTGAATGTTGTTTCTTCTTTGATCCACACTGTAGTGTCTGGATGTCTCTGGACCATCAGTCAGACTGATTCTTTCTGGACAGATCAGTTCAGGTTGTCTGGAAGGGCTCCCATTCATTGTGTAGGCATTGCGAGAAGCGTGTTGATTTCAGGACTCTGGATCTCTACTGAACAAACCAGAACTGAAACATGCTGGGGAGCTTTTGCTTTTTGGTGAATAGCATCTTTCACACCTGGTGATGTGAACATGTGATGTGGTGATGGGATATGGGGATCTAGTCTGAAAGGCAGAGCTATTGTTAAAGGAAGTCTTCTGAGTTATTTTTTTTCCAAATCTCCCTGCTTTATGAAAGTCTCGGTTTATAGAAGCAGCTGCAAGGTAACAGTGTATTGTGCAAAAGCTGTGCTTATCTGCTATAATTTCTTACATTTCTGAAGCATGATACATTGCCTGTAGAGCACTCTGGGATGGAAGAGACAACATAAATGTAGGATTACTACTCCAAGGGAAAAAGGATGAATGTTGACTCTAAAGTTTCAACATTGGTTCCTTCCTATATAAATCACTACTTTGGTTCAAGCCATAGCAAAGACTCAACCAAATCTTTCTGGTAAAGGATTTCAGGCGTTTTGAAATACATAGCAAAGGACACGGCTTCCAGAGTATAGTCTTCAGGAAAGAGTCCTCTTCTGTTTTCAATACTGAATGAGTTTCACAAACTAGAGCTGCTAAAGACTAAAGAAGGAACATTTAGCCAATTTTACACCAACTCTTTCCCTTTTGCAGCTTTTAGTTTGCTGGATAAATTTTTCTTTGCCAAGCTACCTACTCTCACAGTAACCATGCCCCAGCACAGTTAACAGTTGTGTTTATCCTCAGGAGCCAATGTACAACTGCTATTAATCTTTCCTTTCCAGGGAGGAGGGGGATTAGAAGTTAGCCCAGACATCTTGCATAGCTAGACAGGTCAATGCTCTTTGTTTACTTGCTCCATTTATTATTTTTCATCTTGAGGCTTTGTTTGCAGATTGTGCTTTGATTTGGGAACCTAGTTCTCTCTTTCAGTCTCAAGGGGTTTCCAGTGTAATTAGGAACCCTCTTGAGATGTTCTGGCTTCTGTTCCCTGTATATAACATTTTTCTCATACTAACTCCTTTAAACTTGGTTTAAATTTTTCTTCTAGATGCAACTGCAGTCTCACGCTAGTAAATTGTCTAGCCCCCTCAGCAGCTCTTCTTTAGCATGAACTTTTTTGCATGCCTTTCATTTAGATATCCATTCTGATGGATAAGAATGGGCTACTATTTGTTTGGGAATGACTCTCTGAAGTGACGGAGAACCGAATTTGGAGAGTTCATTTTAAAGCTCTAAATATTATCATTTGATTCATCAGGTTGATAGCATATTGGAAGTAGTTATCCAGACTGTTCCTATTGTAAAGAGCTAAAACATGTTGATTAGTCTGATACTTCCTTTCAATCTGTTGTATGGGTTTTCCCCCACTTCCATGTTGTTTTCTGAGATATTTTTTTATGGCTGTTTTTTATTTCTCTCTACCTTAGTTTTTGCCTGCTGTTCTTGTTTGGATGTTTGAAGAAGGTGACAAAACAATTAGAGTAAACCAGAGAAGTTTTTTGGCCAGATGTTGCTGTTAGGTGTGGATTTCTGGTTTATAAGTATTAATGCCTGGGTGAGAAATCCAGGACAAGCAACCATCTGTTCTTCCGATCCCTACAATGAATGTGGAACTTCCTCTGTTGACCATATGTTTTCCATTGCTTTTGGAGCAGTAAAATGAATTAGAGGCAATTGTGGTCACTTTTTTTGCCTTAAAATTTTTAAGCATCATAATAGTGAATCTGAGAAAGCAGAGACTCAGAAAATACTAATTGGAGGCTTAGGGGAATAGAGTCCTCAGAACCTGTCTTTTTACCTCAAATTGTAGTTAACTAAGTCTTCAGAATCCCTCAAAACCTCAAAAAACATGTGAATACATTTGCATTTTTGTGTTTGGTGGAGTTGGGAAGCATGAAGTGGTAGACACGTGGTGAGGAACTGTTCAATTTTCTTTAATGTGAGAGCACATATGCCAGGCAGGAGTGAGAAATGCCACTGCTGGCAGCAGGCAGGCAGGGTGCTGGGGGGGGGGGGGGCAGTTGGTTTTAGTGTCCACAGTTCTTATTAAAATAAGAATGCATATGATATCAGGGCAAAAACCTGGGTATTACTTCACGATTGTTACATAATTCCTTGTTATGTATGAGTTCATGACCTATTGCAGCCTTATAAAAAACCAAACAAAACACTCAATTCTTTCCTTACAGTCTTCCTCAGTTACCCAGAGAAAACCCTACGTGCCCCGTAAGAGCACTGCCGCATTGCAAGCCAACCCGATGGCGTCCTCTACTGCTGTGCCTGTAGGATTTCACTATGAAACAAAATATGTAGTTCTTAGCTACCTGGGACTTTTATCACAAGAGAAGCCACAAGAGCATCCTCCTCCTTCTACTCAAGGTAATATTTGCATATTCATCTGTACCTATTAACATATGCAGCTGTATTTGCAATTAGTTGTTCAGCTGTTTGTGCATGGATGCAGAACATTAGCCTGATGTTTAGTGTAATATATCTCTTAATATTTTAAAATAATGGGAAGAGATGGTGATGGAAACAAAGCTGTTTGTATTTAGATTACTTCTTTAATTGGTGTTTATGTAGCAAGTAAAAGTGGTTTTAGTAGCTGTCTCGAGGTTAAGAGAGGTGGATATTTATTATCTTTGTTGAGCCGTCTTGAGAACTGGAGCTCATGCTTGCTTTCTTTTGGAGGCCAGTGGAAGTAAGCAGGGGTATGTTGGTGGTGTTTACCAATGTAAACTCCGAGTGATGATACCCAGCTAAGCAGTGTCATGTGCTAAATAGTTTTGCCCAATTATGTTAACACTTCTGTTATTGTCAGTCAGTGGTAGTGCAGAGATGTAAGGCTTAACCTGACCTATGCTGCATCTATTTATTTATTTATTTTTAAGAAATCAAGGACTTCATGGAGTCAGATAAGAGTCAAATGTGTCTTCCAGAAGCGGTTTATACATACGGGAGGCTAAAGAAATAAATAGGAGACAGAATAAAAGAAGTTTGATAGATCATGTTTCACATAAACCTAGATAGTAAAAACTTCCCTTATTTTGTGGTGGCAAGCATTTAAATAATGTTGTTTGTCAAGATTGTTTGGGTGGCTTGTCACTTGTTAACAATATTTCAGTCACTACTAGTTCCTGTGATTCAGAACTTACTGTGATGAAAGGCATATTGAAAAACCCCCCAAAGGCAGTCTTCAGAATCTTTTTTTGTTAAAGAAGCTTTTAAGCATGCATACTCTCTCATTTACTGAACTTACCTGTCACAATATAAGAAATTCCTGAAAAGAAAAGAGAAGATAGCATCAAAGTTATGACAGAAATGATTTTATCAGTTTGACACTAAAGCATATAGCATACGCTGGTTATATTATGTATCGTTTAAAAAATAAATCTTAGTATATTTAAGGTATGTCTATTACTTTGACTGCATCTGTGGTCTATAAAAGGAGGGGCAAGATGGTGCTTCATAAAACTTCTTGTTGGAAAACGTGCTTATTTTGGCAATAAAGTCTCATTCTGAATATCCCATCAGGGGTAACTGGGCTATAACTGGAAATGTATTGAGTACATATAAAACTACAATGTAGAAGAGTCTGCTTTGTTCTCTAAATGCAAGATTCAGAAAGGAAACTGTTTGTCTTAAAGTTTTTCTTTTTAATAATTTGGCTGTAGTACCTTTGAAATCCTTGCAAATTGAGGGGCACCTTTCAACTGATTCTTATTACTGAAACCTCCAAGACACATTTGAATTAAAGAGCAATATTAAAACTTTATAAAGAGGAAGCTACAAATGCTTAAATAAAATTTTTGTTGTCAGTTAAGAAGACCTTTATGCTCCTGAGTCAAGGTAACCATTGGGTCTACTTTTCAGATACGTTAGCTTGTGTGATAGCAAATCCAACTACAGCCTGCTATTAAAATACTGTAAAGCATTGATACTTCCAAATCTATTCTCTCATCCTTGTTGCTCTAAGAAACTTCTAAACAGGAAATTCTCCAACATTTTCCCCACCCTCACTCCCCAGACCAGAGAGTGGCCAGAACTTCTCCTCTTCTGGTCATCTTTCACTGTGATTAGATCTCAGTATTTTTACTGTTTTCTGATCAAAGCCTCTGGGTAAAATAATTTCCCCTTACTTTTAATCTGCCTTGTTGTTTCTCACTGTTTTGTAGTGCCTTGGCTGTTACTGGACTAAGTGCACACACTTCATCCTTCTGCTTCAGGATTTGTTTCATTCTTTCCTAATTTACTTTTCCTGGTGCTTGTCTGCTTTCCATGCTTCCGACAGCTTTCATTTGTCTGACAGTTACTTTTAAAAATCCTTTCTCCCACTTCTTCTCTGATTGCTTGTAATTGAATAGTTGTTTCAGCTGTACTGCCAGGGTATGTGTGGTAACAGCTGTACATTTATTTTGAAGTACTGTATATGTTGTCTTTGAATATGAAGCAGTTTACATATACAGTCTCTATCTCCTTGTTGTCTGGCACATGGCTGGTGCTTACCTGGGGAGAGCTGTACCAAAGCACTCTGCTCTATATACTCTATTTTCTCCCCTAGAGAGAGAGAGCGAGAAGAAGAAGCAGCAGCCCATAATAGATATTACCTGCACTGCCTAATGTGCTGTTGGGAGGTAGCTGGGTATTACAGTAACAAGCATGGTCTGAGAAGCCTGGTTAGAACAAAAGAGATGTGAAAGCCAGTAAATGAAAATTAATAGCTGTTGCGTAGAATACCATCATGAGGAGGAAACTTCTGGGTTTTGGTAATGAAGACATATGAGGGATAGTTGCAGTATGACATTACATTGTGCTCTCAGTGTGTTTTTCAAGTGCTGTCATCAGCCGTTGATATGATATCTTGACTGATCCCAAATTCCCTTTGTTGGTGATTTTTGTGGTACTTTAATACCATGGTCAGTAGTTTTTCTACTGTGGCTGAACACTCTTGATTTATGAATTGAGAGGGTTAATGATACAAAGTACCTGTCATTTAATCTTATTTTGCTTTAGTTTGGTTATTGTGCTGACAGACCTTTCATGTGAAACCATTTTAACAGTGATTGTGGCTATTGCCGGTTTCTATTTTAGTTGGAGGACACTTCTGTTTTATGTGTTACATTCATATGAGGTATTGGCTCTGGTATGTGTTACTTACCCTGCACATGCTTTTCTTAGATCCAAATAAGTCCTTATTCTTTGTCTGATATCTGTGTGGTATTACAATGTAAGAGGTGTATCCAGAAAAGCTAGTTCTAGATTGCCCTTGTGAAGTTAACTTTTGTCACCTTCAGTGTTGGAGAGTGAGGGCCAGACTCCTCTAGAGGGTGGTTCAGAGCAGGGTCCTAATGACAGCCACTTTGTGTCACCTGCTGGCGGATCTTTCTCTCATTGCATGTGTACAGAACATGTGGAAATATGCTGGCGGACCTTTCTCTCACTGCATGTGTACAGAACATGGGGAAATAAGGCACCCTAGGTGTAGTTAGTGTTTCTGTACCTCCCTTCAGTCTCTTTCTACAGCAGTCTCCCAGATTTCAGTGAAGTTTCACACTCCAACTAGAGAATGTATCTCATGGGTCAAAAAACAACCAAAAAAGTGATCTTTCCCAACAGGAGTGGTAGTATTTTATCTCTGGTAGAACTGGTAGGAGAAATTGAATGTTTTTGTCCATTCCCTTCCCTTTCCTCCTATGGTCATCTTCCACAAACCTCTGCTTTCCTGCATTTCATACTAGGGTTCTTTTTCTAATGTATGTCTTTTTGTTCCAAAAACTCAGGTAAGAGGAAATCTTTAAGACACTTGTTAGATTTCAAGTTAAAACTTTTTGGGTTTTTTGCAGACTTAATATGCTTTATGAGAATGATGGTTTTTGGAGGGATTTTATTAAGTGAAAGCTCAGGCAAATTGCATAGAAAATTACCTTGCTGTATTTCCTTTTGGATTTCTTGGTTGGTATTGATTTTGTTGCAAGAAAGATGGCTTCAATTACAAGAGCTAAAACCACTTCTAGCTTCAAGCAAAGAAGGCTGACCTAAGTCAACATCTGATTACTACTTTGAAATGTCTATTTAGATGCCTTCTTTTCAGTGCAGGTACTGAAGAGACGACCATTTGCAGTATTGCAGGTTCTTGAAGAACTTCAAAACAGTTTTATTGGACAAACCAATCTTTTAACATTACAGCTCTATAGCATTCTGTAGTGGATTTCAGTGCCTCCAGGGGCAAATCCAGCAAACTGAACTGGACAATAGTTTGAGACATTATTCCTATTACAGTTTTGGCAGAATAGTGATTCTACATAGCACTCACTCCAGTGTATATGAAGCAAAGTCTGTTAGCAGTAATTTTTTTTTATTATTTTGTGGTAGGTTTTCAGGTAGGTGAATAGTACAAATTGCTCAGAAAAATCTTTTTTACTTTGTGATAGGTTTTCAGGTAGGTGAATATTACAAATTGCTCAGAAAAATCTGATAAAACACAAGTAAGATCATCTGTGTAAGTTCATGTGGCTTGAGGCAACAGATGAGTTCAGTTACCTAAAATGTGTAGAAGCTCTCTTATCTGCTCATTAGACTGTGGAGAGATGCTTTAGTATTTTTTCAGAAATCTTGTAGTATCTGTAACTACTGGTCATACACAGAAAATAAATACGAAATACTGGAAAACTTTACATTCTCCCCACAGAAGTTCGCTATTGTTATAGAAACTTCCAGTCTGCTGCAGTTGTTAGTACTACTTTTTAAGTAAGTCAGAGTACTTTGGTTTGTGATTCAACATATTTGTATTACAAATGCTTCTTTGTATTTCATCAAGGAGTAAATTTCAGTATATTTCTACTTTTTAATCTTCTTCCCCATGGTTTGACCCCATCCCATGAGCCTGTGGCTGTAATGAAGCTTGTGAAGGAAAGTAGTTTTTCTGTGTTTTCCTTGACAGAATGAGAAATCTTAAATAATCCCTTAGCTCACATAGTATCTGGAAGATTTATAATCGATGCCACTACTGCAAGGTGGCATAGATTACTCAAGAGGTGAACAAGGTTTTGACAGTTTTACAGTTTCCCTGAGGTGCATGCTATCCACGGTATGTAATCCAATTACTGCGCACAGTGTTCTTTTGACCATTTATTATCGGTTTTGGAGTTACTATATAAAGTGCTGTATATAGTCGGTGATCAAGGCATTTCAGTGGTTTCCCACACACATTTCTTACAGCTGAGCAGTGTTGAATTGGGTTACTGGGAGAAATGTTTTACGTTTGTTCACTTGTTTTGGTTAGAAGTAAACTCTTATGTCTCAGGAAATACATGTACAGATAGGCAGAGGTGGTCAGGTTTCATGCATTCTGGGTGAGCTCAAGGATCCTTAAGGGCCATCCCAAATGTAACCGTAGTACCTTGTTTTCATGGTTTTGACAGTCATGGTTTGGATAGCTGCCACTGCAAGATTTTGTCATCAGGTGACATTTGGACTGGTTGTTGCAGGATATTTTGGTTTTCTTCATACTCTATCCCTGGATCTTCACTTACGCTTCATAGTACCTACTGTTGGTCTGTAGGAAATGAAGGAGTTTTTGAGGCTGTTTTAGCTTAGATGAATAACTGGTTCCTGAGAAACTTTCCTCTTAGGGCGGAATGTACTTGCTTTGGCTGAAAAGTCACAGGCTGAAAAGGTACTTGCTGTAGGTCAGACCAATCCAGTTTGTGCTAATGAGGGAGCTATTTCCTGAACTGAGACAAGGATAGGGAGTTTTTGGGATGTGACTTGGAGAAGTAGGAGGTGTTGCCTCCAGGAATGTTAATTCCCACTTAATTAAGCCTCCTTTCTGCCCCGCCCCCCCCCTCCCCCCCCCCCCAAAAAAATATTAAAAAATTGGCTGCTGGTTGGCAAAGTTTTGTCTCTTTTTGATTATCTATATTTGGGACTAGTTTAGTTTCTTTTAAGCTGAGCCTTCTTATGGTTTATAAAGAGCTTCTTTTAAAAATTCCTTAAATCAAGGGCTGCATCTGTGTATGGCAGTGTGTGTTGTTCTGGAGTTTGCTGGGGTAATGGATATACTTTTCATTAAAGGAAATGAATACATTTGTAAAGAGATTTTTTATATATTTGTCACTATTCAGTGTTTACAGAAATTTTAGGTGTTACTGTTTTAAAAGTCTGAGATGTTAAAGAAATACTAGAATCATGTTGAAAGTACATTTTTAAGTCAATATTGGCTATACAGAAGTTAATATAGAGACCTAGGAGAACTTGAAAACAGATATTGACAAATAAAGATTGTAAGCATGAAAGAAAAATGTCAGGAGCAATCTGTAACATCAGTGGCTTTCTTTTTCATTCACCCTGCATTCACTTGAACTAAAAAAATGTAACACCTTTTCAGTTGGTGCTAGTAGTTGCTGTTGTCTCTTGTTAGCCTTAGTTTGACACAATGTAGAATCAGATGTGCAGGCTCTCTAGCTCTGGTGAATGACTTCCCATCCCTCCTCCTCCTGGGATCAAACCTGGGGAACGGGTTAGTCTTGTATTGCTGCTAAACTTCTGAAATAGCTTTATTGGTGGAGTTTTACTGAAGTATTACCTTTATCTAGTAGTCATAGCACTATCTGATTGTCAGTGATGTGGTGCTTGGTGGACTTTCAGAATACATTTTCTCTTAAATACCTGAAAAATAAAATCTTAACAAGAACATGCTTGTGCAAAAGGGAACATTTATTATATAAATAGAAAGTAGAATGCACTAACTTCTTCCTGTAGGACTGTGTAATTGAGGTTTCTTGTGTCTTTGGGTTAGGAAGAGGCCTTTCAGAGTCAGTTTAGCAAAAGCCCGTATTAGGCAAACACATTTTTTCAGCATAGGAGAGCATTCAGTGTTTATGGGCCTTACAAGTACCATTTCTGGTGTGACCATTTGCATTATTAAACAATGAAAATGTTCTCATCTACTAGAAGCTATTTTACTGTTTTATTCTACCTATTTGCAAATTGACCTGGAAGCTGTCTAAAAGAGAAAAAGATAATGCTTGCTTAGGACCGTTGGAATATGCTGTTCTCCAGCACTGTGTGTGATTTTGTTGGTAGTGGTCAACATACAATTGTAGATGCAAAAAATTGAAGTCCATTGGTAATTAGGGGAATGAACAGTGCGAAGTCACTGGTCTGGGAGGGGTAGGTTTTTGATGTTTTGGCAGGGCCGAATAGTCAGGTGCTATTGGAATCAGCAGCTGCTGCAAAGTTGTGGGTGTTACGAGATGGAAACCATTGACTGCAGCACTGATTATCTAAACAGCTCTTTTGTACGCTGGCAGCAGTGGAATTTCTCTTCCTTCCGTTTTCCGGGTGACTTGTTATCAAGTATGACAGCTTGTCATGTGTGATCATCATCACATTAGTCCCGTGAGAATGGATGCTATTCTAAATAACCTCATCCCTTCCATATAGAGGGTGAAGCACAGGTTAAAATAAAGAGTTGGTACTTGCATATACTTGTTGTACTTGACTGTGAAGCAGTGGTTCAGTAGTTCAAAGAGGCAACTTAAAGGGACTGACAAGGCATTAGTGAATGTTCATTAACCAAAAGGAGGAACAGTTTGCTCCTCTGGAATTTGTTGTTTAGCGTGGCAAAAAGAGACTGTTTGAGAAGGAATTGAAGAAGCTAAATAAAGTTATTTTGAACATAGTGATGATGTTCTGGTAACTGTGTGGTTAAGTAAAATGGAATTAAAGTGATGATCTATTGTTCCTTTAAACTGTTCACATAAATAAGTGTAAACATTTTACACTTGTGCGTTGCTTTAGAAAGATTTTGTCTCACAGTTATCTATTGAGCACTGAATTTTTAAGCATTAGCACACATGCAGTGGGTTGATTCTGGGGATTTTTAACTTACTTTTCAATTGTAGGAGACTGCACACTTACTGTCTATAGTGGTTTTTTAAATACAGAAAATGCAGTGTACTTTTCCTACACATCTGTGTGTGTTAGCTGGTATTGTTACTGTTATGTTTTTCACACACTCTGATAGGAAAACTAGTGTTACTATGTGTCCATTATGATGAAAGGGGAAGGTAATAAAACACATAAAGTGAGTTCAAGCAGATACAAATCGAAATGAACTGAATAGGCAGTCATTCATAAGACCACCAAATTATGATTTACTGTCTTTAAAACAGCAATGAAGAAAGACAAGCCAGAAAGCTGCACTGGGTGTTGCAGGACTTACCTGAAGATTTGGATGTGAAATACAAGTGATGAGGAAGAAATGAAGTCAGATGATAGCAACATTATAGATATAATTCCTTCCACTTTTTCTTTAATTGAGTAAAGGATGTCTGTAGGGTGGAATGATGCCTAGATGCCCAGGCAGAGCTGTAGGCAGTTGGTGTAGGTACAGTAAGGGTGAGATAGGTTGGAGAGTCATCAGTATTTGGGTGCATGAGAAGGGAACAGTGGACATGGGCACCATAAACAGAAGGATGGCCAGGAGGTGGTGTTTAAATCTTGGGCCCACGAGAACATGAAGTCCCAAAAAAGAATTCTAAAGAATATTCAGAAGTAAGACAGCTAAGAAGATGTGTTTTGGGTAACCTAGTCGATGATACTGTTGAAAGTAGCAAGGTGCAGGCTACTGAGGACTGGTAATTGACCTAAAACTTAGGGAAGGAAATGTCTGGAAGGGAGTTTGGGGGGCAGTTTTGTTTATTTATTTATTTATTCCAGGAGTGAGTTGATAGAAGATTCAGTTTTATATTCATGTGCATATAACAGAGATCCATTTCATCTCTAAGCAGGACATTTTAAGGAGTTGAAAGGAAGAAAAAAAATTCAGTGGTAGGCTGTTGATTCAGTGATGTTTGGTGAAAATAAAACAACAGTTAATGGAACAGATTTTGTAGTGTGCTTTAAGAATGGGATGTGAAGACATGCTTGAAAGCTGATGGAAGAAATAAGAGATGAGCAAACCCAAACAAAAAAATCAGCTAAACAGCAGGAGTTTTGAGCTGAACTCTGTCCCAGACATCTAATCTTTCCATTAGTACCCATCCCATAGAACACTTACTTGAGTAGTTATCTTGCCATAAGGCCTTATAATGGAAAACTTGACACTCAGCAAATTCCTTAAAGATTCAAATGCTTTAAATACCTTGGCTTGGTTGGAAACAGTTTTGTGTCTGTTTTGCCACAGCCTAATTAAGATGAATGAGAGTCAATGTAATCCTGAATGATACAGCTGAAACAATTTACTACCAAATACTTAGGGTCAGCACACAGAATAGGTATTTGTGATCCCAAACCAGGACATGTGTACTTCTGGGATAGGCAGCCATTTCAGATTCCTAAATGACTTGATTAGGAGGTGAGAAATGACAACTGTCTGACAATTGTGGGGTCCTTTGCCTCTATTGTTACTTGTGAACTCAGTCTTAAATTATTTAATTCTGGCCTTTAGACTCCTCATGAACAGCAAAATGATGCACAGCTAATAGATTTTGGGACCCTTTATTGATATTGCATAGTTGTTCTGAGTATTCTTGTAGATTTTGCAGGCATCAATACCAATTTTATATTTTGCTACTAAAAATCAAGATTATGCCTATGCCTGCTTTGTTTTGGTGTAGTTTGATAATGAGTGTATTAGTTTTGGTGACCTCTTGTTTATATGCCCTGGTTTGATTTTGGTCATAAATCTAAGCCACATTTGTTATGTATTTTATTTTTAAAGCATGTTTATATTTAAATCACCTGTTCTACCTTGAATAGGCCTGGTAGTTTTATGTGTTTCTGGGCTCATATAATAAAACTTTTGTAGTAAGTACCCTTCAGGGATAATACTTTTTATGTTGCTGTCTGAAATAGAACTTTCATCTTGAATTCCTCTACAGTTAATATTTCAATATTTTGTTCCATTATCTTATATCCTTATTTGAAATATTACAGTTGAATAATTTCTCTGGTTTCTTTTAGGGACTCAACAACAGCTTATGGCACAACATGCTTTGGAGAAAGAGGCTTTGGAGAAGATTAAAATAGAAATCGAGGAGGAGCTCAAACGTCTTGATGAAGAAATCTTGGAAGGTGCTCTTCTAATTTTCCCATTTCAATTGATAATCTGTGTGTGCTGTAATGGTGGTTAATTTGTAACAAGTACTCTAGTTAAAGAGATTTTTGGACACATTGAATCTCTTTACATCCCCCTCAAGCTATCTACACATTGTCACATGAAGTTGAATAGTTAAACTTTACCGTTTGGAGTTGGAGAGTCTTGCCAAAGCAAACAATTGAATGACATTTAATGGGCTATTATAAGTAATGAAATGTAAGCAGCCCTTAGCTGTTCCAGTTGATGACAGAAGTGAAATCATTCCTTAGCACCTAACATTCAGAGGAGTGTGGATTTAAACCGTTGTATTTCTCATTCCACCAGGTTTATTTTTTGTGACATGCTTTGACCTGTAGATGTAGCTTTTATATGACTCCCAGCAAGGATGATTTGGAAACAATCTTTGCTTTGCATGTGTGTTGAAAATTGGAAACCTGAAGTAGAAAGGCTCTAGATCTGTTTACATTCATCCATATAGACCTTTCTTAGAATTTTTAAACTGAGAAGGAAAAAGTTATATGAACAACATATTACTTTAGAAAATGATACTGCAGTACTGCTGCAGATATGTCCATGTGTGGGCAAATTTTACCATGGAAAAGGCTGTCTTGCTGCTTCATCAGGGTTGGTATCAGCTTAAAGTTGAGAATAGTTACACATTCAGCTATCTTATTGGTTAGGATGCAGTTGTGAAATAAGAGTTGGAGGGGTAATGTAGCTCAAAGTCATCTATGGCTTGTAAGTATCACTTCCAGAATATATTTGGACTGTACTTGTTTTACTAGAATTTGTTCATAGCATGCTTTGACTATAGAGCTGTGATTTCTTCGTCCCTCATGTAAGCTGTGTTAACTGGTGGGATAAGAAATCTGAGACTGTTGATGTTATATACTGTTTTATTTTGCGTACTTTCTTCTGTCAGCATTTACCACTACAGGATTTGACTGTCACACTTCCCCAGTGTTCAGTCCTGCCAATCCAGAGAGCTCAATAGAAGACTGCCTGGCTCATTTGGGAGAAAAGGTGGCCCAGGAATTGAAAGAACATCTTCACAAAGCACTGCAGAGCTTGCTTAGCAAGTGAGTTTCTATTTGCTTTTTCAAAGGGAAGGTGTTTCCTTTGGCATTGTGACTGGTGCTGAAATGCTAAATATGGGACTATGTTTTGTATTGCATTTCTTTTTTTTACAGCATTCTGTTATCTGGCTGGTTTTGTTGTTTTGTGTTGTAATGTGTGAAAACTTCTTTGTGGTATTTGTTCTTTGCAGTCCTGTAAGTTCTAAAATTTTTCTAAGTGTTTATCATTGAATTTCTGAGACAAATTCAAGTAGTTTGAGTTGCTGGTGAAACTGGCAGCTGGCAGCTGCTGGTTGCCATTGCCAATTTAATGCATGCTGGGCTGTAGTCAGATTAACTTCTTCTACCTTAGAGTTAAGAGTGAAGCTGAAGGTTTGTAGTCTGGCTTCAAGATGAGTGGGAGAGATTCACTGAAAGGATGGTAGTTAGATGTTTTATGACCACCATTCAGTTACACATCTGAAGCAAAGGTAGGCCCCAGGGCTAACCTTGGTGCCTTAAGAGCTGTCTTGCCAGGTTAAGCTTACTGTTTAAATACTACATTGTACTCTGCATGCTAGTATCTTGATTAATGTCTTTTGCGAATTGGTAAAATTGTTGTGGTTGCTTGGTTTTCTATTATAAATTACTAGCCTGATTTTAATAGATCCATATGAATTACTGCTGGCTCTTCTGAGTGACCTCTGAAATACATTTTTAGAGAGATGGCATTGGAAGGTGCTACTTTAGGGACATAAATGCAGTTGTGAAGGCAGCATTAGCAAATAGCTATCTGAGTCTGTGTTTTGTGGATTGGTTTTAATAATATGGCTCAAAAGAAGCTGAGAATCTCTAGTACTACTCCTCTAAACTTTGCATAGCTGTTAATGAAGTGTTTAAACAAGGGACAGGAAGCCTAGATATCGGTGCCTAGTGTAAATTTTCTGATGCATGGAGCTTAAGCCTTCCATACAAGGATTGGAGGCATCTCACACTCTTTATGGTAGGCTTCTGGAAGATTACAAATTTGGAAGTCATTCCATCTGAATATCAGGAAACGCATTTTTACTGTGAGGGTCACTGAGCGCTGGCACAGTTCGTCCAGAAGGGTTGTGGAGTCTCCATCCCTGGTGATACTCAAAAGCCGTCTGGGCATGGTCCTGGGCAGCCTGCTGTAGGAGGCCCTGCTTGAGCAGGGAGGTTGGACAGGATGTGCTCCAGCGGTGCCTTCCAATGTCCACCGTTCTGTGATTCCTTAACTAGCCCATCTATTCCTTAACTAGCTCTCTAGTCAACAGCTAAGGGCTGAATTTTTATGACCAGTATGATTTAAAACTGACTGTTCAGAGTCAGATAGGACGGGACTTTGGGCAGCCTGATGTAGTGAAAGATAGTTCCTGCCCATGATCTTTAAAGGTCCCTTCTAACCTAAACTGTCCTATGATTTTATGACTCTGACCTGGATTTCACAGCAAAGGTGCCATGTAATACCTGACTAGACAGATCATTGTCTCTTTTTCCATGAGCCACTGAAGGGAAAAGTACACTCTGTCAACTTACTGTTTAACTTTCAGAAACTACTATATATACTGTCTGCTTCTATAGGGTCAAAAAGTAAGTTCAGTACAGTGTAAACTAACAATTATTTACCCACAGAAAAGAGTATGTGGGGTACAAGTTCCTCCTTAAGTGGCAAAAGATATGCTGGTGTGTTCCTCCAGAAATGGCAGAAGCTTATCTGCCTTTACAAGCCAGGCATTTGTCCCATGTGACCTTAAAAACTTGCACTTAGTGTCTTCTGAAGAGCTAAGCTTTTGATAAATACCTCACTACACTGGAAAAACAGACTGGCAACAAGTTGGAAAATTATCAGTAAGCCTTGCAATCCATCTTTTGTGTCTAAAATGGTAAATTGAAATAACAGCATTTTTAGTTTGAATGTTTTAAAGGTTGTAGATAATTGGTTGACTGTCTGACTTTGAGGGGTCATAACCGGTGCACTCCAGGTTGATTCTTTTTGGAAAGTTCCTGAGATCAGGTCTTAGAAAATTAAGTGGTTCTAGCTTGTTAGTATCCTGATGTTCTAGGCTTCTTGTGCTTTCTATGGGAAAATATTTGCATTCTAAGTATTTTTTTAGATTTATGTATATGCATCCATCCATACATACTAAGTCTGAAATGCCTGTGAAAATGTGTTGACACACGTGCCTTTTTATAAGGCAAACTAGAGCTACTGTTTAATCTCTTGATAATATCCTTCCTGCAGCTGTTGCTCTTCTCATCCCACTGATTCATTTGGATTTGCATTTTAAAGGAACTGATGTACCAAAGAAGTTAAGAGAATGCACTTAAAATGACAAACCCAAATTATGTTTTTCCCAGTGTGCTTGAAGTCTGTTCTTTTACCCGTTTGCTACAGTAGTGCCATTTGATTCAATACTTATTTTTCCTGCTTATATTTTTCTGTCCTCTTGTATGCCTATAAACAAGTATGTTATGGTACTGTAGGCTGTTAGATCGTGACAGGTTCTTGGATAAGAGGTCTTCTGTCCAGTACTAGTTACCACATTTCCCTTTAACTAAAGTCTGAACTTGCCTTTTGTCATGGTCTGGCTCAGGACAACTGCTTTTGAAGCAGTACATCTTCTGGTGTCACTTGGCAAAAAGTATTTGTTTTTACTGACCCTTAAGGTACTATATGATCTTGGAGGAAAGAGAGGAATTTCATCATCCTAATTCAGAGAAATAGAGATGTGATAAATCTAAAATAGAGGTATCTACTGAAATATGAAGAGAGGTTTGTGATCAAAAGTGCTCTTTTTGCAAATAAAGGCTTTAACTCATAATGTTGATGTGGTCAAGCAGTCAGTGTTGGTTCACAGCCTATATTATATTTATAAAAATTTTACTCTGTATCGGCCTCTATCTCAAATAAAAATTTCTTAGTGGAATTGTCTATCTTTAAAATCTTAGCAAGAGCTTAGAAATTCTGGTATCTTATCAGAGAACCTACTTATCTAATGTCCTTTAAGTTGTGGAGATCGAATTATGAAATTCACTTACCCAATTATATCAAATTACGTAACTGGGAGGAGGTGATGCCTTCCTGACCCTGTCTGGTGCTGGTGTTTTATGTTCTGAAATGCGAGACTTGTTAGCTCTTGAAAACTATTTGCTATAATACATGTGAAAATATTTTGTTCTCTGAAAACTGAGAATTTTATTTTATTCTTGTTCTTTTGTTTCCTTTTATAACTTTCAGTGTTGATTTAACTTCTGCAGGCCAGTGACATATCAAGAATATCGAGAGCGTACACAAGAGACAGCCGCTCATGCCAGCGGATGGAACAAGGTACCAAATAAGTGATTTTCACTTTGATATCTCTCACATCTATTTGATGTCTGTAATGTTTTTACTAGGTACAGTTATGCTTCACAAATGACAAAGAATAAGAACGCTCTTGGTTTTGTTACAAAATAACTTTCACTTGCAGAATGGTAGATGTGGACATAATATGTGGTTTGTAGATAATTAACCAGAAGTTATCTAATGGAAGTATTATGTCAATTTTCCTTTTTTACAGTAAAATGAAAAGTTAAGAGGTTTTGCTTGACATAATTTTAAAAAAAAAATCATTAAACATTTTTAAATTATCAAGAGAGATTTATTTCTAACAGTTTTGTAAAGAAATCAGAGATGGATGTTTCCATTATATTTCTCTAGTGTTTCTTTGTTCTCTCTCAGGTTCAAAATACATGTTAAAAAAAAAAGTACTAAACATGGTGAAAATAAAAATTGATAGTATCTTCACAATATTTAACCTGTTCAGAAAACATAAGGATGGTGTGCCTACCTGGTTTCAGTAATAGTTATCTCAAATGAACTGAAGCTTGTTTTTAAAACGATATGCAAGTCTGTAAATGAACTATCTTATAATAGTTTTAATGTAGAATGAGTAGAATTACTGTTCCGAGATTAATCTTTCATTAGTGATTCAAAGTCATTTAATTAATCAATTAAGATTAAGTCATCTTAATCATTCTCTGATGGGTTCAGTGGGGATCAGAAAAAGAATGAAAGAATTAAGTAACTGCAAATTTACATCACAAGTTGAGTGTTAAAATTTAGTCTTAAATTTCAAATAGAACAAGAAATCTTTTTTCCCCTCTTTACATTTTTTTTTCCCCAGAAATACTCTTCCTTAACTAGATTTCCCTGCTTGCTTCAGAAATTGATCATCTAACCAAGGGTGTGGGCACTGTTAAAGCAGTTTATTAAAACATTGCTTGACAAGTTACTGCCCGTGGCTCCACCAATTATAATCGGGGTGTGTGTGCTTTCAGTTTATCATCTTGTGATTCATAGCATTTTAGTTTAAAGAACCATGAAATCTGATTATCGAGAAGGTGGCTTAAACTAGCACATTTTACTTTTCAGTTGGTGAAAACAAAAAACAAGCATAAAATCAGTCATTGTGGCTCAGCTGGCAAGGGAGGAGATGGATGGAGTTTGCCAGTTGCCTACTGCGTTTCCATATGCTACTGGTACACACCTCCTGAAGATACAGACCTGGGTAGATGATCAGCCATATTTAGGGGTTTATGGTGCAGCCTTCATTGCTGCTACAATTGTCCAGCCCCTGTGGCTAGTGGATTTTGGTCCTCATCAGCTTGTGATTGAGAACATCATCCAGAAGATGTTTTTGTCATCATCTTTGCTTACAGCATCTGTTTATATTGTTTTTGTGGTAGCTTGATGCTTCAGGAATGCCTAGCAGTTCCTTTAATAATACTTGTTTTGAGGAGATGGAATACATTTGTGTTGGTTTCATTTCCTTTTAAATTCCTTTATCATCTTAATCAGAATCGTATTTTATAACAGAAAGTATCTAGATACCTTTCCTCTGACCTCAACCTGGCTTAATTTTTACTCTAAAGAAGAAGCCGTTAGAAATAAAATTTTAAAAAGTAGCTATAAATTGACACAGTGTTAGGTCTAATTAGCAGACATACAGCAATAAATTGAGGCTGTAATGGAATGTGTTTTCAGTTATACATAAGCTGTATCTGTTGGGGTCACTAGTGGCATCTTGCACAGCAAGATGCTCTTTTTACTTCCAGTAGCCTATGAACTAGTATATAAAATCTCACTTTAAATTTCTGAGTCTTTGCAGTCATAGGTATGTATAAAAGCCCCACCTATTTAACATATTGAATATGATGCACTGAGGGCACCACACTGATCACTTAAAGGCCCAGTATCTCTGTGGCACAAAACAGGTTTAAAGTAGTCTTTGCAAATCTTCCTTGATGTTGTGTGTATGAGAAACATGGCATACAGGTAAGCATATGTTTCTGGGAGGTATGGATTACCTTGCTGGCTAGTTGGTTGGAGGTGGAATGTGAACAAAGGCTTGATCTCTCTGATTGGCAGTGGGGAAGGTGTCCTTTTTAGTCATACCAGTTTTCAAAGAACCTATGCATTACGCAAGCATGAGCAGAAAGAAGACACTTCTAAATACAGCTGGTATTTTTTCCACTTAAAAAATGTGGATCTTTTCCAGAGTGCAATGGTACATTTGAACTGCTGAAGAGATTTGGTTAACTGACTAGCATGTGGGGTGTAAAGGAATGTTTTCAGTCACTAAAACATGAGTATCTGAATGAGGAAGTACTATAGAATACGCTAATACATACGAACACCAGGTCTTCCATTAACATCCCACAGAAGCAAAATGTACCCGCAGATCTTAGAAGTGCTGGTTCTCAGTAGAAAAGTTTCAGGAAAAGAAATTATTTCATGTATTTCTCAGAAATTATGATGTGAAGTAATAAGCATGATGTTGGATTCTGTAGAGAAAGGGAGTCTTCACCTTGTATTTGAAATAAGGCTCTCATTAGAACAAACCAAAATCACCTCAAACTTACGGCAAATTATATTTCTGTAATAAAATAAATTTAATAATTGAAATACTCTGTTGCTGAGGTTTTATGCTTTGTGCTTAAAATTGAGCATTACATACATACATACTCCAGGATACATAATCCCACTTTTGTGCATCAGATAAAAGGATAACAAATACTGATATTGAGAGTCAGCTGAACTGGTAAGTAGGTTAGCAGTCATCTTAATGTCCTATTTTTACTGATTCATGGAGCCAAAGAATAATAAAACAAAAACATAAACAATAATCATGTAAAGAATTAGATTAATTTTATGTTGAAATAGTCAAAAGGTACACAGAATTGACAATTGCTTTGCATACAGCTCCTTCAAAGTCTATGAACTTTCTTTGTAATAATTTTTTTTGCATACATTTAAATTTGTAATACTGTACTATGGGATTGCAATAGTATAATTGACAGAAATCTTTCATTTACACAAATAGTCAGAAATCTTCTGATAGTAAAGTGGTTTTTTTAATGATTCCCTGGAAGTTTTCACCTGCCAACTGTTTTTTGGCATGCTGTGCTTGATATTGTGTATGTTCTTGTTAAGTCAAAATATAAATAGCCCCTAGCATTCCTTCCCATGTGTACTTGTGGAGGGAACTGCACTTCCTTTGCATGGCTAAGGCTGTATTTTTACTTTGGTCTAGTTAAATCTCATTGCCATTCAAATAGTTACTCTTGCGTACAGAAAGCTGTCGTTAACCTTTATGGAAGTACTGTGAAGGTGATTTCTTTCATGAATTTAGGGACAGTGTAATGCAAACCTGTTCCTGTTCCTAGTGGTTTCAAACGCAGAAGTGTCCATAATTCCAGTGGGAAAGGAAAACCAGGCAGTGTTTGTTGGTGTGCATGGGACTAAATATTAGAGTTTGAATTTGGTTCCTTGCTCCGGAGGCCTGCAGAGGCTTGCTGAATTTTGGAGCAGTGGATGGATTAGATATTTTAAATTGGCAAAGGAAGATGGCAACAATCATGTTCAGTATGCCAACATATAAACTCCCTTCATTTCCTAAGCAGCCTTTTTTTGCCTTTGTTTCTCTTGCCTTCATCTTACAGTAAATGTCAAATATTTTGAGATCTCAATGTTCCTGCTGTTGTAGAGTTATGTGGGTGTGCCCAAAGCCTCTGAAAGATGCCTAGTCTTGACAGCATGCTTTTTTTCCTTTGATCCAAGAAGACTGAAGTGTCTTCTGACACTTACCTCACCTTGACCTGCTCCTTATGTTTGTGCATTATAAGCTTGCACCTCTTCTGCCCCTGAGTTGAGATTAATTACAAGAAACTCAAAAAACCCCAAAGCTTTTAAATTTCAAGCACCATCTTGTTCCTAGTTACGTGACTGCAGTGTCCCAGAAGAACAGTACTATAACCTGTCTGCCATAGTATTGGACTCTCTCAGTTGTTAAACAGCTGGTACATCTTAAATTTATCAGATTATAGGCATTTTTAAGGCCCATCTGGTTTTAGTGATCCACCATGGATTTAGTACAGATCTAAAACCCAGCCTGCTTTTCCTGTTCATCTTCCTCCAGCTTTGCATCCTAAGGTGTGATTTCTGGCAATAGTAATGGAGGATATTTACATAGAAGAAAACCAGGCTGTACGAAGAGGGGACTGGCAAAGGCAGGAAGCCTGTGGAGTTCGGTCTGGGCAGTGCTATTAGCCTGTATCTGCCTTGTGCAGCTGGGAAAAAACGTTATTTGTACAGTGAATAGATATGCAATGCAGTTGTCACAAACTAGGTGCAGTAATGCTTGCAAATATTTTTCTCCTGTATCATAATAGTACTTTTTCAGATGCTAATGACTTCAATTCCTACAAGTTTCCTGAACCTGGCAAAGTGCTGCATATAAACTTTGCCCAGAGGGCCACTTGCGTGCTCTTGGATAATAAATTTAGAGTTTAAAAGTTCAACTGCATGTTGTTTAGGCAAACAAAAACATAATTTCAGAAGAAAGTGTCTAGAACTGTATAATATGAAGGAGGTGTGTTCACAGAATCTTGCATCTTCCAGAGCAATTCAGATTTGGGTTAAGGCTGAGCATTCATTTAAAGACAAAAGTTTTGGAAGGAGGAATGAGAATAGGAAATAAGGGGGGGGATTTTGTATGTGTTAAATTTGGCATAGGAGGGAGAATTTAATGTGGAGAGGGGGTTGTGTTCATCATTTTAAACAAGTCTGTAACGTTATGCTGCTGGGAGGAGTTGTTTCTGTCTTGTCTGAAAGTCAAGTGTGAACTTCTACAGACTGTCCAGTGTTGTGTATGTATTCAAGAATATATATGAGATTGCTGTTTGAATACAATTTGGATGCACATCCTTCAAACTATTTACAATGTGGCATCTTTTCACTTCTGGGGTAGCAAGTTCTGGACCTGTGGTGCTTGTTTACCTAATCTTGTGCTGGAAAAAAATGGGGTGTAAGAAAGCACTGCGGTCCTGTTTCTGTGAAACTCTCAAGTTAGGCTGTGGTGTTTTGCTTACCAGATTTCTTTCTATCAGGTTCGTTCTTTCTGAATTGTGTTGTGTTCCTGCTTTGTGTCTTCACAAAAATGAAGTGTATAGTCCCTGCTATCTTTGAATTTGTAGATGCAGACCTGTTCTGTGGACCACATGAATTTTCTGTTTTACCTACACAGTAGTATTGATAAGACTTTCTGTATTTATTCACAATTCTTGTTTTTTTGAAGGTCTTGGTACCCCTGGTTCTGCTACAACAGTTTCTGATGGAGTTAACTAGACAGGGCCAGGAACCACTGAGTGCACTTGTGAACTTTGGGGTGACATATCTAGAAGACTATTCTGCAGACTATATCATTCAACAAGGAGGATGGGTAAGAAGACAATGTTTAATTTTCATACTTTGTTCAAAGCTTATTTCTAAGAGTTACACTGATCTTAATAGGAGTAAAAGCTAAGAGGGTTGCTAGAAGTAAGCAGATGAGAAGGAATGCCCCAGAAAAAGCAACAAGAAAACAACAACAACAGCAAAAAACCCCAAACAAACAAACAAAAAAAAACCAGACCAGGAGATCTAGTTGGAAAGTGATCTTGGGCAGTCGTCTATTTCACCTGTCTGCCCCAGGGCAGAACTGACTTTTACCCATTTATTTCTGATGTTGACATTAAAGACCTATGTGACTGGACACCACAGTTTTCCCAGGCAGTCTGTTCTAGTTCTTTGTATGTCTGGGTTGTTGGATTGCAGTTGAAGTTGAAGGGGTCCTCAGATGTCAAATGACAACTACTTTTCATGCATTGTGTGTCAAAATGCTAATGTGTTGCTATATGGTGAGCTTTTGTTTGAATGTTTTCCTGTTAATATACACACAGAACTGCATTTAGAAGCAAACACCCGTAACAAAGATCCTGTGCCTGAGAGACTCATCTTTTTAATGCTACCTTCATACTCTGGTGACTGCTGCAAGTGGTATACGTTTTGGGGTTTTTTCCCTTCTTAAATTTCAGAGAGTTTTTTTAACAGGTAAGTAGTCAGGGATCACTTTGTACAGAAGTGTCAGTAGGTACTAATTAATTTTTATAATAAGTGATAAAATAGCTAATGCATATTGGAATTTAAACCTATATAGGAACATGGATAGAATGAGCAATCAAGATTTCTTTGTGCTGTATTTCCTTGTGGAAGTCTCCAGTTCATGGTAACCAATGTTCCTGGGTCACGGCATGCTGAGAAAGTTTCATTTAAAAATACATCACGGAGGCAGGTCACAGCTGATGAGCTGAGTCTTGAAGGCTGAGCTTTAGATTACTGGGTTTTGGAAGGATGCCAGATTTGAATGGAATTAATCTGGGATTAGTGAAATGGCTTCAGCAAGTTGATTTATTCTAAAAAGAAAAGCTGTTCAGGAAACCCCAGTGATTAAAAAGCGCTAGTAGGAAAAAATCTCATTCAGACAGCTTTGTATATTTCAGGAGTTTTCACCTGAAGTTTTTTTTTAAGAGCAGTTCTGGAATTTCTGCACGTCTGCACCTTTTTAGCTCCCTTCCCAGCAACCATGGATAATAGTTTTCAAAGCCTTTGGGAGGGATTGTTTGTCTTTAATGGACACAAACACTAACAGCACCCAGCCAAATGACCTTAGGTCATTTGATAAATGCACGCACATTTCAAAGTGTTTTCATCACAGGGAAAGTCCTCGCTTGCAGCTTTAAGACAGATGGATGTTATTTTGCTTTTCTGCCTCTTTTTTTTTTAACCTCAGAAAAGGCTGTGGCCTGTTGCCTAGCCCTTATTTGAGGCCTGCTATAAACATAATACAGTGCAAAGCCTCTGAAAACACACTGCTTTCCAGCATGGCCTCCAAGGGAGGGGGCTGTGCTTTGTGTTTGTGTGACTGTGCATGTATGTACAGATCTGGGTAGCTGGTGTTTAATGGGCTATGGGCTTGTCTGTATACATCCAGTCAGGCATAAAATCAGACTGACATAAGCGGTACAGCAAACAAGCCAGAGCTATTTTTGAAGCAGCAGAAGAGGGGAGGAAAGAGACAAGGTGATGAAAATTCTTTCCAGCTGAATTAATGTAGCTGCACTAACCCTTTGTGAGTTTCGCTGGGGCTGGGTTTGGGGACCCACTAGGCTTGTGGCTTTATGTGGAGGAAGGGAATATTTAGTTTTATTGTATTTTTTTTTTCTGTAAGGAAAATGTTCATTGTTACTGGGTGTCATGCTTCTCATTGTTCCGAGTCTGTGGGATGGTGTTCTGGGGATGGCAGTGCTGGGAGTGGGGTGTGGGGTCAGGGTGGGAGAGTTTGTGTTTCTGAGAAGAGCCAGGGAAGAGCTGCCTGGCAGGCTGTTAGCCATCACGCAGGTGGTGTGCATTTTTTCAGATAAACATCTGCTACAGTGTGCTGGATCAAGTTGTCAGTAGTACTTTGCTAGAGTTATAAGGGCAATGTATAAACCTAAGAGTCTCCAGTGAATTATGTCGCTGTGACAGTAAGAGTTTCAATTTCTGTAGTTTTTCCGGAGCAGTGTGAAGGTAGGTCTTTCCTATAGCTGCAAAGAGCTTACTTAAAACTGAGAAGATACTAGAATAGACAGACTGTTTTTTCGTGGATCAGGAGCAGAGGAGAGCTTCACCAGAGTCAGCTTTTCAGGGGCAGACCTGAAAAATTCTATAGTGTCTCTGGTACTGTCTCTTCCCTTGTCACCATGCAATTTGGGATCTTCTTCATTTTTTTGATTGAAGTCAACTTTTGCCGGGAGGGAAGTAGCCAGTCAAAGGTAAGAGGTCATCTGAGTCCTTCCTATGTCCCACTGTAGATCTGTGGAGTCAGAATTTTACAGAGCTGTGTCATCCAGTGGGACTTCTTGCTGCATCATGCCGCGCAGCCACAGTGCAGCTGGAAGAGCTCCTGAGGTTCTGCATGTGTGCAAGACTTGGAAGTTCTTTTGTGGGCTCAGGAGGCTTGTAGGTCCACAAAAGCATCTGGTTGAGGATGGTGGACAACAATTAACTAGAAGCAAAATTGCAAGCACAAGGGAATAAAGGCTGATAAATTGAATAACTATGCAGTAGATTTCAAGAAATCAGCATGGCTTGTGAGGAATGTGAAATTTGGGACACTAAAGGTAGAGCTTCTGAGATGAGAAGTTGCTTTCTGATTTTTCATCCCAGTCCTGCAGAGGTACGGTGATGAGATGGTGTGCTGAAACAATGAGTGTTCCCCTCCCATTCTCCCTTCAGGCCCTAAAATTGTACTTCAGCTAACTTTTCATGGTAGGGTGGGACTGGGATGTAATGGTTGGTTGGTGAATGACTGGCATATTTTTATGTTCAAGTGTGTACAGTACTTCGATACTATGATTCTGGCCGTTGTGTAGGCTGTTCACATTCCTCTTGGTCTGCGTTTCTGCTTTAGGGTGAAAGTGTTCAGAGTATCTGCAGTGCACTGCGTATTGTGCTTGGATGCAGCTGGTGACATAAATGTGAATGGAGAGATGAAATGACTGTTCCATCTAGTTTACCATCTCTTGGATTTGCGGGTAGATGCAAGTTGAGTTTGGAGGACTGTAGGAAGGCAAGGAAACCTTGCTTTTTTCTGGGCAGCCTCTCTCTTCCACTAATTGCCGTGACAGGTTTGCCTGCAGCTCTTACATTTACCCTGCTTGACTTTAAGTTTTAGTATGATCTCTCTTTTGGAGCAAAAAGCATGTTTGGCATTCCAGGTTCTCTGTTTAGACACGTGAGGGTGCACACATTCTTCCTTCTGACTCTCTGATTTGAACCCAAATAGCCATACTAAGATCTCGTTCCCTTATCGTCTTGAACCATTGCAAACCAATTCCCAGCCTGATGCAGTAGCCTCGTTCTTCTCTTTCGTGAAAGAAATGTTAGGGCTCAACAAACCGATATACAGTGTATATGCTCTCCCCTCCCCTTTCCTCCTCTTCCCTCCCTTCTCCTCTTATCCCCTCCCCTCCCTCCCCTCCCTCCTCCTACCTCCCCTCCCTTTTTGCTCTGACTTCTCCAGTGCTGAATGCTGCTGCATCAGAAGCAGTTCTTGGTCTCCTGGAAAAGTGCACAGTAAGGCCAGTCAGTTGGTAAGGATTTTTTTTCCTCTTCCTTTCCCACCCCTCCTCCCAAATAATTTATTTTTTCTCATGCTCTGTGGATCCCGTTTTCCATGGTTAGATTTAATCTATGTTGAAATAGTCTGTGCCTTTAAGGAGGAAAAAGTACAAGATTACTTGCAAGCTAGCTGCTTTTTTTCCCCCTCAGATTCACATTCACGTTACAAGCGCATCGGCTTTTCACGTGTTTGAAAGAGGTGAAATAAGTGCATGTAATTGGTGTTTATCAGTATTCAGCTAATAACCTTCCTTCTGTCAGTAAGAGGCTGGTATTTGTGACCTGTACCTGAAATTGTCTCTGCCTTCCCAGGATTCTTGGTGTCATGGTGTTCAGATCTGGATTTGAATTTAACTTAGTTAATTCCTCATGTTGAAGAAAGTAAAAGTAAATTTGCTTGAAGTATGAATAGTGTTTACAGTTTCATATCTCAGCCTTAGAAGAGCTGTTCTGTTTCCAGTGTTCTCTGCTTCCAGCTTTTCTGCCAGTTTTGACATTTTCTTTCTGCTGACAATTGAGTAATCTACGTACCAGAGTCTGTTAACAGTCTGGAGGAGAAAAAGAGTAAAGAGACACTTGCCCTCCTAGGGAAGTGAGGTAGTCAGTTTGTGTTACTGGAGATTAAAATCTCCTGTGCAGCAGTCCAGGTGTCTGCCTTGAGAATGACAATGCAGAAATAAGAGAGACATGCTCCACTGGAGGAGAGATAAGCAAGTTTAATATGGTAGAGATGTGAGAAAGGGCAACCTAACTGGAGAAATCCTAGAAAGGAATTTTCCTTTCAGAATAATTATACTTTATGCTTGTATCATGGAACACTGCAGTGAAATGTCCACTTTTATTAGTATGTAACTTACTTGCTACAGTAATAGATTTTTTTTTTTTATTTTTTAGGCGCTGTGGCTGAAGGAGAAGGAACTTAAATAATCAAGGAGTGACTAGATCTCCTTTCTTTTTTCCCTTCCAACAACTTCAGATTGGTCTGTCTGAAGAAGTAGTCTCTAAATAATGGAATTTACTTCAATTTAAACCAGTAAGACTGAAACCTTAAAGGGTGTTGCTTTGGTGCTGACTCTTTGCAGGTACTAGAGGTTATATTGGAGGGCAGTGGAAGGTATAGGATCATTTCTGCAGGCTGTTCTAGCCAAAGCGTTCCTGGAGGGGGATGACAGCAGTGGCTGCAGTATCATTGTGCATTGATTTGGTTCACACGACCTTTCCCCCCCGCCCTTTTTTTTTCCTTATTAAAAAGTACAGTCCTATTTGTGGACTCTGCTCTGTTTTTCTTGGCTACTCATATCTTGACAGTTTCACAGAGGTGAATGCTACAGTAAATGTCTGAGAAATTTTTGTTACTTTTTTTTAATGTATTTTTCTAGATCGGGGTGTTGTCGGCTGCCCCATTTGTAATCCATTTCTCTGAAGGATTAGCAGGGTAATGCTGTCAGGTCTGACTTCAGCGAGGCTCTGAAGAGGCATAGCGGAGCGGGGCTGCGGCTGGAGACACAGAGCAGGTGGAACTGCAGCCCTGTCCGTACAGGTGGGAGTGACTGTCGGGACCCCAGCAGCTGTCTGTGGCCACAGCCGTTACCTGCTCAGCCCTTGGCACAGGTGGCACTTCACCAGCACATAGCGGCTCCTCTATTACAGCTAGAAATCATACACCAGGCGCGCTCCCAGCTCTGGGGAAATTTGTTATTGTGGGAAGTTTGCTTATTTCCCCAGAGGGAGATCTTAGGATCCCTGGACACAGGCCAGTTCATTGCTCCTTGCTTTTTGTTTTTCAGACACTAGATTTTAAGCACAAATGCATTTGATGGGTTCCTAGTACTTGTATTGTCGCTGTGACACTCAGTGGGAAGAAAGCGATGACTGAACCTCATTTGTCTCTGACAGGTTATGTTACAAGACAGTCAGTACTATTACCTAAGAAACTTTCTAGCTGTGTTGAGTGTTTTGAATTTTTTATCATAGTAAAGACTGCTCTCTGGGGACATTTGCGTTCTGCCAGCATTTCCTCCTGTGCCTCAAGGTCCTCTTTTTCTTGGGGACTTCATGTGGGTCTGTTTCGTTTCGGGGGGGGCGGGGGGGGGGGGGGGAGTGGAAATAGTTCAGGGAACATAGATTTTTATTTTTATTTTTTTCCTGCAAGGTGGCACTCCTCTCTGACCTGTATACAGTATTTTTGCCTATACTGGACAGATCTGGGGTGTACGGGTGGCGTGGCAGGCTGTATAGTTTTATTGGGAGGGGGGCTTTTTTGTGTCTTCAGAGATGAGTTTTGTATGAGTTGCCTATCCACATCATTCCTTGTGAGAATACAAGGACTGTTACCTGCCTGTCTATACTTCTTTAAGAACTGAACCAGGGAGACCAGAACACTGGTTTTAAGAACACTTAAAACCAAACCATAGAAGTATACACACAGCTTGCACAGGAGTTAGACACAGTTGTTTTGCATATGTCTGGTCTTCTGAACTTACAGGGCAGGGCTTTCAAAGTCCTCTCTAAGATGCAGTAAATGATCTGTCGGACACCTAATGGGGATCTCTTTATGTTCATTATCTAATAGCATCTCCATTATAGATGCAATGTGTACAACTACTCTTACTGTTTTTGTAGGGAAAAAAGTTACTTTTATCTTCAGACATTCAGAATTTTTATATGAACATGTATTTCCACCAGAAGTGGCTTTACAGAAACAAGCTGGAATTACTGTTCTGGTAAATAAGAATTATTATTATTTTCTTATGTGTGGTTAAAGTTTTTCCTGTTTAGGATAAATAACTACTATAGTTAGTGAATCAGCTTGTTTGTATACACTTAATAACAGACCTATTAGAAAACTATGAAAAATAGTATAGTCGTCATGACAGTCAGATTCCAAGTCTTGATTTTTTTTTTTATTTTTATTAATGTTTACTGCCTTTAAATCATAATTGAAACTTGACAGGTGTTTTTAAGTAGCAATTTCATACTATATGCTAAAGATTGGTGGTGGTGTGAATCCACTGCTGAGAGTGATATTCAGTAAGGTTCGGATTACTGACTGGCAGGACTAGAGCTGAGTCCAAACTGGTGGGTTCTGCTTATTGGAGGAGCTTTCAGATATTTTTTTCAATAGTTTGTTACCAGTTTACAGTGGTCTGGTGTAGCTCACCCTGTAAGCATAATGGCTGTAACCTATCCTGAGGGCTAGTCTAGCACATTTGTTAAAAGTGCTTTGTCACTTGTAGAAGTTTTGTGGAAAATTTCTACAACTTAGGTTGAGGACAGTGATTGACTTCTGGAGCTCTGTTTTTTTACGTCTGCAAATGCCACCTTGACAGAATTAAGTTGATCTCCTCAAGACTGCCTCATGTGCTGTGGACCATCCCCACGTTCTAGCCAGGAAGGGAACTAGTCATCATCATCATCATCACTTGTGCCAAGACTTCCCTCAAGTAGCAGTGGTTGTCATTGGGAGTGGCAAGGTGCTGCGGTGAGGGACTGACTGACTTCTGCTTCTCTCGACGTACACATGGTTCTGTAAGTGTGCTGGATGAAGAAAAGCACTCCCAAGTCTGCAAGTCTCCCATCCCAAATTTGAAAACGAGGAACTCTGATATCATTTTCTGGTGTGGAGCAGATGAGTACCCATTTACAATAAACAAAGCAGACAGAGAAATGCTTACATACATTCCTTATTTACCTTTAAATCTAAAGCGCAGGGCTTATGTAAGGGCTCAGGTTATTAAAAATCCTTCCACATGTTCCATCGTGTCCTGAATTAATCTCTCTGTGGGAGCTTTGCTTCTGGGTCACATCTGTAGATGAATCAAGAGAATTGTCCTAAATGTCATTAGTTTTTATTGCAGCCGCTTTAAAAGAAAAAACCCACGCCAAACAACAAAGTGCAAATCTCAGCTGAATCAGTAGCTTTATCCTCTTGACTTTCTCAATTCAGCTCAAGAAATATTAATCATGGATCCTAAATAATGCCTATTACTGTCTGGCTTTTCAATTAAAACTTCATAAGCTTTTAATGAAAAAGTCGTGAAATTACCCACGGACACTCATTGTGTTAGCTTTCCCCCAGGTTTCCCAACCTCGGGTGATCTCTCTTCAAGCTTGGAGAGTTGTGTCCCTGAGGCACTGACACGGAAGTTAAATTGTCTGTAAAGACAGAAGGGAATCAGCCAGGCTTTATAAGGCTCTGATTTATAGGGAGCCAGCGACTGGTAACTCTTTTGAGGTCAGTGCAGGCTGCGTGAGAAAAGGAACAATAAGGTGATTGAGCTTCCTAGGCCCTCCCTTCTACTGAAGGCAGGGTGGGGGTGTAGTGTTTGTACATGTATTAATGAGGTATTTGAAATGTTGAGGATTGCCCTTGTTCTCCATATTACTGCTCCTTCCTTCCTCTCCTTACTCTCTCAAAGCAGTTTATTCTGCACGTTACACTTAGCATATGCCCAGATCTTACCTGTATTTTGTGAGAAACATATCTCCAGTGAAAGTGCTCCAGCAAAGCATGTGGCCTTTAAAAAATGCCCTGATAGGGGGGAATAACTAACGCCCGACCCTTGTGCATCCATGTTGCCTCCCCATCCTTTGTTAACCTGCTGAGGGTCTAGCATTACATCATACTGAGCTAAGATACTTCTCTGGGCTTGAGCAGCTACCAGCCCAGATAGTATTTGTGGTGGTACTTTGTGTATATTAATTCTTCATCCTTATCACAGTAAAATCATCTGTGGGTTCCCTCTAAAGAGCAACTTTGATTTTCCTTATGAGAGGAAAGGGGAAAGTTAGGAGTCGTGGGTCAGGAATGGAGCAGAAGCAGAGGCTGGAGGAATATGCATTGCGGAGTATCAGGATGGCTTCGATTTCAGCGCAGTCTGCATCCGATTGTCCCCACTGAGTATGGGTGGCTCCCTCCTCCCTGCCCCAGGCTGCTGAGTCACTGCTCAAAAGCGCTTGGCTTTTGCCAGTGCACACTGTATGACTTAAGGGCAATTCAGGTCAT
Source organism: Falco biarmicus (assembly GCF_023638135.1). Taxonomy (NCBI): domain Eukaryota; kingdom Metazoa; phylum Chordata; class Aves; order Falconiformes; family Falconidae; genus Falco; species Falco biarmicus. The sequence goes on from NC_079292.1 coordinate 69,666,405, forward strand.
CTGAATATGGCCCTAGTTGGTGCTTTTTTTAGTTTATTACTGAAAAGAAGTTTCCTACAATTGCCAGAGCTTACAAGGCCATAGAAGCGTAGCGTGGGTTTGGAATGTTTTTTCATATGCTTCGTGTTGAACCAGTAGCAGCTGCATGGGTGCACTTCCTTCCAGTGGTATGTTAAGAGAAGAGCCTTTGTAAGTTGTGTGTGTCCCTGTTGCTTTTTGCGTCAGATCACATAGACTGGTGTGTTGCGATGTGCTGTGGTTAGGAAATAAATTTATTCTGATTTGTGGAAGGGTAGAGCTGAGCAGAGAGGAGGGTAGTGTAGAGGTTCATGAGATTGCAGGTTTTACCCCTAGTTATTTTGTTGTTTAATTGTTCTGAGTCTGTAGTCACATGTGGAAATAACAACTTTGCTGTGATCATAGGTGTCTGTTAGTGGTTTATATTACAGTGAGAGCATTTCCTGCTTAATCAACATCCAGAGAAAATCCTGGTGATCAAAGGAGTGAATGTACAACCTCAGAATGTCTGGACAGCAGGTTACCTCTCCATCCTCAGCACAGGGTGGTGGAAGGTAACCACAGTGACCAGCTCCTTGCTGTGCTGCTCTCAAGTGTCTGCTGGAACAGGACAGGTCGGCACTGCGTATGGGGTCCTGTTCTCACAAGCTGCCTTGGCCCACGCTGCTCAGTATTTGGTTTCTTTGGATCTGGTAATCTCTGCCTTTACTTAAGCTTCTGGGCGGGCTCTTCTTTTCCATCACCCTTACTTTGCGATGCCGGTTGCTTCCTCCTAGGTCGTAGAGCTCTGTTTTGTTTAAATGGCCTCAGCTGCATTTAAAAAAAACTTCAGTGAGTCTAGTGAAACATGACTTTCAGGAGGGTACTGGAGTCTTGAATTGTCAGTTACTGCTCACAGAGTAGAACAACAAGTTTGTTGGGCGTGTATGTGGTGTCTGAGTGTAATGCTTTATTAATTTTTATTTCATTCTGAATCAAGATTTTGTGGTGATCCTTAATGGTTAGTGAATGGCTTGATCGCTTTTAACCCCTCCTCTGAGGAACTCTGTGCATCATTTCTCTTTAGTGTCAGAACATATTACCGAGCAGAATGGCGTTTCCCACATCCAAGCAATTTAAAGGCACTTCTGAAGAAAAGTTCCTTTTGAAGTGTTCTACAAGATTCCTTTCTTCATACACAAATGTCTTCCAAAATTCCATGGCCTGAGATGAGATCTGCGTCCCACCTCTGCCACAATACCTTACAAAAATCCTGCATTCATGGTGCCGCTCTGTACTACAGCCTTCACTATTGTACAGAGGTCTCCAGGAGTGGGTCCATCGAGTTTTGCAAAATGGTATGGTTTGGGGGGAGTGGATAGAGAAACCTCACTCCCATACTTAACTCAGGCTCCACTGACCCCTTTTGACAAAGTTTGATGGTACAGTCATAATTTCCACCATGAAAGATTAAAGTGTTGCTGCCGTAAGTTGCACAGCTCTCTCAAGTGCCAGTGTAGTGCTTTCAGTGGGGGTCTGCTCCTGCTTCATTTGCTGTCGCTGCAGCTACTGCCAATGACCAGCAGTGTTTCTGCTGTCTCTCCTGCGCCTGCTAACTCACTTTTTTTTTCTTGGTGGTTTTTTTTGGTGTGTGTGAAGAGCCTTCCCCCTTCTAGGGAAGCGAGGAGTTGCAGTATGTCTGATGTCTCTGTGGAAAGTACACCTGTGTCCATGGAGAGTCTGGGCCTCTTGTGCTTCCCTGAGAGAAAAGTGCATTGCTGCTGGCCTAGGCACTACAAGATCTGCAAGTATGCCTACTCAGAGTTAGAAACCATTGACTTGTAGGCCCTGAACTCCTTGCATATTAGGAACTAAGTGATGATTGGGAGTTAGCAAAGCTGAAATGAACTTTCCTTCTGCTCTCTAAGCACAGTGCTGATACTGATTTGGCTTTTCCAGCATCAGTGCAAACAGGTGCAGCTGCTGGCCCTGTTTCACCCCTGGTTGCACTTATGCACTGGGAGGGTCTCAGTGCACCAGGTAGGACACTGATCAGAATTAAAACCAACTCAGCAAAATAAGGAATGTGTGTGTTTTTAACTTGGATCAGTTGCTGACATGGATCACTGCATGGATCCATAAAAAGTTGTGGAACAACCGTAGGAGGTGTCTTGGAATGGGAAACCATTGGTAGAAGACTGGAGCAGAACCACCCCCCAAATTCACAGGTGCTGGGAAGGGTTTAAAAAAGAGGGAGACAACCACCTGGAGTGCTTTAGGAGAGCTATTGCATGTGGAAGGGAGCAGGGAGAAATAGAAGAAGTGGATTTTTTTTCTTCATGTTCTGATAGGACTGTACAGGAGAGCTTGATAATTGAATGAGGAATTTGCATAGAAGGGGCTGTCAGCACTGCAGTACTTGATAAAACGTTCAAGTAATTTTTGTTAAGAGCAAGAAGGTAGTTGAATCTTTGTTAATAGCTTTCACAGACTACTGTGACATAGCAAGCTTTGGGGTTACTCTGTCCCCTTTCTTTTGTTTTTACATTTTGGGTATCACACCCATCTTAGGTTCTTCTTCTTTATTTCATTTTTTCCCCTTTTTCTGCTTGAAGCAAACCCCTTCTGTGTAATGTACTCGGCAGTCCATGCATGACCAGGATTGGCAATGCTGCTGTTTCT